>NC_138310.1:92994983-93097483 GCF_965601325.2 Salmo salar
TGTGTTACCGTAGGCCCGCTGTGTTACCGTAGGCCCGCTGTGTTACCGTAGGCCCGCTGTTTTACCGTAGATCTGATGTCTTACTGTAGACCAGCTGTGTTACCGTAGGCCCGCTGCGTTACTGTAGATCTGCTGTGGGCTGCGTAACCTCAATTACTTGTTAAACAAGATTGTGTTCTACCACCGAATTTTACACACACACACACACACACACACACACACACACACACACACACACACACACACACACACACACACACACACACACACACACACACTGCTTTATTTTTGTGACCTTCATGATGCCCGTCTCTGCGTGATGGAAGAAGGCAACGGAGCCCTGCCTTGTCTTTTTAAACATGGTGGGAATCTACTGCGTGATAGTGAAAGGATGTGGGGGAACTGACTTTTTCTTTCACCAGATCTGTCCAATTTATCACCTCTATAACGTAAACAAAACACTATAAAGAGTTTTTATATAATGTGTCATTACATACCTATTTGAAGGTTTGTGTTGAATTTGAATAAGGGTTTTTAAGGCGGCGCTAAAGTTATCTTCAGAAGTAAACAGCGTCTGGCGCGGCTTTTGAGAGTCATGTTGGCTCGCAGTGATGACGCAAAAAATGAACGCGTTCAGTTGTACAATTGACTAGGCATCCCCCCCCTCTTTAAACTGTCCCTGTCCCCATACCCTGTCCCTTTACCCTGTCCCTTACCCTGTCCCTTACCCTGTCCCTACCCTGTCCCTTACCCTGTCCCTACCCTGTCCCTTACCCTGTCCCTTTACGCTGTCCTTTACCCTGTCCCTCACCCTGTCCCTTACCCTGTCCCCCACCCTGTCCCTTTACCCTGTCCCCCACCCTGTCCCTTTACCCTGTCCCTTACCCTGTCCCTTACCCTGTCCCTTACCCTGTCCCTTTACGCTGTCCCATACCCTGTCCCTTACCCTGTCCCTTACCCTGTCCCTTTACCCTGTCCCTTTACCCTGTCCCCTTACCCTGTCCCCCACCCTGTCCCTTTACCCTGTCCCTTACCCTGTCCCTTTACGCTGTCCCTTACCCTGTCCCTTACCCTGTCCCTTACCCTGTCCCCCACCCTGTCCCTTTACCCTGTCCCCTACCCTGTCCCTTACCCTGTCCCTTACCCTGTCCCTTTACCCTGTCCCCTACCCTGTCCCTGTCCCTTTACCCTGTCCCCTACCCTGTCCCTTACCCTGTCCCTTACCCTGTCCCTTTACCCTGTCCCCTACCCTGTCCCTTTACCCTGTCCCTTACCCTGTCCCTTACCTGTCCCTTTACCCTGTCCCCTACCCTGTCCCTTTACCCTGTCCCTTACCCTGTCCCTTTACCCTGTCCCTTACCCTGTCCCTTACCCTGTCCCTTTACGCTGTCCCTTACCCTGTCCCTTACCCTGTCCCTTACCCTGTCCCTTTACCCTGTCCCTTACCCTGTCCCTACCCTGTCCCTTTACCCTGTCCCTTTACGCTGTCCCTTTACCCTGTCCCTTACCCTGTCCCTTACCCTGTCCCTCTACCCTGTCCCTTTACCCTGTCCCTTACCCTGTCCCTTACCCTGTCCCTTACCCTGTCCCTTACCCTGTCCCTTTACGCTGTCCCTTACCCTGTCCCTTACCCTGTCCCTTACCCTGTCCCTTTACCCTGTCCCTTACCCTGTCCCTTTACCCTGTCCCTTACCCTGTCCCTTTACCCTGTCCCTTACCCTGTCCCCCACCCTGTCCCTTACCCTGTCCCTTACCCTGTCCCTTTACCCTGTCCCTTTACCCTGTCCCTTACCCTGTCCCTTACCCTGTCCCCTTACCCTGTCCCTTACCCTGTCCCTTTACCCTGTCCCTTACCCTGTCCCTTTACCCTGTCCCTTACCCTGTCCCCCACCCTGTCGCTGACCCTGTCCCTTACCCTGTCCCTTACCCTGTCCCTTTACGCTGTCCCTTACCCTGTCCCTTACCCTGTCCCTTACCCTGTCCCCTACCCTGTCCCTTTACCCTGTCCCTTTACCCTGTCCCTTACCCTGTCCCTTTACCCTGTCCCTTACCCTGTCCCTTACCCTGTCCCTTACCCTGTCCCTTACCCTGTCCCCCACCCTGTCCCTTTACCCTGTCCCTTACCCTGTCCCTTTACCCTGTCCCTTACCCTGTCCCCCACCCTGTCCCTTACCCTGTCCCTTTACCCTGTCCCTACCCTGTCCCCTACCCTGTCCCTTACCCTGTCCCTTACCCTGTCCCTTTACCCTGTCCCTTACCCTGTCCCTTTACCCTGTCCCTTTACCCTGTCCCTTACCCTGTCCCCTTACCCTGTCCCTTTACCCTGTCCCTTACCCTGTCCCCTTACCCTGTCCCTTACCCTGTCCCTTTACCCTGTCCCTTACCCTGTCCCCTTACCCTGTCCCCTACCCTGTCCCCTTACCCTGTCCCTGTCCCTGTCCCTTACCCTGTCCCTTACCCTGTCCCTTTACCCTGTCCCTTACCCTGTCCCCTTACCCTGTCCCTGACCCTGTCCCTTACCCTGTCCCTTTACCCTGTCCCTTACCCTGTCCCCTTACCCTGTCCCCTACCCTGTCCCTTACCCTGTCCCTTACCCTGTCCCCTTACCCTGTCCCTTACCCTGTCCCTTTACCCTGTCCCTTACCCTGTCCCCTTACCCTGTCCCCTACCCTGTCCCTTACCCTGTCCCTTTACCCTGTCCCTTACCCTGTCCCCTTACCCTGTCCTTTACCCTGTCCCCTTACCCTGTCCCTTTACCCTGTCCCTTACCCTGTCCCCCACCCTGTCCCTTACCCTGTCCCTTACCCTGTCCCTTACCCTGTCCCTTAACCTGTCCCATACCCTGTCCCATTACCCTGTCCCTTTACCCTGTCCCTGGCCCCTTAACCTGTCCCTTACCCTGTCCCTTACCCTGTCCCTTTACCCTGTCCCTTTACCCTGTCCCTGTCCCCATACCCTGTCCCTTACCCTGTCCCCCACCCTGTCCCTTACCCTGTCCCTTACCCTGTCCCCTACCCTGTCCCTTACCCTGTCCCTTTACCCTGTCCCTTACCCTGTCCCTTACCCTGTCCCTCTACCCTGTCCCTTTACCCTGTCCCTACCCTGTCCCTTTACCCTGTCCCTACCCTGTCCCTTTACCCTGTCCCTTTACCCTGTCCCTCTACCCTGTCCCTTTACCATGTCCCTTACCCTGTCCCTCTACCCTGTCCCTTACCCTGTCCCTTACCCTGTCCTTTACCCTGTCCCTTACCCTGTCCCTTACCCTGTCCTTTACCCTGTCCCTTACCCTGTCCCTCTACCCTGTCCCTTACCCTGTCCCTTACCCTGTCCCTTTACCCCCTACCCTGTCCCTTAACCCTGTCCCCTACCCTGTCCCTTTACCCTGTCCCTGGCCCCTTAACCTGTCCCATACCCTGTCCCTTACCCTGTCCCTTTACCCTGTCCCTTACCCTGTCCCTTACCCTGTCCCTTTACCCTGTCCCTTTACCCTGTCCCTGGCCCCTACCCTGTCCCTTACCCTGTCCCTGGCCCCTTAACCTGTCCCATACCCTGTCCCTTACCCTGTCCCTTTACCATGTCCCTTACCCTGTCCCTTTACCCTGTCCCTTACCCTGTCCCTTTACCCTGTCCCTTACCCTGTCCCCTTACCCTGTCCTTTACCCTGTCCCTACCCTGTCCCTCTACCCTGTCCCTTTTACCTGTCCCTTACCCTGTCCCTTACCCTGTCCCTTTACCCTGTCCCTTACCCTGTCCCTTTACGCTGTCCCTTACCCTGTCCCTTACCCTGTCCCCTTACCCTGTCCTTTACCCTGTCCCTACCCTGTCCCTCTACCCTGTCCCTTTTACCTGTCCCTTGGCCCTGTCCCTTACCCTGTCCCTTTACCCTGTCCCTTTACGCTGTCCCTTACCCTGTCCCTTACCCTGTCCCTTACCCTGTCCCCTTACCCTGTCCTATACCCTGTCCCTACCCTGTCCCTCTACCCTGTCCCTTTTACCTGTCCCTTTGCCCTGTCCCTTACCCTGTCCCTTACCCTGTCCCTTACCGTTTAGTGTTTTTAATCTGCGAGAGAAGCTCTACACCTGGTGGAGAGAGGCTGTACGACACAGAATGAGTTGCATTATGGGTACCGTACATAACGTCATGACACGTCACAATTTAACGTACAGCGTCAGAGGGCTCAGGTTTTTGTTATTTTTTCAACTTTTCTCCGATACTATTGGTCGATTACCATGTCAATCAACGCTTGAATAGAAACGTAGTTCCCACCCTGGATGTTGATGTCACTACAGCCCTGGATGTTGATGTCACTACAGTCCTGGATGTTGATGTCACTACAGCCCTGGATGTTGATGTCACTACAGTCCTGGATGTTGATGTCACTACAGTCCTGGATGTTGATGTCATTACAGTCCTGGATGTTGATGTCACTACAGTCCTGGATGTTGATGTCATTACAGTCCTGGATGTTGATGTCACTACAGTCCCATTCATTTCCATTACAGCCTGGATGTTGATGTCACTACAGTCCTGGATGTTGATGTCACTACGGTCCAGGATGTTGATGTCACTACAGTCCTGGATGTTGATGTCACTACAGTCCTGGATGTTGATGTCACTACAGTCCTGGATGTTGATGTCACTACGGTCCTGGATGTTGATGTCACTACAGTCCTGGATGATGATGTCACTACAGTCCTTGATGTTGATGTTATTACAGTCCCTTTCGTTTTCATTACAGCCTGGATGTTGATGTCACTACAGTCCTGGATGTTGATGTCACTACGGTCCTGGATGTTGATGTCACTACAGTCCTGGATGTTGATGTCACTACAGTCCTGGATGTTGATGTCACTACAGTCCTGGATGTTGATGTCACTACAGTCCTGGATGTTGATGTCACTACAGTCCCATTCGTTTTCATTACAGCCTGGATGTTGATGTCACTACGGTCCTGGATGTTGATGTCACTACGGTCCTGGATGTTGATGTCACTACAGTCCTGGATGTTGATGTCACTACAGTCCTGGATGTTGATGTCACTACAGTCCTGGATGTTGATGTCACTACAGTCCTGGATGTTGATGTCATTACAGTCCCATTCGTTTTCATTACAGCCTGGATGTTGATGTCACTACGGTCCTGGATGTTGATGTCACTACAGTCCTGGATGTTGATGTCACTACAGTCCTGGATGTTGATGTCACTACAGTCCTGGATGTTGATGTCACTACAGTCCTGGATGTTGATGTCACTACAGTCCTGGATGTTGATGTCACTACGGTCCTGGATGTTGATGTCACTACAGTCCTGGATGTTGATGTCACTACAGTCCTGGATGTTGATGTCACTACGGTCCTGGATGTTGATGTCACTACAGTCCTGGATGTTGATGTCACTACAGTCCTGGATGTTGATGTCACTACAGTCCTGGATGTTGATGTCACTACGGTCCTGGATGTTGATGTCACTACAGTCCTGGATGTTGATGTCACTACAGTCCCATTCGTTTTCATTGCAGCCTCGTTTGAATTAAATTTGTACGGAATGTGGTTAGTCAACAGTAACCCTTAAGCTTACAATTATTTTTCTACTAATTCAGGAAGTGTGTGTGTGTGTGTGTGTGTGTGTGTGTGTGTGTGTGTGTGTGTGTGTGTATAGTTGTTTTCCTACCTTGTCGGATGAATTGTTAAGACATTGGGGTCCTGTAATGTAGAAACACACACACACACACGCACACACACACACACACACACAGCTGCAAAACACTTGAACCTGCAAAGAAGACATTGCTGACTGAGACCACTGGAAAGGAAAGAGTGCAGGGTGTGAAATAATGACTGTGATGATCAGTGATTGTTGGCCACAGTGTTACACTCCTTTAAAGGTCATGCAGAATAGGAGGTAGGTAGTCTAGTGGTTAGAGGAGGCAGGTAGCCTAGTGGTTAGAGAGGCAGGTAGCCTAGTGGTTAGAGGAGGCAGGTAGCCTAGTGGTTAGAGGAGGTAGCCTAGTGGTTAGAGGAGGCAGGTAGCCTAGTGGTTAGAGGAGGCAGGTAGCCTAGTGGTTAGAGGAGGCAGGTAGCCTAGTGGTTAGAGGAGGCAGGTAGCCTAGTGGTTAGAGGAGGCAGGTAGCCTAGTGGTTAGAGGAGGCAGGTAGCCTAGTGGTTAGAGGAGGCAGGTAGCCTAGTGGTTAGAGCAGGTAGCCTAGTGGTTAGAGGAGGCAGGTAGCCTAGTGGTTAGAGGAGGCAGGCAGTCTAGTGGTTAGAGGAGGCAGGTAGCCTAGTGGTTAGAGGAGGCAGGTAGCCTAGTGGTTAGAGGAGGCAGGCAGTCTAGTGGTTAGAGGAGGCAGGTAGCCTAGTGGTTAGAGGAGGCAGGTAGCCTAGTGGTTAGAGGAGGCAGGTAGCCTAGTGGTTAGAGAGGCAGGTAGCCTAGTGGTTAGAGCAGGTAGTCTAGTGGTTAGAGGAGGCAGGTAGCCTAGTGGTAAGAGGAGGCAGGTAGCCTAGTAGTTAGAGGAGGCGGGTAGCCTAGTGGTTAGAGGAGGCGGGTAGCCTAGTGGTTAGAGGAGGCGGGTAGCCTAGTGGTTAGAGGAGGCGGGTAGCCTAGTGGTTAGAGGAGGCGGGTAGCCTAGTGGTTAGAGGAGGCGGGTAGCCTAGTGGTTAGAGGAGGCAGGTAGCCTAGTGGTTAGAGGAGGCAGGTAGCCTAGTGGTTAGAGGAGGCAGGTAGCCTAGTGGTTAGAGGAGGCAGGTAGCCTAGTGGTTAGAGCAGGTAGCCCAGTGGTTAGAGGAGGCAGGTAGCCCAGTGGTTAGAGGAGGCAGGTAGCCCAGTGGTTAGAGGAGGCGGGTAGCCTAGTGGTTAGAGCAGGTAGCCCAGTGGTTAGAGGGACAGGTAGCCTAGTGGTTAGAGGAGGCAGGTAGCCTAGTGGTTAGAGGAGGCGGGTAGCCTAGTGGTTAGAGCAGGTAGCCCAGTGGTTAGAGCAGGTAGCCTAGTGGTTAGAGCAGGTAGCCCAGTGGTTAGAGCAGGTAGCCTAGTGGTTGGAGTGTTGGACTAGTAACTGAAAGGTTGCTAGATCGAATCCCTGAGCTGACAAGGTACAAATCTGTGGTTCTGCTCCTGAACAAGGCAGTTTAACCCACTGTTCTTAGGCCGTCATTCTAAATAAGATTTTTGTTCTTTAACTGACTAGCCTCGTTAAATATAGGTTAAGTAATAAAATGAAAGACGGAGTAAAGTTCAGAGAGAAACCTTGATGAAAACCTGCTCCAGAGTGCTCAGGACCACTTGCTATGATGATCAGTGACCACAGTGTAATTCTGCTTTAAAAGGTCACGTAGACTAGATAGGAAACATGTCTCTACGGGTGACTCCCAAATGACCTCCTCTTCCCTACAGAGTTAACAACATTTGACCAGAGCCTAGGGCACAACTACCTTCCCTGTATCAGAGACCATTAGTGACAACACTATCTGCCAACTCAAAGGTCGTTATCTGGGCTACTGGGTTACTATTTAATACACCAGTACTGAAAACAACTCATTTATGGTCATTTTAGATTATTCCATTATGGAGTAAATTGGCTATTTTTTTTTTTTCAGTTGTAGTTTTAAACAGGCGGTGCATCTTAAATGGTACCTTATTCTGGCTAATTTATTACGATATTTGTGAGGAATACAGTAACAGCTCGGCAGGCAAGATGCCTGGGATACACGATAGTGGAAAACATGGTTGATATTTATTTTACCTTTATTTTAACTAGGCAAGTCAGTTTTAAGAACAAATTCTTATTTTCAATGATGGCCTACCAGGGAACAGTGGGTTAAACTGCCTTGTTCAGGGGCAGAATGACAGATTTGTACCTTGTCAGCTCAGGGGGATTCAATCTTGCAACCTTTCGGTTACCAGTCCAACACTCTAACCACTAGGCTACCTGCCTCCTCTAACCACTAGGCTACCTGCCTCCTCTAACCACTAGGCTACCTGCTCTAACCACTAGACTACCTGCTCTAACCACTAGGCTACCTGCTCTAACCACTAGGCTACCTGCCTCCTCTAACCACTAGACTACCTGCCTCCTCTAACCACTAGATTACCTGCTCTAACCACTAGGCTACCTGCCTCCTCTAACCACTAGGCTACCTGCCTCCTCTAACCACTAGGCTACCTGCCTCCTCTAACCACTAGGCTACCTGCTCTAACCACTAGACTACCTGCCTCCTCTAACCACTAGACTACCTGCTCTAACCACTAGGCTACCTGCCTCCTCTAACCACTAGGCTACCTGCCTCT
This sequence comes from Salmo salar, assembly GCF_965601325.2. Lineage (NCBI taxonomy): Eukaryota > Metazoa > Chordata > Actinopteri > Salmoniformes > Salmonidae > Salmo > Salmo salar. Next base: position 93,003,265 of record NC_138310.1, read on the forward strand.
CTAACCACTAGGCTACCTGCCTCCTCTAACCACTAGGCTACCTGCCTCCTCTAACCACTAGGCTACCTGCCTCCTCTAACCACTAGGCTACCTGCCTCCTCTAACCACTAGGCTACCTGCCTCCTCTAACCACTAGGCTACCTGCTCTAACCACAAGGCTACCTCCTCTAACCACTAGGCTACCTGCCTCCTCTAACCACTAGGCTACCTGCTCTAACCACTAGGCTACCTGCCTCCTCTAACCACTAGGCTACCTGCTCTAACCACTAGGCCACCCCACATATAGTCATGGTCGGATACATGATAGTGGAAAACAAATAATTGAATCCATTTTAGAATAAGGCTGTAACGTAACAAAATGTGGAAAAGGGAAGGAGTTTGAATACTTCCTGAATGCTCTGTATGAGGAATAGGATGCCATTTGAGACGGTCTCACTATTAATCCATTATTGCTAACAACATTTCACTCTGCTGGATCACTTACAATTTAATCTTCCTCAATCGGGAGCCTTTGACCTTCCTCACAGGGAACCTTTGACCTTCCTCACAGGGAACCTTTGACCCTCCTCATAGGGAAACGGTGACCTTCCTCACAGGGAACCTTTGACCTTCCTCACAGGGAGCCTTCCTCACAGGGAACCTTTGACCTTCCTCACAGGGAACCTTTGACCCTCCTCATAGGGAAACGGTGACCTTCCTCACTAGGAGCCTTTAAGAGAGAGATGTTGTTCATGGATTCACATTTCGCAGTGGTTCACCAGCAGTGTCACGCACACAAACACACACAAACGCACGCAATCACACACACACACAAACACATGCAATCACACACACACACACACACACATGCAATCACACACACGCACACAAACACATGCAATCACACACACGCACACACATGCAATCACACACACACACACACAAACACACGCAATCACACACACACACACACACACAAACACACGCACACACATGCAATCACACACACACACACACAAACACATGCAATCACACACACACACACAAACACATGCAATCACACACACACAAACACACGCAATCACACACACACAGACTCACCTCAGTAAGAAGAGACAAGAGTGCTCTATTTGAACGAACCCAACACAATGGTCAATCTAAGCTGAGGCCGTTAACTCTGTAGGGTCAGTAGTGTTAGAAATGGTTTTAGATATTTTCCACTTTCTCTGTTACGTATATCAGAGCACTCGCAGGCATTGGAGAGCTAAAAGGTCTGGGTTTTGATCGAATGAACAAGTCGTGAGTGCGTCGAGGATTGGCACCTCACTGGCCAATCAGAACGCGCTCCATGGCGTAATATGTGGTTGCTTCAGGTTGTGTATTTCACACAGTCTTCTTTTGTATCGACCTTGGAATCAACTCCGATTCCAACGTTAATCCGTTTTATAGTTTTGTGTTAAAATGGTTTACAGGAAGAAAATAAGAAAAATGTCGACCTACGACGTTAGCTAAATATGTTAACTTGGAGCCCATTAGTAGTTCACATTGTTCTAAGTAACAGCGCTCACACTGCTATAGGGTCTAGGACTACTGTAAACTGCATTATGGCTGAACATGGACATGCCAAACATCGTCAATAAGTAAGATTAAATTCATTATTGATAAGGCCTAAAAAAATAAAAAGAGAATGAATGAATTCTAATCAAATAGGCTATGTCAGGCACCGTTATTTGTCCCCGTATAATATTAAAACAAAGCAGACTATGGAGGTGTTACGTCCTGACCAGTATAAGGGGGTTATTTGTTATTGTAGTTTGGTCAGGACGTGGCAGGAGGGGGTGTGTTTGTTTAGAGTGTTTCGGGGGTTTGTTGGGTTATGTTCTTTGTTAGTCTATTTCTATGTTAGTTCTAGTATGTTTATTTCTATGTGGTGTTTGTTGGGTTGACCTTCAATTGGAAGCAGCTGTTCCTAGTCCTATTTAAGAGGGGGTGTTTTTTTTCTATGGGATTTTGTGGGTAGTTGCTTCCTTGTTTAGTGTTTGTTGCACCCGACAGGACTGTTTTTTTTTTAATTATTTTTTTTATACGTATTTAGTTGTTTCTCTTTCTTCAAAATAAAAAGAAGATGAATATACACGTTCCCGCTGCGTTTTGGTCCGATCCTTACGACAAGAGGGTTTTTATGCACATCCAAAACAGGACTCGCATGGCTAAAATAATGTGGGCCTAAGATCAGCCCTTAGCCGTGGTATATCGCGCCTTAGTACTTAAACAACACACGGGCAACATGGCTCCTCTATTTTCCATGCAGTAGAAAATTACACTCCTTTAGACCCTATATAGTGCACTCCTTTAGACCCTATATAGTGCACTACTTTAGACCCTATATAGTGCACTCCTTTAGACCCTATATAGTGCACTACTTTAGACCCTATATAGTGCACTCCTTTAGACCCTATATAGTGCACTACTTTAGACCCTATATAGTGCACTACTTTAGACCCTATATAGTGCACTCCTTTAGACCCTATGTAGTGCACTACTTTAGACCCTATGTAGTGCACTACTTTAGACCCTATATAGTGCACTCCTTTAGACCCTATATAGTGCACTCCTTTAGACCCTATATAGTGCACTACTTTAGACCCTATATAGTGCACTCCTTTAGACCCTATATAGTGCACTACTTTAGACCCTATGTAGTGCACTACTTCAGACCCTATATAGTGCACTACTTTAGACCCTATGTAGTGCACTACTTCAGACCCTATATAGTGCACTCCTTTAGAGCCTATATAGTGCACTCCTTTAGACCCTATATAGTGCACTACTTTAGACCCTATATAGTGCACTCCTTTAGACCCTATATAGTGCACTACTTTAGACCCTATGTAGTGCACTACTTTAGACCCTATGTAGTGCACTACTTTAGACCCTATGTAGTGCACTACTTCAGACCCTATATAGTGCACTCCTTTAGACCCTATATAGTGCACTACTTTAGACCCTATGTAGTGCACTACTTTAGACCCTATATAGTGCACTCCTTTAGACCCTCTATAGTGCACTACTTTAGACCCTCTATAGTGCACTACTTTAGACCCTATGTAGTGCACTACTTTAGACCCTATGTAGTGCACTACTTTAGACCCTATGTATTGCACTACTTTAGACCCTCTATAGTGCACTACTTTAGACCCTATATAGTGCACTACTTTAGACCCTATGTAGTGCACTACTTTAGACCCTATGTAGTGCACTACTTTAGACCCTATATAGTGCACTACTTTAGACCCTATATAGTGCACTACTTTAGACCCTATATAGTGCACTACTTTAGACCCTATATAGTGCACTACTTTAGACCCTATGTAGTGCACTACTTTAGACCCTATGTAGTGCACTACTTTAGACCCTATGTAGTGCACTACTTTAGACCCTATGTAGTGCACTACTTTAGACCCTCTATAGTGCACTACTTTAGACCCTATGTAGTGCACTACTTTAGACCCTATGTAGTGCACTACTTTAGACCCTATATAGTGCCACTCCTTTAGACCCTATATAGTGCACTCCTTTAGACCCTATATAGTGCACTCCTTTAGACCCTATATAGTGCACTACTTTAGACCCTATATAGTACACTACTTTAGACCCTATATAGTGCACTACTTTAGACCCTATATAGTATAGTACACTACTTTAGACCCTATATAGTGCACTACTTTAGACCCTATATAGTGCACTACTTTAGACCCTATATAGTGCACTACTTTAGACCCTATATAGTGCACTACTTTAGACCCTATATAGTGCACTACTTTAGACCCTATATAGTACACTCCTTTAGACCCTATATAGTGCACTACTTTAGACCCTATATAGTGCACTACTTTAGACCCTATATAGTACACTACTTTAGACAGGTGTGTGCCTTTCCAAATCACGTCCAATCAATTGAATTTACCACAGGTGGACTCCAATCAAGTTGTAGATCTCCAATTTCATGTCTCATAGCAAAAGGGTCTGGATACTAATGTAAATAAGGTGTTTCTGTTTTTTTTATTTGTAATACATTTGCTAATAATAAGAATAAGGCTGTAAGCGAAACAAAATGTGGTAAAAAGAGGAAGGGGTCTGAATACTTTCCAAATGCACAGTACCATGGTTAGTAACTAGACTACAGCCATCTTAACAGCTGCACTATCCCACCACACAACTGTAAAACAATCCATTCCATCCACCACCTTTATTCTCCTTCCTTGATTAAGATGTCTCTCTCTGACCTTCCCGTTTGGGGAGATTTTAAAGAACTGTGTTGGGAGATTATTGAGCATTTTCTACAATTATCCCTGTGTTTGAAATGTCAGATAAGAGATCGTAGTCTACCATCGGAGGTTGTGCTGAGCGACGCACACTTTCTCTCTCTCTCTCTCTCTCTCTCTCTCTGAAGCTCTTCAAAGAGAAATAAAGCCTCTACTTGCTAACTCTTCTTAATTTTCTGATCACACCTGTGTCCCAAATGACAACTTATTCCCTATATAGTGCACTGCTTTTGTTCAGAACTTTTGACAAGGACTCATAGGGCTCTGGTCAAACGTAGTGCACTATATTGGGACTCAGCCTAGCTGGTAGTGAATGATTCCCTCCAGAGTTGAGCTGGGTATTAATGTGAGATAACTGACTTCCTCTAATGCTCCAAAAAGGCTTATACAGCTGATGATGAACGGCGATGCTAAAGCTAGATGGAGCTCTACCTGATGAACGGCGATGCTAAAGCTAGATAGAGCTCTACCTGATGAACGCCGATGCTAAAGCTAGATGGAGCTCTACCTGATGAACGCCGATGCTAAAGCTAGATAGAGCTCTACCTGATGAACGGCGATGCTAAAGCTAGATAGAGCTCTACCTGATGAACGGCGATGCTAAAGCTAGATAGGGCTCTACCTGATGAACGGCGATGCTAAAGCTAGATAGAGCTCTACCTGATGAACGGCGATGCTAAAGCTAGATAGAGCTCTACCTGATGAACGGCGATGCTAAAGCTAGATAGGGCTCTACCTGATGAACGGCGATGCTAAAGCTAGATAGAGCTCTACCTGATGAACGGCGATGCTAAAGCTAGATAGGGCTCTACCTGATGAACGGCGATGCTAAAGCTAGATAGAGCTCTACCTGATGAACGGCGATGCTAAAGCTAGATGGAGCTCTACCTGATGAACGGCGATGCTAAAGCTAGATAGGGCTCTACCTGATGAACGGCGATGCTAAAGCTAGATAGGGCTCTACCTGATGAACGGCGATGCTAAAGCTAGATGGAGCTCTACCTGATGAACGGCGATGCTAAAGCTAGATGGGGCTCTACCTGATGAACGGCGATGCTAAAGCTAGATAGAGCTCTACCTGATGAACGGCGATGCTAAAGCTAGATAGGGCTCTACCTGATGAACGGCGATGCTAAAGCTAGATAGAGCTCTACCTGATGAACGGCGATGCTAAAGCTAGATAGGGCTCTACCTGATGAACGGCGATGCTAAAGCTAGATAGGGCTCTACCTGATGAACGGCGATGCTAAAGCTAGATAGGGCTCTACCTGATGAACGGCGATGCTAAAGCTAGATAGGGCTCTACCTGATGAACGGCGATGCTAAAGCTAGATAGGGCTCTACCTGATGAACGCCGATGCTAAAGCTAGATAGAGCTCTACCTGATGAACGGCGATGCTAAAGCTAGATAGGGCTCTACCTGATGAACGGCGATGCTAAAGCTAGATAGAGCTCTACCTGATGAACGGCGATGCTAAAGCTAGATAGAGCTCTACCTGATGAACGGCGATGCTAAAGCTAGATAGGGCTCTACCTGATGAACGGCGATGCTAAAGCTAGATAGAGCTCTACCTGATGAACGGCGATGCTAAAGCTAGATAGGGCTCTACCTGATGAACGGCGATGCTAAAGCTAGATAGGGCTCTACCTTCCAGTCTCCAAAGTGCACTTTTGGGTGGTGGTATAAATACACGTTTATTTTATTTTTTTTATAAATGTTTTGTTGTTGTTGTTCTCAACTTAAAATTCTCATCTATAATTCAGAAACAAAAAGTTGCGTCTTGATTGTTGACCAATGACCAGTCATCATCATCATCGGCATCATCATCGCTCCAGTTTTCTAACAGAGTAGGTCTACGTTTATCATCTATATAAAATATACTACTGGCTAATCTTGGCCGGAACAATAGACTACATGGCAATTTGATTGATCATTTTCATATTTCAGATAGGCCACGATTCAGAAAGTTTGGGCTGGCTATATGAGATAGGCAGCTTTAACATCACACTGCCTTCAATGTTATCGGATGGAAATGTCACATAATATAAATAAGGTCCCACAGTTGACAGTACACGTCAGAGCAAAAAACCAAGTCATGTAGTCAAAGGAATTGTCCGTAGAGCTCCAAGACAGGATTGTGTCGAGGCACAGATCTGGGGAAGGGTACCAAAACATTTCTGCACCATTGAAGGTCCCCAAGAACACAGTGGCCCCCATCACTCTTAAATGGAAGAAGAAGACGTTTCGAACAACCAAGACTCTTCCTAGAGCTGGCCGCCCGGCCAAACTGAGCGATCGGGAGAGAAGAGCCTTGGTCTGGGAGGTGACAAAGAACCCGATGGTCACTCTGACAGAGCTCCAGAGTTCCTCTGTGGAGATGGGAGAATCGTCCAGAGGCACAACCATCTCTGCAGCACTCCACCAATCAGGTCTTTATGGTAGAGTGGCCGGACGAAAGCCACTCTTCGATAAAAGGCACATGACAGCCCGTTTGGAGTTTGCCAAACGGCACCTAAAGGACTCTCAGACCATGAGAAACAATATTCTCTGGTCTGATGAAATAAAGATTGAAGTCTTTGGCCTGAATGCCAAGCATCACGTCTGGAGGAAACCTGGCACCATCCCTATGGTGAAGCATGGTGGTGGTAGCATCATGCTGTGGGCATGTTTTTCAGCAGCAGGGACTGGGAGACTAGTCAGGATCAAGAGAAAGATAAATGGAGCAAAGTTCAGAGAGATCATTGATGAAAACTTGCTCCAGAGTGCTCTGGGGCCGGATTCACAAAACTTTCTTAAGAAGAAATGTCTTCTTTACTGGCAAAGTTACTATTCCTCAATAAAGTTATTGGAAATGTTCTTAATGTTTTTCTTAAGTTTCTTCCTAAGATAAAAGTTAAGAAGACATGGGATTCTTGAAAATAATGCTTCAGGATTTCTTCTTGGAAATGTACTGTCTTGAGACAAATGGGTAGTTTTGTAACCATGAATGTTTTCTTGCGCCGGATATTTAAATACCGCAAGAATACAAATTAAACACGCATTATCTAACTATCTAGTAATTAACAATATATTACAATATTCTAGAAGTGTTAAATAGCTAGCGCTATCTCGTCAATTGGCTAACTTAGCTAATGTTAACGTTGTTAGCTATGTTGTTGGCTATAATGTCTTTACACGTTAGCTAGCTAACGGAGCTAACTAACTTAACGGTCGCGCAGTCCCTCTACCACCATCTCTCCTATCATGGATGACACCTTCTCCTCCAGCTGGTCTACATGAATGGTCTCTCATCTCCCTTCTTCTTAGCAGCCCGACTTGATGTCGGACCACTTCTTCCTTAAGGCGTCACTGTCCTTTGCCATACCCCCCGACGGCAGAGACAGACCATCCTCTCTTTTTGGTCACACTGCAGTTATCAAGTCTCCCCAAGAGCAAGCTTTTCCTGGCTGCTATTTCCTCCACTGTCGTCACTTCAAGCTCTTGTTTACTGAAGTTTTTATTGCGCTTTCCTTGGTTATCCATTGTTGGTTTTGATGTACAGTAGCTACACGTTAGTCTGATGGCTATAATGTGTGAAAAATAACTTTTTTTTGTATGTGTGTAAACGGTTCGCGAGCCAGCTAAAACATATTTTTATTCTCGAGACATAAAGCAAAAAAATACATGTAATAAAATGTAAACGTCAACACTTTATTATAGTGGGCCAAATCCTATCATCCCTGTCACATAGGCTTATTTATTGGTTTCAAGCACGTCACTAATGTCAATGCCTCGTAAGAAGATATTTACAAAGTTCTTAAGAAAGATATTTACAAAGTTCTTAAGAAAGATATTTACAAAGTTCTTAAGAAAGATATTTACAAAGTTCTTAAGAAAGATATTTACGAAGTTCCTAAGATAACTACGAATTCCTAAGAACATGTCCATTAATTATAATACACATAATAATTCACATTTCCTGTTGCTGCAGGATTATTTTCCTGCTGTAGCAAACTGTCTCAAATTAAGATCCTACATCTGTATGATTTTGACTTTTCTGGATGAATTTATACAGTACATAATTGGTCAAAGATGTTTTGAATGTGTACCGTGTAGGATGAGCACTGGGTGAAAAGGATCCATATCAGGGGGATATCTTTCCATGACATATTTGTGATATTCTAGAGAATACAGACCATGTCCAATGTATTTTTAGAGTTTTGTGGATTTGCACCTTATCCTGACGTTCTGAATACAGATGTGTATTTCTTTTAGACGTATGTGATATATTGGGATTATGCTGAATATCACACATGGACATTTCCTATAGCCTGATATGGACTCCTTCAATATCCCGTGTGGCTCATTTGGTAGAGCATGGTGTTTGCAACGCCAGGGTTGTGGGTTCGAATCCCACGGGGGACCAGTACGAAAAAATTAATAAAAAAAATGTATGAAATGTATGCATTCACTACTGTAAGTCGCTCTGGATAAGAGTGTCTGCTAAATGACTAAAATGTAAATGTAATCCTTTTCTCTCTTCATGTTGACAAATACTGACTGCCTACGTCGCATATCTGCGTTTTCTCAGCACATTCAATATATGAAGCTATAATGAGTCCAGATGTGCATCTCTTGGCTGAGGTCCATATCTGGATCAGGTCCACAGCGGAATCTTCATATGCTGAAAATAAGAACCATTTTGATGCATTTCTGAGTTTTCAGCACAATAATTTGTCAAATATGAAATATTATCTTATGCACAAATCTGGATTCCCTCCAGATATCATACATGGTATGGCTGGATATTGACTCATCAGATATCCTGAGATAGACCTAAGTGGAAATCTTATTTTCTCTGTATCATGATAAATACTGACAGTAGGCTTGCATAGTCTCTTGGCTGAAGTCCATATCAGGATTTAGACATGCTTCTGATATGGTAAATATGGACACTTTCTAATGCTTATTTGAGTTTTGAGGACATGTTCAATAATTTTACATATATTAAATCCATATCATTCTTTTCAGACACTAAGCTAAAGTTTTTGTTGTTGTATTCCCTCTGGATAAAGGCATGTGCACACACACCTGCAAGCTAAAAAGCACTGTAGCTGGTAGCCTAGCAACAAGAATCACGTATTTCCTGCTGTCATTTTGTTATTTGGGAGCTACAGATGAGTTTTTGTAAACCGTGTGTGGTCGAACTGACAACTGAAGAAACAAAGAAGTGTTAAATCTGTTCAGAAAATACCTCAAAGAAGTTCATGTTAAAGTGAGTAGCTCATGTGAGATGATTCTAGTTACTAAGATAAATTAAAACAAGAACGTTAGCTAATTTGGCTAGCTGGCTAGGCTTGATGGTGGAGGGGGGGGGGGGGGGGGGGCTTGGTTTGATAGGGGGGGGGGGGGGGGGGGGAAAGCTAATAGCTAACAAATAACAATATTTCATTCCTTTCAGGGATTTTTTTTACACCTTATCAACCCTCAAGTTGACAGCTAATGTTTTAAGACGTTTTGGTGTATTTTGTATTACTGGTTAATATAAAATAGCTAGCAACTTTTTCCCGAGTGGAGCATTCTTCAGTTTTAGATTGTGTGGTTGAAAGACAGGAGGTGGGGGGGGGGCATGAAAAATAATTTTCCTGCAATTCTACATGTTTTCTTAACAAGGAGAAACAATATTTATGAGCTAAACATAACCATTTTTCTTAGGTTTCGCCACAGTAAATTATATTGAAAAAGTGTTTTAATGACTAGATTACTAATCTACTCCCTTCCCTGAAAATCCCACCCTCAATAATTTAATTGACAGGTCTGAAACTCTACTAAACCTGTGACTCACAAACATCCCGCCCCTTTCCCTTCCCTGGCAGTGTTATGGTACGTCATTGAAGAAGAACTGTCAACTTGAAATTGCAAACTGGAGTTTTTCGTTTAAATTTTGTCACTGATTATATTCACAAGAATAATATTGCAAACATATTATTAATTTGGAATGATCAAATGTGAATTATTTGGGCAAGCTATATATAGATTCGGGGTCGCTATTTATGGATATATATATATATATATATATATATATATATATATATATATATATATATATATATATATATATATATATATGGATATAGATGATTTTATATATATATATATATATCCGTAAATAGCGACCCCGAATATGTAATAGAAATAGTAACATCTAGGTCCAGTAATAGACTATAGGTTATATATGAATATTTTGGGCCTAGAGCAAGGGGTCTTCAATATTTTCTTTTCTAAGAGCTACTTCATACTAAAACATTGTTTTCACCACCTACTCACATACAGCCTGTTGTGTTATTGTGTGGGCCCCGATTTTGATGAATACAAACAAATAACACCACTGCATACGTCATGCGATGTGTTTTTGGTTCTTAATAATAAAAATCATTAAAAACATTCAGAAGCAAAACACATCGTTCTGCTGTCGGCCATCTTGAGAATCTGTTCCTTTTTAAGACGGGAGAAAATAAAAAGGATTTTCCATTTGAACAAAGGACTTGGCTACTATCAATTTAAATCGTCGTTCTGTTTTAATAATGTCCTTTTGAACAACAGCCACAGTGAGTAGGATACATATTTGACAACAAATAATGAAGAAACAGAATAGTCATAAACTATGAGGAATAACAAAGCATATTAATTGACCTTTCCACCTTTCGACTTTTCCAACATCGACTTTTTATGGTACCATTTTCTTTGAAACGCTGTCTCCATGAACATGTTTAATTTGTTAGAAACGCTGTCTCCATGAACATGTGTAATTTGATAGAAACGCTGTCTCCATGAACATGTTTAATTTGTTAGAAACGCTGTCTCCATGAACATGTGTAATTTGATAGAAACGCTGTCTCCATGAACATGTGTAATTTGTTAGAAACGCTGTCTCCATGAACATGTGTAATTTGTTAGAAACGCTGTCTCCATGAACATGTGTAATTTGTTAGAAACGCTGTCTCCATGAACATGTTTAATTTGTTAGAAACGCTGTCTCCATGAACATGTGTAATTTGTTAGAAACGCTGTCTCCATGAACATGTTTAAAGTTAACTTCTCTCAGCAGCATACATAATTGATTCAAATAGGGCTAAAATGGCTTATTTGGTCGATATTACTTACCAAGCAAAACAGAGCTGTTTTATCCTGACACAAGTATCCTGTGTTTTTTAAATTTGACACATCGGTTCATACAGATACAGCTTGGCTGCATTGTAACCGCGGCCGTAGGGCTCAGCCAGGACTGTTACTTTTGTAACTGAATGAAAACATTTTAACGATGTGATTTAACCGATTTGACGTCGGGGGAAAAATAGATGGCAACATGCTGAATGTTGTTAAATAGCTGTTAGCAGCTTGGGGAGGATACATGTAAGCATGTAATATTAGGCCAGCTACTCATTGACAGCATGCGAGCTACTGCAGTTGCATGCAGTTTTCTGCAAAGGAGCCAACTTTGGTAGGCTGATGGAAGGCTACTCAGAGCCTGGACGCTTAATCAAACGTGCTCGTCGTGGTTCTGACAGGAAAAGGGGTAATGATATCTAGCAACACCATAGGACATGAAGCAACGAATGTAACAACAACAAAAATAGATAAATAATGTTATTTTGTAGGTTATTTTTAACACCAGTAGTACAACTAGTGCTTTCTAACTGCCCTGAACCAACACAGTGGATCAGTGGATCAACTACTGCTTTCTAACTGCCCTGAACCAACACAGTGGATCAACTAGTGCTTTCTAACTGCCAAGAACCGACACAGTGGATCAACTAGTGCTTTCTAACTGCACTGAACCAACACAGTGGATCAACTAGTGCTTTCTAACTGCCCTGAACCGACACAGTGGATGAACTAGTGCTTTCTAACTGCCCTGAACCAACACAGTGGATCAACTAGTGCTTTCTAACTGCCCTGAACCAACACAGTGGATCAACTAGTGCTTTCTAACTGCCCTGAACCAACACAGTGGATCAACTAGTGCTTTCTAACTGCCCTGAACCGACACAGTGGATCAACTAGTGCTTTCTAACTGCCCTGAACCAACACAGTGGATCAACTAGTGCTTTCTAACTGCCCTGAACCGACACAGTGGATCAACTAGTGCTTTCTAACTGCCCTGAACCGACACAGTGGATCAACTACTGCTTTCTAACTGCCCTGAACCAACACAGTGGATCAACTAGTGCTTTCTAACTGCACTGAACCAGCACAGTGGATCAACTAGTGCTTTCTAACTGCACTGAACCAACACAGTGGATCAACTAGTGCTTTCTAACTGCCCTGAACCAACACAGTGGATCAACTAGTGCTTTCTAACTGCCCTGAACCAACACAGTGGATCAACTAGTGCTTTCTAACCCTGAACCGACACAGTGGATCAACTAGTGCTTTCTAACTGCCCTGAACCAGCACAGTGGATCAACTAGTGCTTTCTAACTGCCTGAACCGACACAGTGGATCAACTAGTGCTTTCTAACTGCCCTGAACCAACACAGTGGATCAACTAGTGCTTTCTAACTGCCCTGAACCGACACAGTGGATCAACTAGTGCTTTCTAACTGCCCTGAACCGACACAGTGGATCAACTAGTGCTTTCTAACTGCCCTGAACCAACACAGTGGCGCGTGGAGAGAGGCAAATCATTAAAGTGGGCAAAAACATCTCGAGACGACTGGGTGCAAAACACTATCTGTTAATGATTATACCATATATAAAATGGACATATACATTTTTTCCCTCCTCAATTTCGTGATATCCAATTACGATCCTCTCTCGTCACTTCAACTCCCCAACGGGCTCGGGAGAGGCGACGGTCAAGTCATGCGTCCTCTGAAACGTGACCCGCCAAACCGCGCTTCTTAACACCCGCCCGCTTAACTCGGAAGCCAGCTGCACTAATGTGTCGGAGGAAACACCGTTCAACTGACAAGCGACGTCAGCCTGCAGGCACCCTGGGCCACCACAAGGAGTCACTAGAGCACGATGAGCCAAGTAAAGCTCACCCTCCTGGCCAAACCCTCCCCTATTTAATTGTGCACCACCCTATGGAACTCTCGGTCACGGACTGTTGTGACACAGCCTGGGATTGAACCCAGGTTTGTAGTGATGCCTCAAGCACTGCCTTAGACCGCTGCGCCACTCGGGAGGACAGACATATTTAATACAGACTAACTCAAAAAATTACTAATCATTGAAAATGCCAAATTACCCAAATGGATCATGAAAAACAAAACATGTTTGCACCCCTATTTTGAGCTCTATGGCTCAGGCACCGCCAGAGGAGACTCTGTGGCTCTATGGCTCAGGCACCTCCAGAGGAGACTCTGTGGCTCTATGGCTCAGGCACCTCCAGAGGAGACTCTGTGCTCTATGTCTCAGGCACCTCTAGAGGAGACTCTGTGGCTCTATGGCTCAGGCACCTCTAGAGGAGACTCTGTGCTCTATGGCTCAGGCACCTCTAGAGGAGACTCTGTGCTCTATGTCTCAGGCACCTCTAGAGGAGACTCTGTGCTCTATGGCTCAGGTACCTCCAGAGGAGACTCTGTGGCTCTATGGCTCAGGCACCTCCAGAGGAGACTCTGTGCTCTATGGCTCAGGAACCTCCAGAGGAGACTCTGTGGCTCTATGGCTCAGGCACCTCTAGAGGAGACTCTGTGCTCTATGGCTCAGGTACCTCCAGAGGAGACTCTGTGCTCTATGGCTCAGGCACCTCCAGATGAGACTCTGTGCTCTATGGCTCAGGCACCTCTAGAGGAGACTCTGTGGCTCTATGGCTCAGGCACCTCTAGAGGAGACTCTGTGCTCTATGGCTCAGGCACCTCCAGAGGAGACTCTGTGCTCTATGGCTCAGGCACCTCTAGAGGAGACTCTGTGCTCTATGGCTCAGGCACCTCTAGAGGAGACTCTGTGCTCTATGGCTCAGGCACCTCCAGAGGAGACTCTGTGCTCTATGGCTCAGGCACCTCTAGAGGAGCCTCTGTGCTCTATGTCTCAGGCACCTTGTTTCCTCACTTGTTAAACACAGATTTGGTGTTAACATGGCTTGTTCCACCTCTGCAGTCTCTCTCTCTCTCTCTCTCTTTCTCTCTCTCTGTCTCTCTCTCTCTCTCTTTCTCTTTCTCTCTCTCTCTCTCTCTCTCTCTCTCTCTCTCTCTCTCTCTCTCTCTCTTCTCTCTCTCTTTCTCTTTCTCTCTCTCTCTCTCTCTCTCTCTCTCTGTCTCTCTCTCTCTCTCTCTCTCTCTCTCTCTCTTCCTCTCTCTCTTTCTCTTTCTCTCTCTCTCTCTCTCTCTCTCTCTCTCTCTCTCTCTCTCTCTCTCTCTCTCTCTCATGCACAAACACAAATACACACACACTGCGTTAGCAGGGTATAGGGAAATAACAGCCTGCCATCTGGAAGCTCTCTTCCTCCTCCTCAGTCGTAGCCTTGCAGGGACCAATCACCCTCACCTCAATTAAGTCCTAATTGTTCACTGTTTTTATTCACTTCTTTTCTTTACCTCCTACCTTCCTTCCTTTCAGCTCTCTTTGTTTTCAATGTCTTAATGACTCTCCTGAATACACAATAAAACGCACACGCGCTCACACACACACAAAGACAGTTACTCACACTCACCGTCTGTGCCTGTTCAAAAAGCCTTCAGCTAGCATTCATTGAAGGTGCTGTAGCTCCTATCACACATACACACACTAACTAACACTCACTGTCTGTGCCTGTTTAGAAAGCCTTCATTTATTGAAGGTGTTCTATTCCGGGTGCTGTGTAAAGGTTATCATTAAATTATTATTAATTTAACTCATTCAACTTCAGAAGAGGTTTGGGATGGAGAGAGGAGAGAGTATTAAAGTGTGTGGGAGATGAAAAATACTCTTTTGTCTCTGTAGAGAGGGCAGGGTGGTATGGTAGTGGTTCTGTAGAGAGGCAGGGTGGTATGGTAGTGGTTCTGTAGAGAGGCAGGGTGGTTCTGTAGAGAGGCAGGGTGGTTCTGTAGAGAGGCAGGGTGGTTCTGTAGAGAGGCAGGGTGGTATGGTAGTGGTTCTGTAGAGAGGCAGGGTGGTTCTGTAGAGAGGCAGGGTGGTATGGTAGTGGTTCTGTAGAGAGGCAGGGTGGTTCTGTAGAGAGGCAGGGTGGTATGGTAGTGGTTCTGTAGAGAGGCAGGGTGGTTCTGTAGAGAGGCAGGGTGGTATGGTAGTGGTTCTGTAGAGAGGCAGGTTGGTATGGTAGTGGTTCTGTAGAGAGGCAGGGTGGTTCTGTAGAGAGGCAGGGTGGTATGGTAGTGGTTCTGTAGAGAGGGCAGGGTGGTTCTGTAGAGAGGCAGGGTGGTTCTGTAGAGAGGCAGGGTGGTATGGTAGTGGTTCTGTAGAGAGGCAGGGTGGTTCTGTAGAGAGGCAGGGTGGTTCTGTAGAGAGGGCAGGGTGGTTCTGTAGAGAGGCAGGGTGGTATGGTAGTGGTTCTGTAGAGAGGGCAGGGTGGTTCTGTAGAGAGGCAGGGTGGTATGGTAGTGGTTCTGTAGAGAGGCAGGGTGGTTCTGTAGAGAGGCATGGTGGTATGGTAGTGGTTCTGTAGAGAGGGCAGGGTGGTTCTGTAGAGAGGCAGGGTGGTTCTGTAGAGAGGCAGGGTTGTATGGTAGTGGTTCTGTAGAGAGGGCAGGGTGGTATGGTAGTGGTTCTGTAGAGAGGCAGGGTGGTTCTGTAGAGAGGCAGGGTGGTTCTGTAGAGAGGCAGGGTGGTTCTGTAGAGAGGCAGGGTGGTATGGTAGTGGTTCTGTAGAGAGACAGGGTGGTTCTGTAGAGAGGCAGGGTGGTTCTGTAGAGAGGGCAGGGTGGTATGGTAGTGGTTCTGTAGAGATGCAGGGTGGTTCTGTAGAGAGGCAGGGTGGTTCTGTAGAGAGGCAGGGTGGTATGGTAGTGGTTCTGTAGAGAGGCAGGGTGGTATGGTAGTGGTTCTGTAGAGAGGCAGGGTGGT
This sequence comes from Salmo salar, assembly GCF_965601325.2. Taxonomy (NCBI): domain Eukaryota; kingdom Metazoa; phylum Chordata; class Actinopteri; order Salmoniformes; family Salmonidae; genus Salmo; species Salmo salar. Next base: position 93,019,555 of record NC_138310.1, read on the forward strand.
TCTGTAGAGAGGCAGGGTGGTTCTGTAGAGAGGCAGGGTGGTATGGTAGTGGTTCTGTAGAGAGGCAGGGTGGTTCTGTAGAGAGGCAGGGTGGTTCTGTAGAGAGGCAGGGTGGTATGGTAGTGGTTCTGTAGAGAGGCAGGGTGGTTCTGTAGAGAGGCAGGGTGGTTCTGTAGAGAGGCAGGGTGGTTCTGTAGAGAGGCAGGGTGGTTCTGTAGAGAGGGCAGGGTGGTATGGTAGTGGTTCTGTAGAGAGGCAGGGTGGTTCTGTGGAGAGGGCAGGGTGGTATGGTAGTGGTTCTGTAGAGAGGCAGGGTGGTTCTGTAGAGAGGCAGGGTGGTATGGTAGTGGTTCTGTAGAGAGGCAGGGTGGTTCTGTAGAGAGGCAGGATGGTATGGTAGTGTTTCTGTAGAGAGGCAGGGTGGTTCTGTAGAGAGGCAGGGTGGTATGGTAGTGGTTCTGTAGAGAGGCAGGGTGGTTCTGTAGAGAGGCAGGGTGGTATGGTAGTGGTTCTGTAGAGAGGCAGGGTGGTTCTGTAGAGAGGCAGGATGGTATGGTAGTGGTTCTGTAGAGAGGCAGGTTGGTATGGTAGTGGCTCTGTAGAGAGGCAGGGTGGTTCTGTAGAGAGGCAGGGTGGTATGGTAGTGGTTCTGTAGAGAGGGCAGGGTGGTATGGTAGTGGTTCTGTAGAGAGGCAGGGTGGTTCTGTAGAGAGGCAGGGTGGTTCTGTAGAGAGGCAGGGTGGTTCTGTAGAGAGGCAGGGTGGTATGGTAGTGGTTCTGTAGAGAGGCAGGGTGGTTCTGTAGAGAGGCAGGGTGGTATGGTAGTGGTTCTGTAGAGAGGCAGGGTGGTTCTGTAGAGAGGCAGGGTGGTTCTATAGAGAGGCAGGGTGGTATGGTAGTGGTTCTGTAGAGAGGCAGGGTGGTTCTGTAGAGAGGCAGGGTGGTTCTGTAGAGAGGGCAGGGTGGTTCTGTAGAGAGGCAGGGTGGTATGGTAGTGGTTCTGTAGAGAGGGCAGGGTGGTTCTGTAGAGAGGCAGGGTGGTATGGTAGTGGTTCTGTAGAGAGGCAGGGTGGTTCTGTAGAGAGGCATGGTGGTATGGTAGTGGTTCTGTAGAGAGGGCAGGGTGGTTCTGTAGAGAGGCAGGGTGGTTCTGTAGAGAGGCAGGGTGGTATGGTAGTGGTTCTGTAGAGAGGGCAGGGTGGTATGGTAGTGGTTCTGTAGAGAGGCAGGGTGGTTCTGTAGAGAGGCAGGGTGGTTCTGTAGAGAGGCAGGGTGGTATGGTAGTGGTTCTGTAGAGAGACAGGGTGGTTCTGTAGAGAGGCAGGGTGGTTCTGTAGAGAGGGCAGGGTGGTATGGTAGTGGTTCTGTAGAGAGGCAGGGTGGTTCTGTAGAGAGGCAGGGTGGTTCTGTAGAGAGGCAGGGTGGTATGGTAGTGGTTCTGTAGAGAGGCAGGGTGGTATGGTAGTGGTTCTGTAGAGAGGCAGGGTGGTTCTGTAGAGAGGCAGGGTGGTTCTGTAGAGAGGCAGGGTGGTATGGTAGTGGTTCTGTAGAGAGGCAGGGTGGTTCTGTAGAGAGGCAGGGTGGTTCTGTAGAGAGGCAGGGTGGTATGGTAGTGGTTCTGTAGAGAGGCAGGGTGGTTCTGTAGAGAGGCAGGGTGGTTCTGTAGAGAGGCAGGGTGGTTCTGTAGAGAGGCAGGGTGGTTCTGTAGAGAGGGCAGGGTGGTATGGTAGTGGTTCTGTAGAGAGGCAGGGTGGTTCTGTGGAGAGGGCAGGGTGGTATGGTAGTGGTTCTGTAGAGAGGCAGGGTGGTTCTGTAGAGAGGCAGGGTGGTTCTGTGGAGAGGGCAGGGTGGTATGGTAGTGGTTCTGTAGAGAGGCAGGGTGGTTCTGTAGAGAGGCAGGGTGGTTCTGTGGAGAGGGCAGGGTGGTATGGTAGTGGTTCTGTAGAGAGGCAGGGTGGTTCTGTAGAGAGGCAGGGTGGTATGGTAGTGGTTCTGTAGAGAGGCAGGGTGGTTCTGTAGAGAGGCAGGATGGTATGGTAGTGTTTCTGTAGAGAGGCAGGGTGGTTCTGTAGAGAGGCAGGGTGGTATGGTAGTGGTTCTTTAGAGAGGCAGGGTGGTTCTGTAGAGAGGCAGGGTGGTATGGTAGTGGTTCTGTAGAGAGGCAGGGTGGTTCTGTAGAGAGGCAGGGTGGTATGGTAGTGGTTCTGTAGAGAGGCAGGGTGGTTCTGTAGAGAGGGCAGGGTGGTATGGTAGTGGTTCTGTAGAGAAGCAGGGTGGTTCTGTAGAGAGGCAGGGTGGTTCTGTAGAGAGGCAGGGTGGTATGGTAGTGGTTCTGTAGAGAGGCAGGGTGGTTCTGTAGAGAGGGCAGGGTGGTATGGTAGTGGTTCTGTGGAGAGGCAGGGTGGTTCTGTAGAGAGGCAGGGTGGTATGGTAGTGGTTCTGTAGAGAGACAGGGTGGTTCTGTAGAGAGGCATGGTGGTATGGTAGTGGTTCTGTAGAGAGGCAGGGTGGTTCTGTAGAGAGGCAGGGTGGTTCTGTAGAGAGGCATGGTGGTATGGTAGTGGTTCTGTAGAGAGGTAGGGTGGTTCTGTAGAGAGGCAGGGTGGTATGGTAGTGGTTCTGTAGAGAGGCAGGGTGGTTCTGTAGAGAGGCAGGGTGGTTCTGTAGAGAGACAGGGTGGTTCTGTAGAGAGGCAGGGTGGTATGGTAGTGGTTCTGTAGAGAGACAGGGTGGTTCTGTAGAGAGGCAGGGTGGTATGGTAGTGGTTCTGTAGAGAGGCAGGGTGGTTCTGTAGAGAGGCAGGGTGGTATGGTAGTGGTTCTGTAGAGAGGCAGGGTGGTTCTGTAGAGAGACAGGGTGGTTCTGTAGAGAGGCAGGGTGGTATGGTAGTGGTTCTGTAGAGAGGCAGGGTGGTTCTGTAGAGAGACAGGGTGGTTCTGTAGAGAGGGCAGGGTGGTATGGTAGTGGTTCTGTAGAGAGGCAGGGTGGTTCTGTAGAGAGGCAGGGTGGTATGGTAGTGGTTCTGTAGAGAGGCAGTGTGGTATGGTAGTGGTTCTGTAGAGAGGCAGGGTGGTTCTGTAGAGAGGCAGGGTGGTTCTGTAGAGAGGCAGGGTGGTTCTGTAGAGAGGCATGGTGGTATGGTAGTGGTTCTGTAGAGAGGCAGGGTGGTTCTGTAGAGAGGCATGGTGGTATGGTAGTGGTTCTGTAGAGAGGCAGGGTGGTTCTGTAGAGAGGCATGGTGGTTCTGTAGAGAGGCAGGGTGGTTCTGTAGAGAGGCAGGGTGGTTCTGTAGAGAGGCATGGTGGTATGGTAGTGGTTCTGTAGAGAGGCATGGTGGTTCTGTAGAGAGGCATGGTGGTTCTGTAGAGAGGCAGGGTGGTTCTGTAGAGAGGCATGGTGGTATGGTAGTGGTTCTGTAGAGAGGCAGGGTGGTTCTGTAGAGAGGCATGGTGGTTCTGTAGAGAGGCATGGTGGTATGGTAGTGGTTCTGTAGAGAGGCATGGTGGTATGGTAGTGGTTCTGTAGAGAGGCATGGTGGTATGGTAGTGGTTCTGTAGAGAGGCAGGGTGGTTCTGTAGAGAGGCATGGTGGTATGGTAGTGGTTCTGTAGAGAGGCAGGGTGGTTCTGTAGAGAGGCATGGTGGTATGGTAGTGGTTCTGTAGAGAGGCATGGTGGTATGGTAGTGGTTCTGTAGAGAGGCATGGTGGTATGGTAGTGGTTCTGTAGAGAGGCAGGGTGGTTCTGTAGAGAGGCATGGTGGTATGGTAGTGGTTCTGTAGAGAGGCAGGGTGGTTCTGTAGAGAGGCAGGGTGGTATGGTAGTGGTTCTGTAGAGATGCATGGTGGTATGGTAGTGGTTCTGTAGAGAGGCAGGGTGGTTCTGTAGAGAGGCATGGTGGTATGGTAGTGGTTCTGTAGAGAGGCAGGGTGGTTCTGTAGAGAGGCAGGGTGGTTCTGTAGAGAGGCATGGTGGTATGGTAGTGGTTCTGTAGAGAGGCAGGGTGGTATGGTAGTGGTTCTGTAGAGAGGCATGGTGGTATGGTAGTGGTTCTGTAGAGAGGCATGGTGGTATGGTAGTGGTTCTGTAGAGAGGCAGGGTGGTATGGTAGTGGTTCTGTAGAGAGGCAGGGTGGTTCTGTAGAGAGGCATGGTGGTATGGTAGTGGTTCTGTAGAGAGGCATGGTGGTATGGTAGTGGTTCTGTAGAGAGGCATGGTGGTATGGTAGTGGTTCTGTAGAGAGGCATGGTGGTATGGTAGTGGTTCTGTAGAGAGGCAGGGTGGTTCTGTAGAGAGGCAGGGTGGTTCTGTAGAGAGGCAGGGTGGTATGGTAGTGGTTCTGTAGAGAGGCAGGGTGGTTCTGTAGAGAGGCATGGTGGTATGGTAGTGGTTCTGTAGAGAGGCAGGGTGGTTCTGTAGAGAGGCAGGGTGGTATGGTAGTGGTTCTGTAGAGAGGCATGGTGGTATGGTAGTGGTTCTGTAGAGAGGCAGGGTGGTTCTGTAGAGAGGCATGGTGGTATGGTAGTGGTTCTGTAGAGAGGCAGGGTGGTTCTGTAGAGAGGCATGGTGGTATGGTAGTGGTTCTGTAGAGAGGCAGGGTGGTATGGTAGTGGTTCTGTAGAGAGGCAGGGTGGTTCTGTAGAGAGGCATGGTGGTATGGTAGTGGTTCTGTAGAGAGGCAGGGTGGTTCTGTAGAGAGGCATGGTGGTATGGTAGTGGTTCTGTAGAGAGGCAGGGTGGTTCTGTAGAGAGGCAGGGTGGTTCTGTAGAGAGGCATGGTGGTATGGTAGTGGTTCTGTAGAGAGGCAGGGTGGTTCTGTAGAGAGGCAGGGTGGTTCTGTAGAGAGGCATGGTGGTATGGTAGTGGTTCTGTAGAGAGGCATGGTGGTTCTGTAGAGAGGCATGGTGGTATGGTAGTGGTTCTGTAGAGAGGCAGGGTGGTTCTGTAGAGAGGCATGGTGGTTCTGTAGAGAGGCAGGGTGGTTCTGTAGAGAGGCAGGGTGGTATGGTAGTGGTTCTGTAGAGAGGCAGGGTGGTTCTGTAGAGAGGCAGGGTGGTTCTGTAGAGAGGCATGGTGGTATGGTAGTGGTTCTGTAGAGAGGCAGGGTGGTTCTGTAGAGAGGCAGGGTGGTTCTGTAGAGAGGCATGGTGGTATGGTAGTGGTTCTGTAGAGAGGCATGGTGGTATGGTAGTGGTTCTGTAGAGAGGCATGGTGGTTCTGTAGAGAGGCATGGTGGTATGGTAGTGGTTCTGTAGAGAGGCAGGGTGGTTCTGTAGAGAGGCATGGTGGTATGGTAGTGGTTCTGTAGAGAGGCAGGGTGGTATGGTAGTGGTTCTGTAGAGAGGCAGGGTGGTTCTGTAGAGAGGCATGGTGGTATGGTAGTGGTTCTGTAGAGAGGCATGGTGGTATGGTAGTGGTTCTGTAGAGAGGCAGGGTGGTTCTGTAGAGAGGCATGGTGGTATGGTAGTGGTTCTGTAGAGAGGCAGGGTGGTATGGTAGTGGTTCTGTAGAGAGGCAGGGTGGTTCTGTAGAGAGGCATGGTGGTATGGTAGTGGTTCTGTAGATAGGCAGGGTGGTTCTGTAGAGAGGCAGGGTGGTTCTGTAGAGAGGCAGGGTGGTTCTGTAGAGAGGCAGGGTGGTTCTGTAGAGAGGCATGGTGGTATGGTAGTGGTTCTGTAGAGAGGCATGGTGGTATGGTAGTGGTTCTGTAGAGAGGCAGGGTGGTTCTGTAGAGATGCATGGTGGTATGGTAGTGGTTCTGTAGAGAGGCAGGGTGGTTCTGTAGAGAGGCAGGGTGGTATGGTAGTGGTTCTGTAGAGAGGCATGGTGGTTCTGTAGAGAGGCATGGTGGTATGGTAGTGGTTCTGTAGAGAGGCAGGGTGGTATGGTAGTGGTTCTGTAGAGAGGCAGGGTGGTTCTGTAGAGAGGCATGGTGGTATGGTAGTGGTTCTGTAGAGAGGCATGGTGGTATGGTAGTGGTTCTGTAGAGAGGCATGGTGGTATGGTAGTGGTTCTGTAGAGAGGCATGGTGGTATGGTAGTGGTTCTGTAGAGAGGCAGGGTGGTTCTGTAGAGAGGCAGGGTGGTTCTGTAGAGAGGCAGGGTGGTATGGTAGTGGTTCTGTAGAGAGGCAGGGTGGTTCTGTAGAGAGGCATGGTGGTATGGTAGTGGTTCTGTAGAGAGGCAGGGTGGTTCTGTAGAGAGGCAGGGTGGTATGGTAGTGGTTCTGTAGAGAGGCATGGTGGTATGGTAGTGGTTCTGTAGAGAGGCAGGGTGGTTCTGTAGAGAGGCATGGTGGTATGGTAGTGGTTCTGTAGCGAGGCAGGGTGGTTCTGTAGAGAGGCATGGTGGTATGGTAGTGGTTCTGTAGAGAGGCAGGGTGGTATGGTAGTGGTTCTGTAGCGAGGCAGGGTGGTTCTGTAGAGAGGCATGGTGGTATGGTAGTGGTTCTGTAGAGAGGCATGGTGGTATGGTAGTGGTTCTGTAGAGAGGCAGGGTGGTATGGTAGTGGTTCTGTAGAGAGGCAGGGTGGTTCTGTAGAGAGGCATGGTGGTATGGTAGTGGTTCTGTAGAGAGGCAGGGTGGTTCTGTAGAGAGGCATGGTGGTATGGTAGTGGTTCTGTAGAGAGGCAGGGTGGTTCTGTAGAGAGGCAGGGTGGTTCTGTAGAGAGGCATGGTGGTATGGTAGTGGTTCTGTAGAGAGGCAGGGTGGTTCTGTAGAGAGGCAGGGTGGTTCTGTAGAGAGGCATGGTGGTATGGTAGTGGTTCTGTAGAGAGGCATGGTGGTATGGTAGTGGTTCTGTAGAGAGGCATGGTGGTATGGTAGTGGTTCTGTAGAGAGGCAGGGTGGTTCTGTAGAGAGGCAGGGTGGTATGGTAGTGGTTCTGTAGAGAGGCAGGGTGGTTCTGTAGAGAGGCAGGGTGGTATGGTAGTGGTTCTGTAGAGAGGCAGGGTGGTTCTGTAGAGAGGCATGGTGGTATGGTGATTCGTTGGATTGAAAGCAGTTTTGGCATGGGGCTGGCAGTCTGTTCGGCTGGCAGTCTGTTCGGCTGGCAGTCTGTTCGGCTGGCTGGTCGGCTGGCTGGCTGGTCGGCTGGCTGGTCGGCTTGCTGGCTGGTCGGCTGGCTGGTCGACTGGCTGGCTGGTCGGCTGGCTGGCTGGTCGGCTGGCTGGCTGGTCGGCTGGCTGGTCGGCTTGCTGGCTGGTCGGCTGGCTGGTCGACTGGCTGGCTGGTCGGCTGGCTGGCTGGTCGGCTGGCTGGTCGACTGGCTGGCCGGTCGGCTGGCTGACTGACTGGCTGGTCGGTCGGCTGGCAGGCTCGTTGGCAGGCTGGTCGCCTGGCTGGCTGGGTGGCTCCTGCTGCTTGCTCTCAGCTCACAGCGATCTTACTTGACCCCACTTTCACAGGAGACAATGAATGTGTATCCCTTTCTCCTGCTGTAGTAGGGGCTTACCTTAGTGCATCCCTTTCTCCTGCTGTAGTAGGGGCTTACCTTAGTGCATCCCTTTCTCCTGCTGTAGTAGGGGCTTTCCTTAGTGCATCCCTTTCTCCTGCTGTAGTAGGGGCTTACCTTAGTGCATCCCTTTCTCCTGCTGTAGTAGGGGCTTACCTTAGTGCATCCCTTTCTCCTGCTGTAGTAGGGGCTTACCTTAGTGCATCCCTTTCTCCTGCTGTAGTAGGGGCTTACCTTAGTGCATCCCTTTCTCCTGCTGTAGTAGGGGCTTTCCTTAGTGCATCCCTTTCTCCTGCTGTAGTAGGGGCTTACCTTAGTGCATCCCTTTCTCCTGCTGTAGTAGGGGCTTACCTTAGTGCATCCCTTTCTCCTGCTGTAGTAGGGGCTTACCTTAGTGCATCCCTTTCTCCTGCTGTAGTAGGGGCTTACCTTAGTGCATCCCTTTCTCCTGCTGTAGTAGGGGCTTTCCTTAGTGCATCCCTTTCTCCTGCTGTAGTAGGGGCTTACCTTAGTGCATCCCTTTCTCCTGCTGTAGTAGGGGCTTACCTTAGTGCATCCCTTTCTCCTGCTGTAGTAGGGGCTTACCTTAGTGCATCCCTTTCTCCTGCTGTAGTAGGGGCTTTCCTTAGTGCATCCCTTTCTCCTGCTGTAGTAGGGGCTTACCTTAGTGCATCCCTTTCTCCTGCTGTAGTAGGGGCTTTCCTTAGTGCATCCCTTTCTCCTGCTGTAGTAGGGGCTTACCTTAGTGCATCCCTTTCTCCTGCTGTAGTAGGGGCTTACCTTAGTGCATCCCTTTCTCCTGCTGTAGTAGGGGCTTACCTTAGTGCATCCCTTTCTCCTGCTGTAGTAGGGGCTTACCTTAGTGCATCCCTTTCTCCTGCTGTAGTAGGGGCTTTCCTTAGTGCATCCCTTTCTCCTGCTGTAGTAGGGGCTTACCTTAGTGCATCCCTTTCTCCTGCTGTAGTAGGGGCTTACCTTAGTGCATCCCTTTCTCCTGCTGTAGTAGGGGCTTACCTTAGTGCATCCCTTTCTCCTGCTGTAGTAGGGGCTTACCTTAGTGCATCCCTTTCTCCTGCTGTAGTAGGGGCTTTCCTTAGTGCATCCCTTTCTCCTGCTGTAGTAGGGGCTTACCTTAGTGCATCCCTTTCTCCTGCTGTAGTAGGGGCTTACCTTAGTGCATCCCTTTCTCCTGCTGTATTAGGGGCTTTCCTTAGTGCATCCCTTTCTCCTGCTGTAGTAGGGGCTTTCCTTAGTGCATTGCCAGCTAGCTAATGACTAGTATGACTCGTGTTGCCAGCTAGCTAATGACTCGTGTTGCCAGCTAACTAATGACTAGTGCTGCCAGCTAGCTAATGACTAGTGTTGCCAGCTAGCTTATGACTAATGTTTCCAGCTAACTAATGACTAGTGCTGCCAGCTAGCTAATTACTAGTGTTGCCAGCTAGCTAATGACTAGTGCTGCCAGCTAGCTAATGACTAATGTTGCCAGCTAGCTAATGACTAGCGTTGCCAGCTAGCTAATGACTAGCGTTGCCAGCTAGCTAATGACTAGCGTTGCCAGCTAGCTAATGACTAGTGCTGCCAGCTAGCTAATGACTAGTGTTGCTAGCTAGCTAATGATTACGGCTGCCAGCTAGCTAATGACTAGTGCTGCCAGCTAGCTAATGACTAGTGCTGCCAGCTAGCTAATGATTACGGCTGCCAGCTAGCTAATGACTAGTGCTGCCAGCTAGCTAATGATTAGTATGACTAGTGCTGCCAGCTAGCTATTGATTAGTATGACTAGTGCTGCCAGCTAGCTAATGACTAGCGTTGCTAGCTAACTAATGACTAGTGCCTCCAGCTATCTAATGACTAGTGTTGCCAGCCAGCTAATGACTCGTTTTGCCAGCTAACTAATGACTAGTGCTGCCAGCTAACTAATGACTAGCGTTGCCAGCTAGCTAATGACGAGTGTTGCCAGTTAGCTAATGACGAATGTTGCCAGCTAGCTAATGACTAGTGTTGCCAGCTAACTAATGACTCGTGTTGCCAGCTAACTAATGACTAATGTTGCCAGCTAACTAATGACTAGTGCTGCCAGCTAACTATTGACTAGTGTTGCCAGCCAGCTTATGACTAGTGTTGCCAGCCAGCTAATGACTAGTGTTGCCAGCCAGCTAATGACTAGTGTTGCCAGCCAGCTAATGACTAGTGTTGCCAGCCAGCTAATGACTAGTGTTGCCAGCCAGCTAATGACTAGTGTTGCCAGCCAGCTAATGACTAGTGTTGCCAGCCAGCTAATGACTAGTGTTGCCAGCCAGCTAATGACTAGTGTTGCCAGCCAGCCAGCCATGTGAGGGTCTAGGCTTTATCTGTGTTCCCCCTTGGCACAGAGCGGGCGACTCCGGACGAGAGTTAATAAGCTGTCCAGGTCTCTTTGTGCCCTGCTGTCAGAATATCACAGATATTTTCACTAAGGTCCATAGGGCACTGGTCAATAGTAGCTCACTATATAGGGAATAGGGTGTCATTTGGGACATATCCACCAATCTGTCCAGGCTGCTTTGTGCCCTGCTGTCAGATTACCAGAGAGGCACGGGGAATGCCAGGAGATGCCAGGGCAGATAGGAGGGCAGCAGGACCATCCCAAGGTGCACCCTATTCCCTTTTTTTAGTGCACTACTTTTGATCAGACCCATAGAGCTCTGGTCAAAAGTAGTGTACTAAATAGGGCATAGTGTGCACTTTGTGACTGAGGCCGGTACTGGCAATCTGAACTGTCCTCTAAACATCCCCCCCTGCTATCAGTTACAACCATCGACTGATGGGCTCTCCGACTGATTCTTTGAGAGGAAAAGCAGTCAGTCTGTGTGGCTTTTTCTAATCGCTGCAGAGTGAGGCCAGTCTCGGAGGAAATCACAACAGAGGTGGCCAATGTCACAGATCCATCCTGTCCACTCACCTTCTCTACCTCACCCCTCAACTGTCCAATCTCTGAGACCTGCAGGCAGCCCCCCCCCCCCCCCCCTCACTCCTTACTCCTCAACCCTCCAATCCCTCAGGCATCCAAGCCACATTATCCCCCCTCCCTCCCTCAACCCTCCAATCTCTCAGTCCCCAAGACATCGAAGCATCTACGGTGTGTGTGTCAGGTTAGGTAGTGTGTGTGTGTGTATACGGTGCCTCCAGAAAGTATTCATACCCCTTGACTTATTCCACAGTTTGTTGTGTTACAGCCTGAATTCAAAATGGATTCAATAGATGTTTTTTTTATTTTTATTATCACCCATCTACTCACAATACCCCATAATGACAAAGTGAAAACATGTTTTTAGAATTTGTTGCAAATTGCAAATTGCAAATTAATTTTTTAATTTTTAGAATTTGTTGCAAATTGAAAATTGAAAATTAAATGCAGAAATATCAAATTTACATAAGTCAATACATGTTATAATCACATTTGGTAGCGATTACAGCTGTGAGTCTTTCTGAGTAAGTCTCTTAAGTGCTTTGCACACCTGGATTGTATTATATTTGCACGTTATTCTTTTAAAAAATCTTCAAGCTGTCAGGTTGGTTGTTGATCATTGCTAGACAGCCATTTTCAAGTCTTGCCATAGATTTTCAACTAGATTTAAGTCAAAACTGTAACTAGGCCACTGAGGAACATTCAATGTCTTCTTGGTAAATAACTCCAGTGTAGATTTGGCCTTGTGTTTTAGGTTATTGTCCTGCTGAAAGGTGAATTTGTCTCCCGGTGTCTGTTGGAAAGCAGACTGAATCAGGTTTTCCTCTAGGATTATGCCTGTGCTTAGCTCTATTCCGTTTATTTTTATCCTAAAAAACTCCCTATTCCTTGTCGATCACAAGCATACCCATAACATGATGCAGCCACCACCATGCTTGTGGTACTCAGTGATGTGTTGTGCTGGATTTGCCCCAAACATAACACTTTGTATTCAGGACATAAAGTTAATATTTACCACATTTTTGGCAGTTTTACTTTAGTACCTTATTGCAAATAGGATGCTTATTTTTTATTCTGTACAGGCTTCCTTCTTTTCACTCTGTCATTTAGGTTAATATTGTGGAGTAACTACAATGATGTTGATCCATCCTCAGTTATACAGCCATTAAACTGTCACTTTTTTAAAGTGACCATTGGCCTCATGGTGAAATCCCTGAGCGGTTTCCTTCCTCTCCGGCAACTGAGTTAGGAAGGACGCCTGTATCTTTGTAGTGACTGGGTGTATCGATACACCATCCATAGTGTAATTAATAACTTCACCGTGCTCAAGGGGATATTCAATGTCTGCTTTTTATTTTATTTTTAATACATTTTAAATTCAGGCTGTAACACATCAAAATGTGGTAAAAGTCAAGGGTCGTCAATACTTTCTGAAGGCACTATAACCAGCCAGGTGTTGCTCTAGCTGCTTTATCACTGTCATTCTATGTTGGTGTTTGTGGAGATTGATCCCCTCCCTGTAGTCTGCTGAGACATCACTACTACTGCAGGATGTGAGGAACATTTAGTGGTAATTACCCGGACCTGGCCCCCTTCGCACCGGATGGATTACTATCATTTATGTTAATCATACCTGGCACATAACTTAGCTAAAACATACCCTGATCATTTAGTAGTTTCTATTATCATGAACCAGGAAGTGTAGAAGAGTGTTCCAGAAGTAACAGACTGTATATCTATCCTCCTCTCCATCTTTCCTTACAATCTTAGGAGAAAAAAAAGGCTTCCAAAAAGGTTCTGCGGCTGTCCCCATAGGAGAACCCTTTTTGGTTCCAGCTAGAACTATTTTAGGTTCCCATGTAGAACCCTATGTGGAAAGGGTTCTACATGGAACCAAAAAGGGTTCTACCCGGAACCAAAAGGGGTTCTTCAAAGGGTTCTCCTATGGGGACAGCCTGAAGAACCCTTTTAGGTTCTAGACAGAGATTTTTGATGATAATTTCCATTTCCTGTCATTTTGCCAGTACATTAGCTTTCAGTCAGATATAAACACAAGAACAAATAGTGCAGTCAGCAGATCTCCTATCCCCTCCCTCCTTTCCTCCTCTCCCTCTATTCCTCTATCCCTCCCTCCTCTCCTTCTCCCCTTTCCTCCCTCCATCCTCCCATTCCTCCCTCCCTTCCTTCCGTACAGTTTTAGCAAACGGGAATTTTAGCTCTGAGAGCAGTTTACCCCTGAATCCATTTGGTTAATAGGCCCATTAAGCAGCATGGAGAGAGAGAACAAGAGAGGATAGAGAGAGAGAGAGAGAGAGAGAGAGAGAGAGAGAATGGAGAGAGGGAGAGAGGAAGAGAGAAAGATTGAGAGAGGAGAGAGTTGTGGCTGAGCATGACGTTAATTCTGGGTAATTTATTACCCTGGCTGGGTGGCGGACAGAAGAAAGGAGGGCGGGACAGAGGGAGGGAGGAAAACCCTGGCAGAGCTGTCTCATAGGGATCACACACACACAGCCAGCCTTGTGTGGTCACCACCGTCGCCTGGTTACCTTAGCCTAGCGGTAACGGTGACTCCGCTGCTCCTGCCACCGTTCTGCTCACATACACTGATACACTTGTGTGATGTAAAGCCCCGGGTACTGCAGGAAAACAATGGCGAGGACAGGACACATACACAGACTGGCAGCTTTAACAGGCAGGAGACTGAAAGCACATCTGTGGAGAGTGAGAGCCTAATCACATCTCCCACTGTGTTATGGCCACTAACTAGTTGCCTAATCACATCTCCCCCTGTGTTATGGCCACTAACTAGTTGCCTCCTGTGTTATGGCCACTAACTAGTTGCCTAATCACATCTCCCACTGTGTTATGGCCACTAACTAGTTGCCTAATCACATCTCCCCCTGTGTTATGGCCACTAACTAGTTGCCTAATCACATCTCCCACTGTGTTATGGCCACTAACTAGTTGCCTAATCACATCTCCCCCTGTGTTATGGCCACTAACTAGTTGCCTAATCACATCTCCCCCTGTGTTATGGCCACTAACTAGTTGCCTAATCACATCTCCCCCTGTGTTATGGTCACTAACTAGTTGCCTAATCACATCTCCCCCTGTGTTATGGTCACTAACTAGTTGCCTAATCACATCTCCCCCTGTGTTATGGCCACTAACTAGTTGCCTAATCACATCTCCCACTGTGTTATGGCCACTAACTAGTTGCCTAATCACATCCTCCCCTGTGTTATGGTCACTAACTAGTTGCCTAATCACATCTCCCCCTGTGTTATGGTCACTAACTAGTTGCCTAATCACATCTCCCCTGTGTTATGGCCACTAACTAGTTGCCTAATCACATCTCCCCTGTGTTATGGCCACTAACTAGTTGCCTCTCAGGTTTATATCTATAGAATTTGTCTCTCTCCCAACCATTCCTCTCGTCTCCTCTCCTCCTCTACTCAGCGTCTTGTACAAACAACCCTGTTCCTGGAGAGATACCCCTCCTGGAGGTTTACACTCCAACCCTGTTCCTGGAGAGATACCCCTCCTGTAGGTTTTACACTCCAACCCTGTTCCTGGAGAGGTACCCTCCTGTAGGTTTACACTCCAACCCTGTTCCTGGAGAGAAACCCTCCTGTAGGTTTTAACTCCAACCCTGTTCCTGGAGAGATACCCCTCCTGTAGGTTTACACTCCAACCCTGTTCCTGGAGAGATACCATCCTGGAGGTTTTAACTCCAACCCTGTTCCTGGAGAGATACCCTCCTGTAGGTTTACACTCCAACCCTGTTCCTGGAGAGATACCCCTCCTGTAGGTTTTTATTTATTTTATTTATTTAGTTATTTAACCTTTGTTTAACCAGGTAGGCCAGTTGAGAACAAGTTCTCATTTACAACTGCGACCTGGCCAAGATAAAGCAAAGCAGTGCGACACAAACAACAACACAGAGTTACACATGGAGTAAACATACAGTCAATAACACAATAGAAAAAATAAAGTCTATATACAGTGTGTGCAAATGGCATGAGGAGGTAAGGCAATAAATAGGCCATAGTAGTGAAGTAATTACAATTTAGCAACATTAACACTGGAGTGATAGATGTGCAGATGATGATGTGCAAGTAGAAATATTGGTGTGCAAAAGAGCAGAAAAGTAAATAAAAACAATATGGGGATGAGGTAGGTAGATTGGGTGGGCTATTTACAGATGGACTATGTAGCTGCTCAGATAGCTGATGTTTAAAGTTAGTGAGGGAAATATAAGTCTCCAGCTTCAGAGATTTTTGCAGTTCGTTCCAGTCATTGGCAGCAGAGAACTGGAAGGAAAGGCGGCCAAAGGAGGAATTGGCTTTGGGGGTGACCAGTGAGATATACCTGCTGGAGCGCGTGCTACGGGTGGGTGCTGCTATGGTGACCAGTGAGCTGAGATAAGGTGGGGCTTTACCTATCAAAGACTTATAGATGACCTGGAGCCAGTGGGTTTGGCGACGAATATGTAGCGAGGGCCAGCCGACTAGAGCATACAGGTCGCAGTGGTGGGTAGTGTATGGGGCTTTGGTGACAAAACGGATGGCACTGTGATAGACTGCATCCAGTTTGCTGAGTAGAGTGTTGGAGGCTATTTTGTAGATGACATCGCCGAAGTCGAGGATCGGTAGGATAGTCAGTTTTACGAGGGTATGTTTGGCGGCATGAGTAAAGGAGGCTTTGTTGCGGCATAGAAAGCCAATTCTAGATTTAATTTTGGATTGGAGATGATTAATATGAGTCTGGAAGGAGAGTTTACAGTCTAACCAGACACCCTAGGTATTTGTAGTTTTCCACATATTCTAAGTCAGAACCGTCCAGAGTAGTGATGCTAGTCGGGCGGGCGGGTGCGGGCAGCGAATGGTTGAAGAGCATGCATTTCGTTTTATAGGCGTTTAAGAGCAGTTGGAGGCCACGGAAGGAGTGTTGTATGGCATTGAAGCTCATTTGGAGGTTAGTTAACACAGTGTCCAAAGAGGGGCCAGTATACAGAATGGTGTCGTCTGCGTAGAGGTGGATCAGAGAATTACCAGCAGCAAGAGCGACATCATTGATATATACAGAGAAAATAGTCAGCCCGAGAATTGAACCCTGTGGCACCCCCATAGAGACTGCCAGAGGTACGGACAACAGGCCCTCCGATTTGACACACTGAACTCTGTCTGAGAAATAGTTGGTGAACCAGGCATTTGAGAAACCAAGACTGTTGAGTCTGCCGTTAAGAATACAGTGATTGACAAGAGTCGAATACGGTGATTGACAAGAGTTTTAACTCCAACCCTGTTCCTGGAGAACTACCCTCCTGTAGATTGTAACAGGGTTGACTTCATAAAAGATGCAGCGGGCTGACCTGACAGCTGAGAGGACCATCCACTATCAGCACCAGGGAGGAGAGGGAAACAGGAACCTTTTATTTAGCATTTTGGTTTTCTATCCATTTTATGAGACAAGAGGAGAGAGGTCATCTGAGCATAGCATCAGAATGATAGGGAAAATAGCTTTGGCAGAGGTGGAGGCTGTAGCTCTCTCTCTCTCTCTCTCTCATGTTTAGCCAGTGGGATCAGAGTGCACCATGGGATGCCTTGGGGTTGGATGGAGCTCAAAGAAGACCTGTCAAGCCTCCCGTCAGACATCCATGCCATTATCAGTTCAGGACATTAGTATAGCCCACACTAGCTAAGTGAATATACTGTGTAACATTACATAAGCCTTATACCAGAAATACTACTAGCCAGTAGAATGATGTTGTTACCATTTATCAAGTGTTACTGATTTTATAATAGTAAATCAACATCAAGGATTTCAAAGAAATAGCGATGCAGACACACGCACAGAAAACCTGATTAATGAATCATGAACTGAGCTTCCAGCCAGGCCACGAACCGTAAACCCTCCCTGCAGAGGTGTGGTTCTGGTGGACCTGAGCAGTCCTCCCTGTAGAGGTGTGGTTCTGGTGGACCTGAGCAGTCCTCCATGCAGAGGTGTGGTTCTGGTGGACCTGAGCAGTCCTCCCTGCAGAGGTGTGGTTCTGGTGGACCTGAGCAGTCCTCCCTGCAGAGGTGTGGTTCTGGTGGACCTGAGCAGTCCTCCATGCAGAGGTGTGGTTCTGGTGGACCCGAGCAGTCCTCCCTGCAGAGCTGTGGTTCTGGTGGACCTGAGCAGTCCTCCATGCAGAAGTGTGGTTCTGGTGGACCTGAGCAGTCCTCCATGCAGAGGTGTGGTTCTGGTGGACCTGAGCAGTCCTCCATGCAGAGGTGTGGTTCTGGTGGACCTGAGCAGTCCTCCATGCAGAGGTGTGGTTCTGGTGGACCTGAGCAGTCCTCCCTGCAGAGGTGTGGTTCTGGTGGACCTGAGCAGTCCTCCCTGTAGAGGTGTGGTTCTGGTGGACCTGAGCAGTCCTCCATGCAGAGGTGTGGTTCTGGTGGACCTGAGCAGTCCTCCCTGTAGAGGTGTGGTTCTGGTGGACCTGAGCAGTCCTCCATGCAGAGGTGTGGTTCTGGTGGACCTGAGCAGTCCTCCCTGTAGAGGTGTGGTTCTGGTGGACCTGAGCAGTCCTCCATGCAGAAGTGTGGTTCTGGTGGACCTGAGCAGTCCTCCATGCAGAGGTGTGGTTCTGGTGGACCTGAGCAGTCCTCCATGCAGAGGTGTGGTTCTGGTGGACCTGAGCAGTCCTCCATGCAGAGGTGTGGTTCTGGTGGACCCGAGCAGTCCTCCCTGCAGAGGTGTTTTGGTGGACCTGAGCAGTCCTCCCTGCAGAGGTGTGGTTCTGGTGGACCTGAGCAGTCCTCCCTGCAGAGGTGTGGTTCTGGTGGACCTGAGCAGTCCTCCATGCAGAGGTGTGGTTCTGGTGGACCCGAGCAGTCCTCCCTGCAGAGATGTGATTCTGATGGACCTGAGCAGTCCTCCCTGCAGAGATGTGGTTCTGAGGAGCTTCTGGACTGATTGTCTAATTGTCTCTAGAAACACCACGTCTTGCCGTGGTGCATTAAGCTTGTCAAGCCAAATGCCATTTCTATTCCCAATGTGTTTAGGGAATGTAGTGCCATTTGGGACACAGGCGAGGAGATGTGTTCTTGAGGTGTTTCACTGGTGTGTTTGAGGTGTTTTACTGTGGCAGTAAACAATGTCTAGAAAGCACTGACTATGTATGTTCCAGTACATCCTGGCATTTATGGATTATATCACGAATGTACGGTAGCATGCAGACATACAGTATCTATCTAACCATCGCTCGCTGTCCTGTCAGGATTCTCTACCAGAACACATCTGAGGCTGGTTTTGTGTCCCAAATGGAACACTATTCCCTACGTTAGGATGCTTGTCTAGATGGAGTTGAGTAGGTTTAGAAAACAACACCAGAACTCCAGGAGCCCTTGGAGCTGCTAGATAAGTGTCTGGACCCCCGCTGTGAGGGGAGAGGAATTGGTGTCCACATACCTTGACATCCAGCTGTAGTATTCTCTCTCTCTCTCTCTCTCTCTCTCTGCCGCTATCTCTGCGCCACTCTGTCTCTCTCTCTCTGCCGCTCAGCCTCTTTCTCTCAGCCTCTTTCTCTCTCTCTCTCTGCCTCTCAGCCTTTCTCTCTCTCTCTCTGCGCCACTCTGTCTCTGCCCCTCTCTCTCTCTCTCTCTGCTCTTTCTCACCCAC
Source organism: Salmo salar (assembly GCF_965601325.2). Classification (NCBI taxonomy): domain Eukaryota; kingdom Metazoa; phylum Chordata; class Actinopteri; order Salmoniformes; family Salmonidae; genus Salmo; species Salmo salar. The sequence goes on from NC_138310.1 coordinate 93,037,628, forward strand.
TCTCTTTGTCTCTCTGGCCCCTCCCAGCTCTCTCAATTCATTTCAATTCAAAGGGCTTTATTGGCATGGGAAGCATATGTTAACATTGCCAAAGCAAGTGAAATAGATAATAAAGAAAACAGATTTCTTTTAAATAATAACAGTAAACATTACACTCACAAACATTCCAAAGGAATAAAGACATTTCAAATGTGTTGTAACGATATATATATATTTATTTCACCTTTATTTAACCAGGTAGGCTAGTTGAGAACAAGTCTTTTATTTAACCAGGTAGGCTAGTTGAGAACAAGTTCTCATTTACAACTGTGACCTGGCCAAGATAAAGCAAAGCAGTTCGACACATACAACAACACAGAGTTACACATGGAATAAACAAACACAGTCAATAATACAGTAGAAAAAGTCTATGTACATTGAGTGCAAATGAGGTAGGATAAGGGATGTAAGGGAATAAATAGGCCATGGTGGCGAAGTAATTACAATATAGCAATTAAACACTGGAATGGTAGCTGTGCAGAAGATGCATGTGCAAGTAGAGATACTGGGGTGCAAAGGAGCAAGATAAATAAATACAGTATGGGGATGAGTTAGTTGGATGGGCTGTTTACTGATGGGCTATGTACAGGTGCAGTGATCTGTGAGCTGCTCTGACAGCTGGTGCTTAAAGCTAGTGAGGGAGATATGAGTCTCCAGCTTCAGTGATTTTTGTAGTTTGTTCCAGTCATTTGCAGCAGACAACTGGAAGGAAAGGCGGCCAAAGGAGGAATTGGCTTTGGGGGTGACCAGTGAAATATACCTGCTGGAGCGCGTGCTACGGGTGGGTGCTGCTATGGTGACCAGTGAGCTGAGATAAGGCGGGGCTTTACCTAGCAGAAACTTGTAGATGACCTGGAGCCAGTGGGTTTGGCAAATAGTTAAAGTACAAAAAATAAAATAAATAAACATAAACATGGGTTGTATTTATAAAGGTGTTTGTTCATCACTGGTTGCCCTTTTCTTGTGGCAACAGGTCACACATCTTGCTGCTGTGATGACACACTGTGGTATTTCACCCAACAGATATGAGTGTTAATCAAAATTGGATTTGTTTTTTAATTCTTTGTGGGTCTGGGTAATCTGAGAGAAATAGTGTGTGTGTCTCTAATATGGTCATACATTTGGCAGGAGGTTAGGAAGTGCAGCTCCGTTTCCAACTCATTTTGTTGGGCAGTGTTGCACATAGCCTGTCTTCTCTTGAGCGCCAGGTCTGCCTATGGCAGCCTCTCTCAATAGCAAGGCTATGCTCAATGAGTCTTTACATAGTCAAACTTTTATTTAATTTTGGGTCAGTCACAGTGGTCAGGTATTCTGTTTGTGTTTGTGAACAGAGCCCCGGGACCAGCTTGCTTAGGGGACTCTTCTCCAGGTTCATCTCTCTGTAGGTGATGGCTTTGTTATGGAAGGTTTGGGAATCGCTTCCTTTAAGGTGGTTGTAGAATTTAACGTCTCTTTTCTGGATTTTGATAATTAGCGGATATCGTCCTAATTCTGCTCTGCCTGGATTCTTTTCTGTTTTTTTACGTTGTACAACAGAGGATATTTTTGCAGAATTCTGCATGCAGTCTATTCAATTTGGTGTTTGTCCCATTTTGTGAATTCTTGGTTGGTGAGCGGACCCCAGATCTCACAACCATAAAGGGCAATGGGTTCTATAACTGATTCAAATATTTTTAGCCAGATCCTAATTGGTATGTTGAATTTTATGTTTCTTTTGATGGCATAGAAGGCCCTTCTTGTCTCTCAGATTGTTTACAGCTTTGTGGAAGTTACCTGTGGTGCTGATGTTTAGGCCGAGGTATGTATAGTTGTTGTGTGCTCTAGTGCAACGGTGTCTAGATGAAATTTGTATTTGTTGTCCTGGCAACTGGACCTTTTTTCGAACACCATTATTTTATATTACTGAGATTTACTGTCAGGGTCCAGGTCTGTCAGGGCCCAGGTCCGTCAGGGCCCAGGTCCGTCAGGGCCCAGGTCCGTCAGGGTCCAGGTCCGTCAGGGCCCAGGTCCGTCAGGGTCCAGGTCCGTCAGGGTCCAGGTCTGACAGAGTCTGAGCAGACGATCTAGGTGCTGCTGTAGGCCCTCCTTGGTTGGGGACAGAAGCACCAGATCATCAGCAAACATTTGAATTCTATTAGGGTGAGGCAGAATACAGTGGTTTCAATTTGGCTAGTCTGGTAGCATAATATAGTGGTTTCTACTGGACAGTCTGGTAGCATAATATAGTGGTTTCTACTGGACAGACTGGTAGCATAATATAGTGGTTTGTACTGGACAGTCTGGTAGCATAATATAGTGGTTTCTACTGGACAGACTGGTAGCATAATATAGTGGTTTCTACTGGACAGTCTGGTAGCATAATATAGTGGTTTCTACTGGACAGTCTGGTAGCATAATATAGTGGTTTCTACTGGACAGAATAGAGTAGTTTCTACTGGACAGTCTAGTAGCATAATATAGTGGTTTCTACTGGACAGAATAGAGTAGTTTCTACTGGACAGTCTGGTAGCATAATATAGTGGTTTCTACTGGACAGAATAGAGTAGTTTCTACTGGACAGTCTGGTAGCATAATATAGTGGTTTCTACTGGACAGACTGGTAGCATAATATAGTGGTTTCTACTGGACAGTCTGGTAGCATAATATAGTGGTTTCTACTGGACAGACTGGTAGCATAATATAGTGGTTTCTACTGGACAGTCTGGTAGCATAATATAGTGGTTTCTACTGGACAGTCTGGTAGCATAATATAGTGGTTTCTACTGGACAGTCTGGTAGCCTAATATAGTGGTTTCTACTGAACAGTCTGGTAGCATAATATAGTGGTTTCTACTGGACAGTCTGGTAGCATAATATAGTGGTTTCTACTGGACAGTCTGGTAGCATAATATAGTGGTTTCTACTGGACAGTCTGGTAGCCTAATATAGTGGTTTCTACTGGACAGAATAGAGTAGTTTCTACTGGACAGTCTAGTAGCATAATATAGTGGTTTCTACTGGACAGAATAGAGTAGTTTCTACTGGACAGTCTGGTAGCATAATATAGTGGTTTCTACTGGACAGTCTGGTAGCATAATATAGTGGTTTCTACTGGACAGAATAGAGTAGTTTCTACTGGACAGTCTAGTAGCATAATATAGTGGTTTCTACTGGACAGAATAGAGTAGTTTCTACTGGACAGTCTAGTAGCATAATATAGTGGTTTCTACTGGACAGAATAGAGTAGTTTCTACTGGACAGTCTGGTAGCATAATATAGTGGTTTCTACTGGACAGTCTGGTAGCATAATATAGTGGTTTCTACTGGACAGTCTGGTAGCCTAATATAGTGGTTTCTACTGGACAGTCTGGTAGCATAATATAGTGGTTTCTACTGGACAGACTGGTAGCATAATATAGTGGTTTCTACTGGACAGTCTGGTAGCATAATATAGTGGTTTCTACTGGACAGACTGGTAGCATAATATAGTGGTTTCTACTGGACAGAATAGAGTAGTTTCTACTGGACAGTCTAGTAGCATAATATAGTGGTTTCTACTGGACAGAATAGAGTAGTTTCTACTGGACAGTCTGGTAGCATAATATAGTGGTTTCTACTGAACAGTCTGGTAGCATAATATAGTGGTTTCTACTGGACAGTCTGGTAGCCTAATATAGTGGTTTCTACTGGACAGACTGGTAGCATAATATAGTGGTTTCTACTGAACAGTCTGGTAGCATAATATAGTGGTTTCTACTGGACAGACTGGTAGCATAATATAGTGGTTTCTACTGGACAGTCTGGTAGCATAATATAGTGGTTTCTACTGAACAGTCTGGTAGCATAATATAGTGGTTTCTACTGGACAGTCTGGTAGCATAATATAGTGGTTTCTACTGGACAGAATAGAGTAGTTTCTACTGGACAGTCTAGTAGCATAATATAGTGGTTTCTACTGGACAGAATAGAGTAGTTTCTACTGGACAGTCTGGTAGCATAATATAGTGGTTTCTACTGGACAGTCTGGTAGCCTAATATAGTGGTTTCTACTGGACAGAATAGAGTAGTTTCTACTGGACAGTCTAGTAGCATAATATAGTGGTTTCTACTGGACAGAATAGAGTAGTTTCTACTGGACAGTCTGGTAGCATAATATAGTGGTTTCTACTGGACAGTCTGGTAGCATAATATAGTGGTTTCTACTGGACAGTCTGGTAGCATAATATAGTGGTTTCTACTGGACAGACTGGTAGCATAATATAGTGGTTTCTACTGGACAGTCTGGTAGCATAATATAGTGGTTTCTACTGGACAGTCTGGTAGCATAATATAGTGGTTTCTACTGGACAGTCTGGTAGCCTAATATAGTGGTTTCTACTGGACAGACTGGTAGCATAATATAGTGGTTTCTACTGGACAGTCTGGTAGCATAATATAGTGGTTTCTACTGGACAGTCTGGTAGCCTAATATAGTGGTTTCTACTGGACAGACTGGTAGCATAATATAGTGGTTTCTACTGGACAGAATAGAGTAGTTTCTACTGGACAGTCTAGTAGCATAATATAGTGGTTTCTACTGGACAGAATAGAGTAGTTTCTACTGGACAGTCTGGTAGCATAATATAGTGGTTTCTACTGGACAGAATAGAGTAGTTTCTACTGGACAGTCTGGTAGCATAATATAGTGGTTTCTACTGAACAGTCTGGTAGCATAATATAGTGGTTTCTACTGGACAGTCTGGTAGCATAATATAGTGGTTTCTACTGGACAGACTGGTAGCCTAATATAGTGGTTTCTACTGGACAGTCTGGTAGCATAATATAGTGGTTTCTACTGGACAGTCTGGTAGCATAATATAGTGGTTTCTACTGGACAGACTGGTAGCATAATATAGTGGTTTCTACTGGACAGTCTGGTAGCATAATATAGTGGTTTCTACTGGACAGTCTGGTAGCATAATATAGTGGTTTCTACTGGACAGAATAGAGTAGTTTCTACTGGACAGTCTGGTAGCATAATATAGTGGTTTCTACTGGACAGTCTGGTAGCATAATATAGTGGTTTCTACTGGACAGTCTGGTAGCATAATATAGTGGTTTCTACTGGACAGTCTGGTAGCATAATATAGTGGTTTCTACTGGACAGTCTAGTAGCATAATATAGTGGTTTCTACTGGACAGAATAGAGTAGTTTCTACTGGACAGTCTGGTAGCATAATATAGTGGTTTCTACTGGACAGTCTGGTAGCCTAATATAGTGGTTTCTACTGGACAGAATAGAGTAGTTTCTACTGGACAGTCTGGTAGCATAATATAGTGGTTTCTACTGGACAGTCTGGTAGCATAATATAGTGGTTTCTACTGGACAGTCTGGTAGCATAATATAGTAGTTTCTACTGGACAGTCTGGTAGCATAATATAGTGGTTTCTACTGGACAGTCTGGTAGCATAATATAGTGGTTTCTACTGAACAGTCTGGTAGCATAATATAGTGGTTTCTACTGGACAGTCTGGTAGCATAATATAGTGGTTTCTACTGGACAGTCTAGTAGCATAATATAGTGGTTTCTATTGGACAGAATAGAGTAGTTTCTACTGGACAGTCTGGTAGCATAATATAGTGGTTTCTACTGGACAGTCTGGTAGCATAATATAGTGGTTTCTACTGGACAGTCTGGTAGCATAATATAGTGGTTTCTACTGGACAGTCTGGTAGCCTAATATAGTGGTTTCTACTGGACAGTCTGGTAGCATAATATAGTGGTTTCTACTGGACAGTCTAGTAGCATAATATAGTGGTTTCTACTGGACAGTCTGGTGTAGGGCGATATGGCCACAATCTCATATCCTGATATAGGTCATTTCATATCCCGATAACGATACATATTACGATATACACATTTTCTGTAAATTCAATGAATAAATAGTTTATATAAAATGACCACATTTAAACGCCTATTTCTTATTACGTTTTGAATTATACTCAACCAAAAAAAATAATGAATTTTTGTATTTGGTACCTTGGGTCGAGTGTTTGCACAAACTCACGAAACCCCCGTTTCTCGACTGTGTAAATTGGGGGACCTTGTCTTTGCAAACGTAAGTTGTAACGGCAGCTGTTATCTCCTTCCATCTTCGTGATTCTTTGCCATATGGTGTCGCCGCGGGCAAAAGCCTCTCGCAACGTCTGAGTCTGGGGTTTGTTTTGAGCACTCGTCTGTACTTTTTGGGGTGTTATCCATAGACTCTCTCCGTACTGTTTCACATGATTCTTGCGTAGGTGGTAAAAGAGGTTAGTGGTGTTTGAGCCTGTTGTCGGGATCGGCCTGCGGCATATTTTGCAGAGGACGGTTTTCTGGTCCGTCAGTCTTTTCATACCCAAACCACGTCCATGCGACCGGAGTAGCCCCTCTTTTTAAGGGGTACGGTCTCTGTGCCTCTGTGTCACGTTCACTCTCCTCCTTTGTTTGTGTTGCAAATGTACTTCCACACGGCACGTGGAAGAATGTGATTTCTATTGGGTTTCCACTGCCAGAAACATAGCAAATCTCTTGGTGTTGAAAAGCCTACAGGGAGAGAGAGTGGGTGAGTTTGGGTTAGCGGATTTGATGTTTGATCCGCTTGACCTTTAAACGGATAGCAGCCTGCCAAGAGAGATGTTTATTCACGTGGTTTTCACAGATTTCCATTTTCTCTACCGCAGTGATCATGTGTCATTTCGTGGATGTCATGGTGTGATTTCAGCTACTATGTGGTTTGGTGGATTTAGTTGTGTTTTTACAGGGACAGAATGTGCTTTGTTTGAGTTGCTAACTCTGGTTCTGTCAGTATCATCCGCAGTGCCGTTATGAGTGACGGGATTGGCCTTCCCTGTAGCTCAATTGGTAGAGCATGGTGTTTGCAACGCCAGGGTTGTGGGTTCGATTCCCACGGGGGGCCAGCACAGAAAAAAAATCTATGAAATGAAATGTATGCATTCACTACTGTAAGTCGCTCTGGATAAAAGTGTCTGCTAAATGACTAAAATGTAAAAATGGGATTAATAATCTATTGGGACTATAAACTCCTTTTCCATGTTGCTTCCAACCTTATTATAATGCCAAAATGAAACATTTGTTCACCAAAAAAACATTGTTCTCACATATTAGTATTTAACACTGTAAATGATAGGAATGACTGGTTTTGGGTGAATCTTTCCTTTAACAAGTGGTTGTGTTCACTACCTTAGTTGAATACACTGACTGCTCTGGATAAGACTGTCCGTTTAAAGCTAAATGACCAAAACATTTTATACATCCAGTTATGTATTTCATTGTTGTCCCGTCTTTGTTGTCTTAATCGTGGAGTTTCATTTCATCAGCGTTTAGAGCACAGTAGATATTAGGTAAATCTCATTATGTAGAAACAATTGTCCTATGTAGAAACACTAATCCTATGTAGAAACACTTATCCTATGTAGAAACACTTATCCTATGTAGAAACACTTATCCTATGTAGAAACATTAATCCTATGTAGAAACACTTATCCTATGTAGAAACACTTGTCCTATGTAGAAACACTTGAAACACTTGTCCTATGTAGAAACACTTGTCCTATGTAGAAACACTTATCTGACCCATATCTGAGGGTATTTTAAGTGTCTCTCTCCACTGATCTGATTGTAAAAAACACCAAGACTGTGTCTTATATTATTGAACCTCTGAGCTTCACTTAAGACCAGTCAATTAGCCAGCCAGCCAGCCAGCCAGCCGGATAGTCAGTAAGTCAGTCAGTTAGCCAGCCAGCCAGCCAGCCAGCTGGTTAGTCAGTCAGTCAGTTAGCCAGTCAGCCAGCCAGCCAGTCAGCTGGTTAGTCAGTCAGTCAGTCAGCCAACCAGCCAGTCAGTCAGCCAGCCAGCCAGCCAGTCAGCCGGTTAGTCTGTCAGTCAGCCAGTCAGTTAGTTAGCCAGCCAGTCAGTAAGTTAGTCAGTCAGCCGGTTAGTCAGCCAGTCAGTCAGTTAGCCAGCCAGTTAGCCAGTCAGTCAGTCAGTTAGCCAGCCAGCCAGCCAGTCAGTTAGCCAGCCAGTTAGCCAGCCAGCCAGTCAGTTAGCCAGTCAGTCAGTCAGCACGTCACTGATCTGATCGTAAAAAACTAGACTGTGTCTTGTATTATTGAATGTATTCTGTCTCGCTTCAGACCAGTCAATTAGACAGCCAGTCAATCAGTTAGCCAGCCAGTCAATTAGCCAGCCAGTCAATCAGCCAGGCAGCCAGTCAATCAGCCTGTCAGCTAGCCAATCAGTGAGCCAGTTAACCAGCCAGTCAGTTAGCCAGCCAGTCAGTCAGTTAGCCAGCCAGTCAGTCAGTTAGCCAGCCAGTCAGTCAGTTAACCAGCCAGCCAGTCAACCAGCCAGTCAGTTAGCCAGTCAGTCAGTTAGCCAGTCAACCAGCCAGTCAGTGAGCCAGCCAGTCAACCAGCCAGCCAGTCAGTTAGCCAGCCAGTCAGTCAGTAAGCCAGTCAGTTAGCCAGTCAGTTAGCCAGCCAGTCAGTCAGTTAGCCAGCCAGCCAACCAGCCAGTCAGTTAGCCAGTCAGTTAGCCAGTCAGTCAGCCAGTCAACCAGCCAGCCAGTCAGTCAGTTAGCCAGCCAGCCAGTTAGCCAGTCAACCAGCCAGTTAGTTAGCCAGCCAGCCAGCCAGTTAGTTAGCCAGTTAGCCAGTCAGTCAGTTAGCCAGCCAGCCAGCCAGTCAGTTAGCCAGCCAGCCAGCCAGTTAGCCAGCCAGTCAGTTAGCCAGGCAGCCAGTCAGTTAGCCAGCCAGCCAGCCAGCCAGCTAGCCAGCCAGCCAGTCAGTTAGCCAGCCAGCCAGCCAGTCAGTTAGCCAGCCAGTCAGCCAGCCAGCCAGTCAACCAGCCAGTTAGTTAGCCAGCCAGCCAGCCAGTTAGTTAGCCAGTTAGCCAGCCAGCCAGTCAGTTAGCCAGCCAGCCAGCCAGCCAGTTAGCCAGCCAGCCAGCCAGTTAGCCAGCCAGTTAGCCAGCCAGCCAGTCAGTTAGCCAGCCAGCCAGCCAGTCAGTTAGCCAGCCAGCCAGTTAGTTAGCCAGCCAGCCAGTTAGCCAGCCAGCCAGCCAGCCAGCCAGTCAACCAGCCAGTCAGTCAGTCATTATGTTTAGTTCCAATAGATAATGCCTGTAGATATTCCTGGTGAATCCTGCCCTGGACTGGGACTAACATAGTGATGTCATTATCCCATTTTGGGATTTAGATTTGTTTCATGTTTTCGAGGTATTTATCTTTTTATCTACATAAATCATAGGAACATGTTTCAGTGTGTTATTTTTAACATCAGTTGTGTGAAGTTGAAGGGTTTTTCTTTGTGTCCCAAATGACACATAGTACACTGGGTCGTTCCACCAATTAGGTGACTTTTAAGTAGTATAACTTGGTGAAAAAAAAAAAACATTTTATTTCACCTAATTTAGCATTCTGTCATAAAGAGCACCTGATCAACTTAATAAATACAGAAAGGACTATAGAAGTTGCATATTAAGTGCCAAATAAAGTGACAGGGTTGGACCTAACAGGGTTGACGATGTTAAATCAGCCAAAGAATCCCATTGTGACGGGGAATGGAAGCTTGTTATGAGCAACATGGAGGGGCAATTGAATGCAAGCTTCACAAAACATTTTTTTTTTAATTATTAAAACATTTCTAGCCTGTCTATCTATGGATAACAGGTTTAACGTGTTACGTTCGACCCCGCTCAGTGTTCCACCACAAAACACCAGCAAATGGACAAAAAGAGTAGAAACCAGCACAACCACTTTTACACTATGGTCTGACTATTAGATATTCAATGTCTCTTTAAAGAAAATATTTAAAAAGGAATAGTTTCACTGTATTTCAGTCTATAATTTTAATGGTAGGTTTATTTGAACAGTGAGAGACAGAATAACAACAACAAAAAATCCAGAAAAACGCATGTCAAAAATGTTATATAATTATTTGCATTTTAATGAGGGAAATAAGTATTTGACCCCCTCTCAATCAGAAAGATTTCTGGCTCCCAGGTGTCTTTTATACAGATAACGAGCTGAGATTAGGAGCACACTCTTAAAGGGAGTGCTCCTAATCTCAGTTTGTTACCTGTATAAAAGACACCTGTCCACAGAAGCAATCAATCAATCAGATTCCAAACTCTCCACCATGGCCAAGACCAAAGAGCTCTCCAAGGATGTCAGGGACAAGATTGTAGACCTACACAAGGCTGGAATGGGCTACAAGACCATCGCCAAGCAGCTTGGTGAGAAGGTGACAACAGTTGCTGCGATTATTCGCAAATGGAAGAAACACAAAAGAGCTGTCAATCTCCCTCGGCCTGGGGCTCCATGCAAGATCTCACCTCGTGGAGTTGCAATGATCATGAGAACAGTGAGGAATCAGCCCAGAACTACACGGGAGGATCTTGTCAATGATCTCAAGGCAGCTGGGACCATAGTCACCAAGAAAACAATTGGTAACACACTACGCTGTGAAGGACTGAAATCCTGCAGCGCCCGCAAGGTCCCCCTGCTCAAGAAAGCACATAGACATGCCCGTCTGAAGTTTGCCAGTGAACATCTGAATGATTCAGAGGACAACTGGGTGAAAGTATTGTGGTCAGATGAGACCAAAATGGAGCTCTTTGGCATCAACTCAACTCGCCGTGTTTGGAGGAGGAGGAATGCTGTCTATGACCCCAAGAACACCATCCCCACCGTCAAACATGGAGGTGGAAACATTATGCTTTGGGGGTGTTTTTCTGCTAAGGGGACAGGACAACTTCACCGCATCAAAGGGACGATGGACGGGGCCATGTACCGTCAAATCTTGGGTGAGATCCTCCTTCCCTCAGCCAGGGCATTGAAATGGGTCGTGGATGGGTATTCCAGCATGACAATGACCCAAAACACACGGCCAAGACAACAAAGGAGTCGCTCAAGAAGAAGCACATTAAGGTCCTGGAGTGGCCTAGTCAGTCTCCAGACCTTAATCCCATAGAAAATCTGTGGAGGGAGCTGAAGGTTCGAGTTGCCAAACGTCAGCCTCGAAACCTTAATGACTTGGAGAAGATCTGCAAAGAGGAGTGGGACAAAATCCCTCTTGAGATGTGTGCAAACCTGGTGGCCAACTACAAGAAACGTCTGACCTCTGTGATTGCCAACAAGGGTTTTGCCACCAAGTACTAAGTCATGTTTTGCAGAGGGGTCAAATACATATTTCCCTCATTAAAATGCAAATCATTTTATAACATTTTTGACATGTGTTTTTCTGGATTGTTTTGTTGTTATTCTGTCTCTCACTGTTCAAATAAACCATTAAAATGATAGACTGATCATTTCTTTGTTGGTGGGCAAACGTACAAAATCAGCAGGGGATCAAATACTTTTTTCCCTCACTGTATATATATATTTGAAGTTGAAGTTTACCTTAGCCAATTACATTATAACTCAGTTTTTCCACAATTCCTGACTTTTAATCCTAGTAAAAATTCCCTGTCTTTGGTCAGTTAGGATCATTACTTTATTTTAAGAATGTGAAATGTCAGAATAATAGTAGAGAGAACGATTTATTTCAGCTTTTATTTCTTTCATCACATTCCCACTGGGTCAGAAGTTTACATACACTCAATAATATTTGGTAGCATTGCCTTTACATTGTTTAACTTGGGTCAAACGTTTTGGGTAGCCTTCCACAAGCTTCCCACAATAAGTTGGGTGAATTTCGGGCCATTCCTCTTGACAGAGCTGTTGTAACTGAGTCAGGTTTGTAGGCCTCCTTGCTCGCACACACTTTTTCAGTTCTGCCCACACATTTTTGATAAGATTGAGGTCAGGGCTTTGTGATGGCCACTCCAATACCTTGACTTTGTTGTCCTTAAGCAATTTTGCCACAACTTTGGAAGTATGCTTGGGGTCATCATTTAACTTCCTGACTGATGTCTTGAGATGTTGCTTCAATATATCCACATCATTTTCCGCCCCATGATACCATCTATTTTGCAAAGTGCCCCAGTCCTCCTGCAGTAAAGCACCCCCACAACATGATGCTGCCATCCCCGTGCTTCACGGTTGGGATGGTGTTCTTCGGCTTGCAAGCCTCCCCCTTTTTCATCCAAACATAACGATGGTCATTATGGCCAAACAGTTCTATTTTTGTTTCATCAGACCAGAGGACATTTCATCAAAAAAGTACGATCTTTGTCCCCATGTGCAGTTGCAAACCGTAGTCTGGCTTTATTATGGCGGTTTTGGAGCAGTGGCTTCTTCCTTGCTGAGCGGCCTTTCAGGTTATGTCGATATAGGACTCGTTTTACTGTGGATATAGATACTTTTGTACCTGTTTCCTCCAGCATCTTCACAAGGTCCCTTGCTGTTGTTCTGGGATTGATTTGCACTTTTCTCACCAAAGTACGTTCATCTCTAGGAGACAGAACTCGTCTCCTTCCTGAGCGGTATGACGGCTGCGTGGTCCCATGGTGTTTATACTTGCGTACTATTGTTTGTACAGATGAAAGTGGTACCTTCAGGTGTTTGGAAATTGCTCCCAAGGATCAACCAGACTTGTGGAGGTCTACAATTTGGTTTCTGAGGACTTGGCTGATTTCTTTTGATTTTCCCATGTCAAGCAAAGAGGCACTGAGTTTGAAGGTAGGCCTTGAAATACATCCACAGGTACACCACCAATTGACTCAAATGATGTCAATTAGCCTATCAGAAGCTTCTAAAGCCATGACATCATATTCTGGAATTTTCCAAGCTGTTTAAAGGCAGTCAACTTAGTGTATGTAAACTTCTGACCCACTGGAATTGTGATACAGTGAATTATAAGTGAAATAATCTGTCTGTAAACAATTGTTGGAAAAATGACTTGGTGTCATGCACAAAGTAGATGTCCTAACCGACTTACCAAAACTATAGTTTGTTAACAAGACATTTGTGGAGTGGTTGAAAAACGAGTTTTAATGACTCCAACCTAAAGTGTAAGTAAACTTCCGACTTCCACTGTATGTGTATTTTATATGTATAATATACAGGAGCAGTTGGAAAAGAGACCTGGGTCACAATGTCTTCCCTGTCAAAAATATGCCTCCATTCATCTTGGTCTTGCCATTGTAAAATCACTCTCAGTGTGTACTCCAAGTAGACTGATAAAACTGCTTGGACTGATTATAGGAGATGATAATTAGGACATGACCCGCCCTGTTATCCATTCACAACGGGTGATTACATAATTATGCATAGTTCGCGTCTCCTCGCTCATCAACTCACCCATCCCCTCACCCCCCCTGTACTGTAGGGAGAATGACCGGAGCAGGCCCTACTGTAGGGAGAATGACCGGAGCAGGCCCTACTGTTGGGAGAATGACCGGAGCAGGCCCTACTGTAGGGAGAATGACCGGAGCAGGCCCTACTCTAGGGTGAATGACCAGAGCAGGTCCTACTATAGGGAGAATGACCGGAGCAGGCCCTACTGTAGGGAGAATGACCGGAGCAGGCCCTACTGTAGGGAGAATGACCAGAGCAGGCCCTACTGTAGGGAGAATGACCGGAGCAGGCTCTACTGTAGGGAGAATGACCGGAGCAGGCCCTACTGTAGGGAGAATGACCGGAGCAGGCCCTACTGTAGGGAGAATGACCGGAGCAGGCCCTACTGTAGGGAGAATGACCGGAGCAGGCCCTACTGTAGGGGGAATGACCAGAGCAGGTCCTACTGTAGGGAGAATGACCGGAGCAGGCCCTACTGTAGGGAGAATGACCGGAGCAGGCCCTACTGTAGGGGGAATGACCAGAGCAGGTCCTACTGTAGGGAGAATGACCGGAGCAGGCCCTACTGTAGGGAGAACGAGGGGCAATGGGGGGAAACCATTCAAATAATGACATGCCCTCCTAAAACTGGTTCTGACTCCAGTTCTGTTTGTGATTTTAAGATTCTAACAATGACAGTGTGTTTATATGGACTGATTTAGACGATGTGTTTATATAAACTGATTTAAGAAAAGTCAATAACGGAGGAGGCCATGACTTTAAAAATTGCAGAGTAATACAATTAATACATTTATGAGCAGTGAAAATAACAGCTTTAGCTGTTGTAGTGTTAAAACACAATGCCATACTGCATGGAGAAGAGGCATTAACACATACAGTATGGCATCATGTGTTTTAATGCCTCTTCTACTGCTATACACACAGAGAGTGAGAGTGAGAGAGAGATAGAGAGTGAGAGACCACTGCACAACAGCAGAACCTGAGACATAGCTGCATTTCCTGACAAAATGTCAAAAATGTGAAACCCTTATTCAAGGTTTCAAAGACCTCTCTGATGACAGTAGGCTACCCGTCCTGTTGGGGGAGGACGCAGAGAGCTGTGGGTTGGCAGCGCACTACATTGCTGCCTGCTATAAGACGAGGGACAGTGTCTGACAGACCAATCAACCTGCACATGTCCTCTACTGTATGCTTATTGTTATTGTTCAATGTGTTGGTTATTTTGACCCTTGGTTATTGTTGTTATTGTTATTATCCCGTTAACAATTTTGATTCTCATTTTTATTTATTTTTATATTGTAAATATCAAAAATAAGCTTTGGCAATATGTACATTGTTACATCATTCCAATAAAGCTAATTGAATTGAATTGAGAGAGAGAGACGGAGAGAGAGACAGAGGAAGAAGGAAGGTAGGAAGCATTCTGTAAAGGTTGCAGGATGCTGTGTTTTGAAAAGGTGTGCAAGGTGTGTTAAAGGAAGGAGGTGTGTTAAAGGAAGGAGGTGTGTTAAAGGAAGGAGGTGTGTTTAAAGGAAGGAGGTGTGTTAAAGGAAGGAGGTGTGTTTAAAGGAAGGAGGTGTGTTAAAGGAAGGAGGTGTGTTAAAGGAAGGTGGGAGGTGTGTTAAAGGAAGGAGGTGTGTTAAAGGAAGGTGGGAGGTGTGTTAAAGGAAGGAGGTGTGTTAAAGGAAGGTGGGAGGTGTGTTAAAGGAAGGAGGTGTGTTTAAAGGAAGGAGGTGTGTTAAAGGAAGGAGGTGTGTTTAAAGGAAGGAGGTGTGTTAAAGGAAGGAGGTGTGTTAAAGGAAAGAGGTGTGTTAAAGGAAGGAGGTGTGTTAAAGGAAGGAGGTGTGTTAAAGGAAGGAGGTGTGTTTAAAGGAAGGAGGTGTGTTAAAGGAAGGAGGGAGGTGTGTTAAAGGAAGGAGGTGTGTTAAAGGAAGGAGGTGTGTTAAAGGAAGGAGGTGTGTTAAAGGAAGGAGGTGTGTTTAAAGGAAGGAGGTGTGTTAAAGGAAGGAGGTGTGTTTAAAGGAAGGAGGTGTGTTTAAAGGAAGGAGGTGTGTTTAAAGGAAGGAGGTGTGTTAAAGGAAGGAGGTGTGTTTAAAGGAAGGAGGTGTGTTTAAAGGAAGGAGGGAGGTGTGTTAAAGGAAGGTGGGAGGTGTGTTAAAGGAAGGAGGGAGGTGTGTTAAAGGAAGGTGGGAGGTGTGTTAAAGGAAGGAGGTGTGTTTAAAGGAAGGAGGTGTGTTAAAGGAAGGAGGGAGGTGTGTTAAAGGAAGGAGGTGTGTTAAAGGAAAGAGGTGTGTTAAAGGAAAGAGGTGTGTTAAAGGAAGGAGGTGTGTTTAAAGGAAGGAGGTGTGTTAAAGGAAGGAGGTGTGTTAAAGGAAGGAGGTGTGTTAAAGGAAGGAGGTGTGTTAAAGGAAGGAGGTGTGTTAAAGGAAGGAGGTGTGTTAAAGGAAGGAGGTGTGTTAAAGGAAGGAGGTGTGTTAAAGGAAGGAGGTGTGTTAAAGGAAGGAGGTGTGTTAAAGGAAGGAGGTGTGTTAAAGGAAGGAGGTGTGTTTAAAGGAAGGAGGTGTGTTAAAGGAAGGAGGGAGGTGTGTTAAAGGAAGGAGGTGTGTTAAGTGTTATCCTGCTGTTTAACTAATAGATGGAGTGTGCGATAGCACCTCCTACCATGCTATTTTTCTCTTCTGGTTGAGAGAGGACACACTGTACAGGGTTAAAGATAAGCAGCTTCTAGTTGAGAGAGGACACACTGTACAGGGTTAAAGATAGGCAGCTTCTGGTTGAGAGAGGACACACTGTACAGGGTTAAAGATAGGCAGCTTCTGGTTGAGAGAGGACACACTGTACAGGGTTAAAGATAGGCAGCTTCTGGTTGAGAGAGGACACACTGTACAGGGTTAAAGATAGGCAGCTTCTATTTGAGAGAGGACATACAGAGGACATACATTCTAGTTGAGAGATATATACATATATACAGGAGTGTGATTCTTCAAGAGAGGTGCAGTACATTTTTTTTATATATTCAATATTTACAAATGTAGACATGACACTTGTGATGAGAGAGAGAGAGAGAGAGAGATTATATATTGCACTCGGGAAGTATTCTGCCCCCACACACACACATTTTGTTACATTACAATCTAATTCGACACTCTACACACAATACCCCATAAAGACAAAGCAAAAAACACAGTATCGTATTTACTTTAGTATTCAGACCATTTACTCAGCACTTTGGCAGCGATTACAGCCTCGAGTCGTCTTGGGTTTGACGCTACAAGCTTGGCACATCTGTATTTGGGGAGTTTCTCCCATTCTTTGCAGATCCTCACAAGCTCTGTCAGGTTGGATGGGGAGCGTCACTGCACAGCTATTTTCAGTTCTCTCCAGAGATGTACGATCAGGTTCAAGTCCGGGCTCTGGCTGGGCCACTCAGGGACATTTAGAGACTTGTCCCGAAGCCACTCCTGCGTTGTCTTAGCCGTGTGCTTAGGGTTGTTATCCTGTTGGAAGGTGAACCTTCGCCTCAGTCTGAGGTCCTGAGTGTTCTGGAGTAGGTTTTTTATCAAGGATCTCTCTGTACTTTCCTCCGTTCATCTTTCCCTTGATCCTGACTAATCTCCCAGTCCCTGCCTCTGAAAAACATCCCCACAGCATGATGCTGCCACCACCATGCTTCACCGTAAGGATGGTGCCAGGTTTCCTCCAGACGTGACGCTTGGAATTCAAGCCAAAGAGTTCAATCTTGATTTCATCAGACCAGAGATTCTTGTTTCACATGGTCTGAGAGTCTTTAGGTGCCTTTTGGCAAACTCTAAACGGGCTGTCATGTGCCTTTTACTGAGGAGTGGCTTCCGTCTGGCCACTCAACCATAAAAGCCTGATTGGTGGAGCGCTGCAGAGATGGTTGTCCTTCTGGAATGTTCTCCCATCTTCAGAAAGGAACTCTGGAGCTCTGTTAGAGTGACCAGCAGGTTCTTGGTCACCTCCGTGACCAAGGCCCTTCTCCCCCGATTGCTTAGTTTGGCCAGGCTGCCAGCTCTAGGAAGAGTCTTGGTGGTTCCAAACTTCTTCCATTTAAGAATGATTGAGGCCACTGTGTTCTTGGGGACCTTCGATGCTGAAGAAATGTTTTGGTACCCTTCCCCAGATCTGTGCCTCGACACAATCCTGTCTCGGAGCACTACAGATAATTCCTTTGACCTCATGGCTTGGTTGTTGCTCTGACATGCACTGTCAACTGTGGGACCTTATATAGACAGGTGTGTGCCTTTCCAAATCATGTCCAATCAATTGAATTTACAGGTGGACTCCAATCAAGTTGTAGAAACATCTCAAGGATGATCAATGGAAACAGGATGCACCTGAGCTCAATTTCAAGTCTCATAGCAAAGGGTCTGAATACTGATGTAAATAAGGAATGTCTGTTTGTTTTTTTAATATATTTTCAAACATTTCTAAAAACATCATTCATCATAATTATCATTATCATTCATTATGTGATATTGTGAGTAGATTGATGAGGGACATTTAAAAAAAAATGTTTTGAAGAAGGCTGTAACACAACAAAATGTGGAAAAAGACAAACATGACAAACATTAGCAGTAGAATGGCCGTTACTGAAGAGCTCAGTGACTTTTAATGTGGAACCGTCATAGGATGCCACCTTTCCAACTAGAGCTTCCCTGTTAAACTGTAAGTGCTGTTATTGTGAATTGGAAACATCTAGGAGCAACAACGGCTCAGCCGTGAAGTGGTAGGCCACACAAGCTCACGGAATGGGACCTCCGAGTGCTGAAGCACGTAAAAATAGTCTGTCCTTGGTTGTAACACTCACTACCGAGTTCCAATCTGCCTCTGGAAGCAACGTCAGCACAATAACTGTTAGTTGTGCGCTTCATGAAATGGGTTTCCATGGCCGAGCAGCCGCACACAAGCCTAAGATCCACATGCGCAATGCCAATAGCCGTCTGGAGTGGTGTAAAGCTCGCCAGCATTGGACTCTGGAGCTTCACCATCTGGCAGTCTGACGGACTAATCTGGGTTTGGCTGATGCCAGGCGAACTCTACCTGCCCCAATGCATTGTGCCAACTGTAAAGTTTGGTGGAGGAGGAATAATGGTCTGGGACTGTTTTTCATGGCTCGGGTTAGGCCCCTTAGTTCCAGTGAAAGGAAATCTTAACGCTACAGCATACAATGACATTCTAGATAATTCTGTGCTTTGTGGCAACAGTTTGGGGAAGGCTCCCTAGGAGGATTCATCCTGGAACCCAATTCCCAGAAGAGTGGAGGCTGTGTGGGTCTTCTCATACGCTCCCTAGGAAGATTCAGCCAGGAACCCAATTCCCAGAAGAGTGGAGGCTGTGTGGGTCTTCTCATACGCTCCCTAGGAAGATTCAGCCAGGAACCCAATTCCCAGAAGAGTGGAGGCTGTGTGGGTCTTCTCATACGCTCCCTAGGAGGATTCAGCCTGGAACCCAATTCCCAGAAGAGTGGAGGCTGTGTGGGTCTTCTCATACGCTCCCTAGGAGGATTCAGCCAGGAACCCAATTCCCAGAAGAGTGGAGGCTGTGTGGGTCTTCTCATACACTCCCTAGGAGGATTCAGCCAGGAACCCAATTCCCAGAAGAGTGGAGGCTGTGTGGGTCTTCTCATACGCTCTCTAGGAGTATTCAGACTGGAACCCAATTCCCAGAAGAGTGGAGGCTGTGTGGGTCTTCTCATACGCTCCCTATGAAGATTCAGCCAGGAACCCAATTCCCAGAAGAGTGGAGGCTGTGTGGGTCTTCTCATACGCTCCCTAGGAAGATTCAGCCTGGAACCCAATTCCCAGAAGAGTGGAGGCTGTGTGGGTCTTCTCATACGCTCTCTAGGAGTATTCAGACTGGAGCCCAATTCCCAGAAGAGTGGAGGCTGTGTGGGTCTTCTCATACGCTCTCTAGGAGTATTCAGACTGGAACCCAATTCCCAGAAGAGTGGAGGTTGTGTGGGTCTTCTCATACGCTCCCTAGGAGGATTCAGCCTGGAACCCAATTCCCAGAAGAGTGGAGGCTGTGTGGGTCTTCTCATACGCTCCCTATGAAGATTCAGCCAGGAACCCAATTCCCAGAAGAGTGGAGGCTGTGTGGGTCTTCTCATACGCTCCCTAGGAAGATTCAGCCTGGAACCCAATTCCCAGAAGAGTGGAGGCTGTGTGGGTCTTCTCATACGCTCCCTATGAAGATTCAGCCAGGAACCCAATTCCCAGAAGAGTGGATGCTGTGTGGGTCTTCTCATACGCTCCCTAGGAAGATTCAGCCTGGAACCCAATTCCCAGAAGAGTGGAGGCTGTGTGGGTCTTCTCATACGCTCCCTATGAGGATTCAGCCAGGAACCCAATTCCCAGAAGAGTGGAGGCTGTGTGGGTCGTCTCATACGCTCCCTAGGAAGATTCAGCCAGGAACCCAATTCCCAGAAGAGTGGAGGCTGTGTGGTCTTCTCATACGCTCTCTAGGAGTATTCAGCCTGGAACCCAATTCCCAGAAGAGTGGAGGCTGTGTGGGTCTTCTCATACGCTCCCTGGAGTCTATCTGGATTCTGTTTTTCCTTCGGTTGAAGAGGTGATATATATTTCTGACATCCCTCACCTCCTCCTCCCTTCCTCCTCCCTCCATCCCGCTGTTCACCCCTCACTCCCACTGGTGTTACTGCTCTCCAGTGGTCGGCGTTCAGACAGGCAAACCCCCCTCATGATTTATCTTCTGCTGCCATGTTGTTAATGGATAAGTGAACATTTCAGAGATCACCCTGCCATGGCACTGTTAACAGAGGCTTGGACTGCATCTCAAATGGCACCCGGGTTCCCTATTTAGTACACTACTTTTGACCAGGGCCCATAGGGCTGGTCTAAAGTAGTGCACTATATAGGGAATAGGGTTCCATATGGCTGGTCTAAAGTAGTGCACTATATAGGGAATAGGGTTCCATATAGCTGGTCTAAAGTAGTGCACTATATAGGGATTAGGGTTCCATATAGCTGGTCTAAAGTAGTGCACTATATAGGGATTAGGGTTCCATATAGCTGGTCTAAAGTAGTGCACTATATAGGGAATAGGGTTCCATATAGCTGGTCTAAAGTAGTGCACTATATAGGGAATAGGGTTCCATATAGCTGGTCTAAAGTAGTGTACTATATAGGGAATAGGGTTCCATATAGCTGGTCTAAAGTAGTGCACTATATAGGGAATAGGGTTCCATTTGTGATGCGGACTCGATCAAGGTCGGGTACGTACATCAATGTAGCAGAAAGTGAATAAATTCTCTGACTTGTCCCTGTTATTTACTGAAGGGATTACTCCCTTCTCCTCCTTCCCTGTTCACTGATACAGGACGGAGAGTGGAGAGAGATAGAAATGAAAGGGAGAGTGCAGCAGTCATTGCTTATACAGGAGGGAGAGTGGAGAGAGGTAGAAATGAAAGAGAGTGATTAGTAGCAGGAAGGGAAAGTGGAGAGAGAGAGAGAGAGAGAGAGAGAGTGAGAGTGAGAGAGAGTGCAGCAGGAGGGAAAGTGGAGAGGAGAGAGGTAGAGTGGATCGAGAGAGAGGGAGGGAGAGGAGGGAGAGAGGGAGGTAGAGTAGATATAGAGAGAGAGAGTGGAGCGTGACGAGAGAGAGGTAAAGTGGATAGAGAGAGAGAGAGAGTGGAGAGGTAGAATGGATACAGACAGAGGTGGAGAGTGGGAGTGACAAGGGAGAGGAGGGAGATTGAAATTGATGGAAAGCAGTGTTGGGGGAAAGACATACCACATTATAAAATCCATGTACACAAACAACATGTGTGTGGTTCAAATCGGCACACATTTCTTCCCACAGGGCCGTGGGGTGAGACAGGGATGCAGCTTAAGCCGCACATTCTTCAACATATATATCATCGAATTGGCGAGGACACTAGAACAGTCCGCAGCACCCGGCCTCACCCTACTAGAATCTGAAGTCAAATGTCTACTGTTTGCTGATGATCTGGTGTTTCTGTCCCCAAACCAAGGAGGGCCTACAGCAGCACCTAGATCCTCTGCACAGATTCTGACAGACCTGGACCCTGACAGTAAATCTCAGTAATATAAAATAATGTTGTTCCAAAAAAGGTCCAGTTGCCAGGACCACAAATACAAATTCCATCTAGACACTGTTGCCCTAGGTCAGTGGTTCCCAAACTTTTTATAGTCCCGTACCCCTTCAAACATTCAACCTCCAGCTGTACCCCCTCTAGCACCAGGGTCAGTACACTTCCAAATGTTGTTTTTTTACCATCTTTGTAAGCCTGCCACACACACACACACACACACACACGCTATACAATACATTTATTAAAGATAAGATTGAGTGTGAGTTTTTGTCACAACCCGGCTCGTGGGAAGTGACAAATAGTTCTCATAGGACCAGGGCACAAATAATAATATAATAATAATCAATAATGTTGCTCTTTATTTAGCCATCTTACATATAAAACCTTATTTGTTCAATAACTCACCACAGGTTAATGAGAAGGGTGTGCTTGAAAGGATGCACATAACTCTGCAATGTTGGGTTGTATTGGAGAGAGTCTCAGTCTTAAATCATTTTCCACACACAGTCTGTGCCTGTATTTAGTTTTCATGTTAGTGAGGGCCGAGAAACCACTCTCACATAGGTACGTGGTTGCAAAGGGCATCAGGGTCTTAACAGCCGATTTGCCAAAGGCAGGATACTCTGAGCGCAGCCCAATCCAGAAATCTGGATTCTGATTAAATTCAATTTTCACAGAACCGCTTGTTGCAATTTTGATGAGGCTCTCTTGTTCAGATATCGATAAGTGGACTGGAGGCAGGGCATGAAAGGGATAACGAATCCAGTTGTTTGTGTCGTCCGTTTCAGGAAAGTACCTGAGTAATTGCTCACCCAGGTTACTCAGGTGCTTCGCTATATCACATTTGACATTGTCTGTAATTTGCAGACAAAAAATCATACAATGATGGAAAGACCTGTGTGTTGTCCTTGTTAATGCAGACAGAGAAGAGCTCCAACTTCTTAATCATAGCCTCAATTTTGTCCCGAACATTGAATATAGTTGCAGAGAGTCCCTGTAATCCTAAATTCAGATCATTCAGAGGAGAAAAAAACATCACCCAGATAGGCCAGTCGTGTGAGAAACTCGTCATCATGCAAGCGGTCAGACAAGTGAAAATTATGAACAGTAAAGAAAACTTTAAGCTCGTCTCTCAATTTAAAAAAAAACGGTCAATACTTTGCCCCTTGATAACCAGCGCACTTCTGTATGTTGTAAAAGCGTTACATGGTCGCTGCTCATATCATTGCAAAGTGCAGAAAATACACGAGAGTTCAGGGGCCTTTTGCTTTAACAAAGTTAACCATTTTCACTGTAGTGTCCAAAACGTCTTTCAAGCTGTCAGGCATTCCCTTGGCAACAAGAGCCTCTCAGTGGATGCTGCAGTGTACCCACTCCACTATGTCTCGCTTTTGCGCCATCAGTACAGATACCAACACATCTTGACCACCAAAGTCCATTTGTTGTCACAAAGCTGTCCAGTACTTTAAAAATATAATCTCCTGTTGTCCTGGTTTCCAGTGGTTTGCAGAAGAGGATGTCTTCCTTAATTGACCCCCCATAAACGTAACGGACATATACCAGGAGCTGTGCCAGTCCCGCCACGTCTGTTGACTCATCCAGCTGTAACGCATAGAATTCACTGGCTGGTATGCGAACCAGTAATTGTTTCAAAACGTCTCCTGCCATGTCACTGATGCATCGTGAAACAGTGTTGTTTGAAGACATTGTCTGTATAGTTTTTGTTGGCCTGTTCCCCCAAAGTTGTCCCAGCCATATTCGCTGCAGCAGGAAGAATTAAGTCCTCCACAATAGTATGGGGCTTGCCAGTCCTCGCCACTCGGTAGCTCACCATATAAGACGCTTCTAGCTCCTTCTTACTAATGGTATCTGTTGCTTTTATACCCAAATGTATAACCTCGTTGGAAAATCTAAATGGACTGTTTGAAAATGTGAATCACATTTTTATTGGGCGTACCCCCAGACAGCATTGGGCGTACCCCAGACAGCATTGGGCGTAACCCAGACAGCATTGGGCGTAACCCCGACAGCATTGGGCGTACCCCAGACAGCATTGGGCATTGGGCGTACCCCAGACAGCATTGGGCGTACCCCCGACAGCATTGGGCGTAACCCAGACAGCATTGGGCGTACCCCAGACAGCATTGGGCGTACCACAGCATTGGGCGTACCCCAGACAGCATTGGGCGTAACCCAGACAGCATTGGGCGTACCCCTGACAGCATTGGGCGTACCCCCGACAGCATTGGGCGTACCCCAGACAGCATTGGGCGTAACCCCAGACAGCATTGGGCATTGGGCGTAACCCAGACAGCATTGGGCGTAACCCCAGACAGCATTGGGCATTGGGCGTAACCCAGACAGCATTGGGCGTAACCCCAGACAGCATTGGGCGTAACCCCTGACAGCATTGGGCGTAACCCCTGACAGCATTGGGCGTAACCCCTGACAGCATTGGGCGTAACCCCAGACAGCATTGGGCGTAACCCAGACAGCATTGGGCGTACCCCAGACAGCATTGGGCGTACCCCAGACAGCATTGGGCATAACCCCCGACAGCATTGGGCATTGGGCGTACCCCAGACAGCATTGGGCGTAACCCCGACAGCATTGGGCGTACCCCAGACAGCATTGGGCGTACCCCTGACAGCATTGGGCATTGGGCGTAACCCAGACAGCATTGGGCGTAACCCCTGACAGCATTGGGCGTACCCCAGACAGCATTGGGCGTAACCCAGACAGCATTGGGCGAATTGGGTGGGGGGACTTCGCTGGGTAAATTGATGTGCCATGGTCTTGAATAGCAACACTCAACACTAGCACTGCTAATTGTTTGAAGAAAAGAGCAGATGATTTGCATTTATATTGCACCTCTCTCTACCTCCTCCCAGGCACCTCTCTCTACCTCCTCCCAGGTACCTCTCTCTACCTCCTCCCAGGTACCTCTCTCTACCTCCTCCCAGGTACCTCTCTCTACCTCCTCCCAGGTACCTCTCTCTACCTCCTCCCAGGCACCTCTCTCTACCTCCTCCCAGGCACCTCTCTCTACCTCCTCCCAGGCAGCTCTCTCTACCTCCTCCCAGGCACCTCTCTCTACCTCCTCCCAGGCACCTCTCTCTACCTCCTCCCAGGCACCTCTCTCTACCTCCTCCCAGACATCTCTCTCTACCTCCTCCCAGGCACCTCTCTCTACCTCCTCCCAGGCACCTCTCTCTACCTCCTCCCAGGTACCTCTCTCTACCTCCTCCCAGGCACCTCTCTCTACCTCCTCCCAGGCACCTCTCTCTACCTCCTCCCAGGCACCTCTCTCTACCTCCTCCCTGGCCCCTCTCTCTACCTCCTCCCAGGCACCTCTCTCTACCTCCTCCCAGGCACCTCTCTCTACCTCCTCCCAGGCACCTCTCTCTACCTCCTCCCTGGCCCCTCTCTCTACCTCCTCCCAGGCACCTCTCTCTACCTCCTCCCAGGCACCTCTCTCTACCTCCTCCCAGGCACCTCTCTCTACCTCCCCCCAGACATTTAATTGTAATGTGGTGGTTCTCATATTTGTCCTATTTCACACATGTACCAGTGTGTTTTATACACATGTCAAATGGAAAGGTTTTTTCCATATCCTAACTCCTGAGAGGTTGGGTCACCATTATCAGCGGAGAGTGGGGTCACGGCCAGGGTCACCATTATCAGCAGAGAGTGGGGTCACGGCCAGGGTCAGCCATTATCAGCGGAGAGTGGGGTCACGGCCAGGGTCACCATTATCAGCAGAGAGTGGGGTCACGGCCAGGGTCACCATTATCAGCAGAGAGTGGGGTCACGGCCAGGGTCACCATTATCAGCGGAGAGTGAGGTCACAGCCAGGGTCACCATTATCAGCAGAGAGTGGGGTCACGGCCAGGGTCAGCCATTATCAGCGGAGAGTGGGGTCACGGCCAGGGTCAGCCATTATCAGCAGAGAGTGAGGTCACGGCCAGGGTCACCATTATCAGCAGAGAGTGGGGTCCGATTTGACACACTGAACTCTGTCTGAGAAGTCGTTTGTGGACCAGGCAAGGCAGTCATTTGAGAAACCAAGGCTGTTGAGTCTGCCGATAAGAACCAAGGGCTATATCTGTCTTTAGTTCTACATTTTTTTAAAGGGGCATGCTTATTCAAGATAGTGAGGAAATTACTTTTAAAGAATAACCAGACATCTACTGACGGGATGAGGTCAATATCCTTCCAGGATACTACTACCACTACAACCTGCTCTGTTCAACCTCACTATAGACTACTACTACCACTACAACCTGCTCTGTTCAACCTCACTATAGACTACTACTACTACCACTACAACCTGCTCTGTTCAACCTCACTATAGACTACTACTACTACCACTACAACCTGCTCTGTTCAACCTCACTATAGACTACTACTACCACTACAACCTGCTCTGTTCAACCTCACTATAGACTACTACTACTACCACTACAACCTGCTCTGTACAACCTCACTATAGACTACTACTACCACAACAACCTGCTCTGTTCAACCTCACTGTAAACTACTACTACTACCACTACAACCTGCTCTGTACAACCTCACTATAGACTACTACTACTACCACTACAACCTGCTCTGTTCAACCTCACTATAGACTACTACTACCACTACAACCTGCTCTGTTCAACCTCACTATAGACTACTTCTACTACCACTACAACCTGCTCTGTTCAACCTCACTATAGACTACTACTACTACTACAACCTCCTCTGTTCAACCTCATTATAGACTACTACTACCACTACAACCTGCTCTGTTCAACCTCACTATAGACTACTACTACCACTACAACCTGCTCTGTTCAACCTCACTATAGACTACTACTACTACCACTACAACCTGCTCTGTTCAACCTCACTATAGACTACTACTACTACCACTACAACCTGCTCTGTTCAACCTCACTATAGACTACTCCTACCACTACAACCTGCTCTGTTCAACCTCACTGTAAACTACTACTACCACTACAACCTGCTCTGTTCAACCTCACTATAGACTACTACTACCACTACAACCTGCTCTGTTCAACCTCACTATAGACTACTACTACTACCACTACAACCTGCTCTGTTCAACCTCACTATAGACTACTACTACTACCACTACAACCTGCTCTGTTCAACCTCACTATAGACTACTACTACCACTACAACCTGCTCTGTTCAACCTCACTATAGACTACTACTACCACTACAACCTGCTCTGTTCAACCTCACTATAGACTACTTCTACTACCACTACAACCTCCTCTGTTCAACCTCATTATAGACTACTACTACCACTACAACCTGCTCTGTTCAACCTCACTATAGACTACTACTACTACTACAACCTGCTCTGTTCAACCTCACTATAGACTACTACTACTACCACTACAACCTTCTCTGTTCAACCTCACTATAGACTACTACTACCACTACAACCTGCTCTGTTCAACCTCACTATAGACTACTACTACCACAACAACCTGCTCTGTTCAACCTCACTATAGACTACTACTCCTACCACTACAACCTGCTCTGTTCAACCTCACTATAGACTACTACTACCACAACAACCTGCTCTGTTCAACCTCACTATAGACTACTACTACTACCACTACAACCTGCTCTGTTCAACCTCACTATAGACTACTACTACTACCACTACAACCTGCTCTGTTCAACCTCACTATAGACTACTACTACTACCACTACAACCTGCTCTGTTCAACCTCACTATAGACTACTACTACCACTACAACCTGCTCTGTTCAACCTCACTATAGACTACTACTACCACTACAACCTGCTCTGTTCAACCTCACTATAGACTACTACTACCACTACAACCTGCTCTGTTCAACCTCACTATAGACTTCTCCTACCACTACAACCTGCTCTGTTCAACCTCACTATAGACTACTACTACTACCACTACAACCTGCTCTGTTCAACCTCACTATAGACTACTACTACTACCACTACAACCTGCTCTGTTCAACCTCACTATAGACTACTACTACCACTACAACCTGCTCTGTTCAACCTCACTATAGACTACTACTACTACCACTACAACCTGCTCTGTTCAACCTCACTATAGACTACTCCTACCACTACAACCTGCTCTGTTCAACCTCACTATAGACTACTACTACTACTACCACTACAACCTGCTCTGTTCAACCTCACTATAGACTACTACTACTACCACTACAACCTGCTCTGTTCAACCTCACTATAGACTACTACTACTACTACCACTACAACCTGCTCTGTTCAACCTCACTATAGACTACTACTACTACTACCACTACAACCTGCTCTGTTCAACCTCACTATAGACTACTACTACTACTACCACTACAACCTGCTCTGTTCAACCTCACTATAGACTACTACTACCACTACAACCTGCTCTGTTCAACCTCACTATAGACTACTACTACCAC
The DNA here is from genome assembly GCF_965601325.2 of Salmo salar. Classification (NCBI taxonomy): domain Eukaryota; kingdom Metazoa; phylum Chordata; class Actinopteri; order Salmoniformes; family Salmonidae; genus Salmo; species Salmo salar. The sequence continues at coordinate 93,065,498 of NC_138310.1, forward strand.
TACAACCTGCTCTGTTCAACCTCACTATAGACTACTCCTACCACTACAACCTGCTCTGTTCAACCTCACTATAGACTACTACTACTACCACTACAACCTGCTCTGTTCAACCTCACTATAGACTACTACTACTACCACTACAACCTGCTCTGTTCAACCTCACTATAGACTACTACTACCACAACAACCTGCTCTGTTCAACCTCACTATAGACTACTTCTACTACCACTACAACCTCCTCTGTTCAACCTCATTATAGACTACTACTACCACTACAACCTGCTCTGTTCAACCTCACTATAGACTACTACTACTACTACAACCTGCTCTGTTCAACCTCACTATAGACTACTACTACCACAACAACCTGCTCTGTTCAACCTCACTATAGACTACTACTACCACTACAACCTGCTCTGTTCAACCTCACTATAGACTACTACTACCACTACAACCTGCTCTGTTCAACCTCACTATAGACTACTCCTACCACTACAACCTGCTCTGTTCAACCTCACTATAGACTACTACTACTACCACTACAACCTGCTCTGTTCAACCTCACTATAGACTACTACTACTACCACTACAACCTGCTCTGTTCAACCTCACTATAGACTACTACTACCACTACAACCTGCTCTGTTCAACCTCACTATAGACTACTACTACTACCACTACAACCTGCTCTGTTCAACCTCACTATAGACTACTCCTACCACTACAACCTGCTCTGTTCAACCTCACTATAGACTACTACTACTACTACCACTACAACCTGCTCTGTTCAACCTCACTATAGACTACTACTACTACCACTACAACCTGCTCTGTTCAACCTCACTATAGACTACTACTACTACTACCACTACAACCTGCTCTGTTCAACCTCACTATAGACTACTACTACTACTAGCACTACAACCTGCTCTGTTCAACCTCACTATAGACTACTACTACCACTACAACCTGCTCTGTTCAACCTCACTATAGACTACTACTACCACTACAACCTGCTCTGTTCAACCTCACTATAGACTACTACTCCTACCACTACAACCTGCTCTGTTCAACCTCACTATAGACTACTACTACTACCACTACAACCTGCTCTGTTCAACCTCACTATAGACTACTACTACTACCACTACAACCTGCTCTGTTCAACCTCACTATAGACTACTACTACCACAACAACCTGCTCTGTACAACCTCACTATAGACTACTACTACCACTACAACCTGCTCTGTTCAACCTCACTATAGACTACTACTACTACTACCACTACAACCTGCTCTGTTCAACCTCACTATAGACTACTACTACCACTACAACCTGCTCTGTTCAACCTCACTATAGACTACTACTACTACCACTACAACCTGCTCTGTTCAACCTCACTATAGACTACTACTACTACCACTACAACCTGCTCTGTTCAACCTCACTATAGACTACTACTACCACAACAACCTGCTCTGTTCAACCTCACTATAGACTACTACTACTACCACTACAACCTGCTCTGTTCAACCTCACTATAGACTACTACTACCACTACAACCTGCTCTGTTCAACCTCACTATAGACTACTACTACTACTACAACCTGCTCTGTTCAACCTCACTATAGACTACTACTACCACAACAACCTGCTCTGTTCAACCTCACTATAGACTACTACTACCACTACAACCTGCTCTGTTCAACCTCACTATAGACTACTACTACCACTACAACCTGCTCTGTTCAACCTCACTATAGACTACTACTACCACTACAACCTGCTCTGTTCAACCTCACTATAGACTACTACTCCTACCACTACAACCTGCTCTGTTCAACCTCACTATAGACTACTACTACCACAACAACCTGCTCTGTTCAACCTCACTGTAAACTACTACTACCACTACAACCTGCTCTGTTCAACCTCACTATAGACTACTACTACTACCACTACAACCTGCTCTGTTCAACCTCACTATAGACTACTACTACTACCACTACAACCTGCTCTGTTCAACCTCACTATAGACTACTACTACCACTACAACCTGCTCTGTTCAACCTCACTATAGACTACTACTACTACCACTACAACCTGCTCTGTTCAACCTCACTATAGACTACTACTACCACTACAACCTGCTCTGTTCAACCTCACTATAGACTACTTCTACTACCACTACAACCTGCTCTGTTCAACCTCACTATAGACTACTACTACCACTACAACCTGCTCTGTTCAACCTCACTATAGACTACTACTACTACCACTACAACCTGCTCTGTTCAACCTCACTATAGACTACTACTACTACCACTACAACCTGCTCTGTTCAACCTCACTATAGACTACTCCTACCACTACAACCTGCTCTGTTCAACCTCACTATAGACTACTACTACCACTACAACCTGCTCTGTTCAACCTCACTATAGACTACTACTACCACTACAACCTGCTCTGTTCAACCTCACTATAGACTACTACTACCACTACAACCTGCTCTGTTCAACCTCACTATAGACTACTACTACTACCACTACAACCTGCTCTGTTCAACCTCACTATAGACTACTACTACTACCACTACAACCTGCTCTGTTCAACCTCACTATAGACTACTACTACCACAACAACCTGCTCTGTACAACCTCACTATAGACTACTACTACCACTACAACCTGCTCTGTTCAACCTCACTATAGACTACTACTACTACTACCACTACAACCTGCTCTGTTCAACCTCACTATAGACTACTACTACCACTACAACCTGCTCTGTTCAACCTCACTATAGACTACTACTACTACCACTACAACCTGCTCTGTTCAACCTCACTATAGACTACTACTACTACCACTACAACCTGCTCTGTTCAACCTCACTATAGACTACTACTACCACAACAACCTGCTCTGTTCAACCTCACTATAGACTACTACTACTACCACTACAACCTGCTCTGTTCAACCTCACTATAGACTACTACTACCACTACAACCTGCTCTGTTCAACCTCACTATAGACTACTACTACTACTACAACCTGCTCTGTTCAACCTCACTATAGACTACTACTACCACAACAACCTGCTCTGTTCAACCTCACTATAGACTACTACTACCACTACAACCTGCTCTGTTCAACCTCACTATAGACTACTACTCCTACCACTACAACCTGCTCTGTTCAACCTCACTATAGACTACTACTACCACAACAACCTGCTCTGTTCAACCTCACTGTAAACTACTACTACCACTACAACCTGCTCTGTTCAACCTCACTATAGACTACTACTACCACTACAACCTGCTCTGTTCAACCTCACTATAGACTACTACTACCACTACAACCTGCTCTGTTCAACCTCACTATAGACTACTCCTACCACTACAACCTGCTCTGTTCAACCTCACTATAGACTACTACTACTACCACTACAACCTGCTCTGTTCAACCTCACTATAGACTACTACTACTACCACTACAACCTGCTCTGTTCAACCTCACTATAGACTACTACTACTACCACTACAACCTGCTCTGTTCAACCTCACTATAGACTACTACTACCACTACAACCTGCTCTGTTCAACCTCACTATAGACTACTACTACTACCACTACAACCTGCTCTGTTCAACCTCACTATAGACTACTACTACCACTACAACCTGCTCTGTTCAACCTCACTATAGACTACTACTACTACCACTACAACCTGCTCTGTTCAACCTCACTATAGACTACTACTACTACCACTACAACCTGCTCTGTTCAACCTCACTATAGACTACTACTACCACTACAACCTGCTCTGTTCAACCTCACTATAGACTACTTCTACTACCACTACAACCTGCTCTGTTCAACCTCACTATAGACTACTACTACCACTACAACCTGCTCTGTTCAACCTCACTATAGACTACTACTACTACCACTACAACCTGCTCTGTTCAACCTCACTATAGACTACTACTACTACCACTACAACCTGCTCTGTTCAACCTCACTATAGACTACTCCTACCACTACAACCTGCTCTGTTCAACCTCACTATAGACTACTACTACCACTACAACCTGCTCTGTTCAACCTCACTATAGACTACTACTACCACTACAACCTGCTCTGTTCAACCTCACTATAGACTACTACTACTACCACTACAACCTGCTCTGTTCAACCTCACTATAGACTACTCCTACCACTACAACCTGCTCTGTTCAACCTCACTATAGACTACTACTACTACCACTACAACCTGCTCTGTTCAACCTCACTATAGACTACTACTACTACCACTACAACCTGCTCTGTTCAACCTCACTATAGACTACTACTACCACAACAACCTGCTCTGTTCAACCTCACTGTAAACTACTACTACCACTACAACCTGCTCTGTTCAACCTCACTATAGACTACTACTACTACCACTACAACCTGCTCTGTTCAACCTCACTATAGACTACTACTACTACCACTACAACCTGCTCTGTTCAACCTCACTATAGACTACTACTACCACTACAACCTGCTCTGTTCAACCTCACTATAGACTACTACTACCACTACAACCTGCTCTGTTCAACCTCACTATAGACTACTACTACCACTACAACCTGCTCTGTTCAACCTCACTATAGACTACTCCTACCACTACAACCTGCTCTGTTCAACCTCACTATAGACTACTACTACTACCACTACAACCTGCTCTGTTCAACCTCACTATAGACTACTACTACTACCACTACAACCTGCTCTGTTCAACCTCACTATAGACTACTACTACCACTACAACCTGCTCTGTTCAACCTCACTATAGACTACTACTACTACCACTACAACCTTCTCTGTTCAACCTCACTATAGACTACTCCTACCACTACAACCTGCTCTGTTCAACCTCACTATAGACTACTACTACTACTACCACTACAACCTGCTCTGTTCAACCTCACTATAGACTACTACTACTACCACTACAACCTGCTCTGTTCAACCTCACTATAGACTACTACTACTACTACCACTACAACCTGCTCTGTTCAACCTCACTATAGACTACTACTACTACTACCACTACAACCTGCTCTGTTCAACCTCACTATAGACTACTACTACTACTACCACTACAACCTGCTCTGTTCAACCTCACTATAGACTACTACTACTACCACTACAACCTGCTCTGTTCAACCTCACTATAGACTACTACTACTACCACTACAACCTGCTCTGTTCAACCTCACTATAGACTACTACTACCACAACAACCTGCTCTGTACAACCTCACTATAGACTACTACTACCACTACAACCTGCTCTGTTCAACCTCACTATAGACTACTACTACTACTACCACTACAACCTGCTCTGTTCAACCTCACTATAGACTACTACTACCACTACAAGCTGCTCTGTTCAACCTCACTATAGACTACTACTACTACCACTACAACCTGCTCTGTTCAACCTCACTATAGACTACTACTACTACCACTACAACCTGCTCTGTTCAACCTCACTATAGACTACTACTACCACAACAACCTGCTCTGTTCAACCTCACTATAGACTACTACTACTACCACTACAACCTGCTCTGTTCAACCTCACTATAGACTACTACTACCACTACAACCTGCTCTGTTCAACCTCACTATAGACTACTACTACTACTACCACTACAACCTGCTCTGTTCAACCTCACTATAGACTACTACTACTACTACCACTACAACCTGCTCTGTTCAACCTCACTATAGACTACTACTACCACAACAACCTGCTCTGTTCAACCTCACTATAGACTACTACTACCACTACAACCTGCTCTGTTCAACCTCACTATAGACTACTACTCCTACCACTACAACCTGCTCTGTTCAACCTCACTATAGACTACTACTACCACAACAACCTGCTCTGTTCAACCTCACTATAGACTACTACTACCACTACAACCTGCTCTGTTCAACCTCACTATAGACTACTACTCCTACCACTACAACCTGCTCTGTTCAACCTCACTATAGACTACTACTACCACAACAACCTGCTCTGTTCAACCTCACTGTAAACTACTACTACCACTACAACCTGCTCTGTTCAACCTCACTATAGACTACTACTACTACCACTACAACCTGCTCTGTTCAACCTCACTATAGACTACTACTACTACCACTACAACCTGCTCTGTTCAACCTCACTATAGACTACTACTACCACTACAACCTGCTCTGTTCAACCTCACTATAGACTACTACTACTACCACTACAACCTGCTCTGTTCAACCTCACTATAGACTACTACTACCACTACAACCTGCTCTGTTCAACCTCCCTATAGACTACTTCTACTACCACTACAACCTGCTCTGTTCAACCTCACTATAGACTACTACTACCACTACAACCTGCTCTGTTCAACCTCACTATAGACTACTACTACTACCACTACAACCTGCTCTGTTCAACCTCACTATAGACTACTACTACTACTACAACCTCCTCTGTTCAACCTCATTATAGACTACTACTACCACTACAACCTGCTCTGTTCAACCTCACTATAGACTACTACTACCACTACAACCTGCTCTGTTCAACCTCACTATAGACTACTACTACTACCACTACAACCTGCTCTGTTCAACCTCACTATAGACTACTACTACTACCACTACAACCTGCTCTGTTCAACCTCACTATAGACTACTACTACTACCACTACAACCTGCTCTGTTCAACCTCACTATAGACTACTACTACTACCACTACAACCTGCTCTGTTCAACCTCACTATAGACTACTACTACTACCTCCACTACAACCTGCTCTGTTCAACCTCATTATAGACTACTACTACCACAACAACCTGCTCTGTTCAACCTCATTATAGACTACTACTACCACAACAACCTGCTCTGTTCAACCTCACTATAGACTACTACTACCACTACAACCTGCTCTGTTCAACCTCACTATAGACTACTACTACTACCACTACAACCTGCTCTGTTCAACCTCACTGTAAACTACTACTACTACCACTACAACCTGCTCCGTTCAAAGAGCAGACATGTAGCTACTACAGGCATCTTACAGCTTTCATTTGATGTCAATGTTTTATTTAGCCAGGCTAGTCCATTCACTAACATGTTGGCACTGTTTTCCTGGGGGGTCCTGTTAGGTTTTATAAAAAGCTGTGCTGTCTAATACATTCAGACTGTTGTTTTGTTAACTCTTATTGGTGCCCAGTGAGAACCAGTAGTTAGCTAATCTTTCTGGGGGGGGGGGGGGGGGAATGTAGTCTGCAGAACTGTGTTGAAAGTAGAAAATAGAACAGAGCAATCGTTGATATTCTTTTGTCTATTGAAGCTTCAATCGATTTTGTATCATTGCTAGATAGAGTATATGCCGTTAGCTTCTCTCTCTCTGTCTCTCTGTCTCTCTCTGTCCTACTCTCTCTCTCAATTCAATTTAAGGGCTTTATTCTCTCTGTCTATCTATCTATCTATCTATCTATCTATCTATCTATCTATCTATCTATCTATCTATCTATCTATCTATCTATCTATCTATCTACCTTTCTCTCTCTCTCTCTTTATTTCTCGCTCTCTCTTTGTCTCTCTTTTTCTTTCTTTCTTTCTCTCCTCATCCTCTCTCATCCTCTCTCTCTCTCTCTCTCTCCTCATCCTCTCTCATCCTCTCTCTCTCTCTCCTCATCCTCTCTCTCTCTCTCTCTCTCTCTCTCTCTCTCTCTCTCCTCATCCTCTCTCATCCTCTCTCTCTCTCTCCTCATCCTCTCTCTCTCTCTCTCTCTCTCTCTCTCTCGCTCAATTCAATTTAAGGGCTTTATTCTCTCTGTCTATCTATCTATCTACCTTTCTCTCTCTATTTCTCGCTCTCTCTTTGTCTCTCTTTTTCTTTCTTTCTCTCCTCTCTCTCTCTCTCTCATCCTCTCTCTCTCTCTCTCATCCTCTCTCTGTCTCTCCTCTCTCTCTCTCTCTCATCCTCTCTCTCTCTCTCTCATCCTCTCTGTCTCTCTCTCTCTCTCTCTCTCTCTCTCTCTCTCTCTCTCTCTCTCATCCTCTCTCTGTCTCTCCTCTCTCTCTCTCTCTCTGTCTCTCTCTCTCTCTCTCCTCATCCTCTCTCTCTCTCTCTTTCTCTCTCAATTCAATTTAAGGGCTTTATTCTCTCTATTTCTCTATTTCTCGCTCTCTGTTTGCCTCTTTTCTTTATCTCTTCCTCTCTCTCTCCTCCTCTCTCTATTGCTCTCTCTTTCTTTGTCTCTCTTTATCTTTCTTTTTCTCCCTCTCTGTCTCTCTCGCTCTCTCTCTGGCCCTTTGTGTGCAGAGCTCAGCAACAGCTGAATTCACAGCTCTGCAGCTTGAAGCTTTAGAGAAGTCTTTGTCTTTATGAAACAATAGCAAGCGATTCATATCTTTTATTCTTTAGATTTTCAAACCATCGATAGTCATTTCTCATCTCCCTTTATAAAGAGCAGTTCTAATGGAGTCTTGATGTGTTCAACCTTTTCAACCCTTCCTCACAGTCCTTCCTTCTGTTTCCCCATGGCATATTCCCTCCATTGGCTTAGAGTAGAAAGTCAAGTTATTTTCATAAATGTCTTTTAGATCGATAACACGATTCTCTATCAAAGGTCTTGATTGTGATGTATGAGTTACCAAGTCTATGAGTTTCTAAGGGCTAACATGAGTTACCAAGTCTATGAGTTTCTATGGGCTAACATGAGTTACCAAGTCTATGAGTTTCTATGGGCTAATATGAGTTACCAAGTCTATGAGTTTCTATGGGCTAATATGAGTTACCAAGTCTATGAGTTTCTATGGGCTAACATGACATTGGAGAATTACCTTTTTCTTTGTTCTGGAGTTTCAGGGTTAGAAACCTGACGATGTGTTTTTTTTTTTTTTTTTTTTACAAATCCTCTAATACCAAATTGAATGAAATCCTGTTTATCGGTGCAAGTCAAAGCTTCATGCCTCTGACTCACTGTACTGGATGTCCTTATGGCGGAGAAATAAGTGACTACGTCCCAAAATAGCACCCTATTCCCTATGTAGTGCACTACTTTTGACCCATGCCCATAGGGCTCTAATTAGGGAATAGGGAGCCGTTTGGAGCAGACATTAGATGTTATGTAATCTCAGGTCTTAGTGGTCAAATGACACAACGGTGCTACTGCTCTTTGTTTTTGTTGTCTATGGGGATTTAGACAGAGAGAGAGAGAGAGAGAGAGAACAAAACTATCTCTGACTGTGAATATAGATAATGCCTAATGCAAAAAATAAAGGGAAAACAATATTATGCTTTTTAACTGTAGTTCAGGCAGCTGTATTTGGTCTGGCCATGTTCCCTCCCAAGACCTATTGGATATCAGTTGTCAGTCTCCATCCTAAAATGGCACCCTATTCCCTTCATAGTGCACTACTTTTGACCAAGGCCCATAGGGTAGTAGTGCACTATGTAGGGGAATAGGGTGCCGTTTGGGATGTGCTCATAGTGGTTATATTGGGCCTGCTGCTTCAGTGAAAGGGAGCTTTCACAGCATACCAGCCAATTCAGAATGAACAGGAACAGAATACCGGCCCATTGAAACCAACCGGCCCATTGAAACCAACCAGCCAAATGAAACCAACCAGCCCATTGAAACCAACCAGCCAAATGAAACCAACCTGCCCATTGAAACCAACCGGCCCATTGAAACCAACCGGCCCATTGAAACCAACCAGCCCATTGAAACCAACCAGCCAAATGAAACCAACCTGCCCATTGAAACCAACCGGCCCATTGAAACCAACCGGCCCATTGAAACCAACCGGCCCATTGAAACCAACCGGCCCATTGAAACCAACCGGCCCACTGAAACCAACCGGCCCATTGAAACCAACCGGCCCACTGAAACCAACCGGCCCATTGAAACCAACCAGCCCATTGAAACCAACCGGCCCATTGAAACCAACCGGCCCACTGAAACCAACCGGCCCACTGAAACCAACCGGCCCATTGAAACCAACCAGCCCATTGAAACCAACCGGCCCATTGAAACCAACCGGCCCACTGAAACCAACCGGCCCATTGAAACCAACCGGCCCACTGAAACCAACCAGCCAAATGAAACCAACCAGCCCATTGAAACCAACCGGCCCACTGAAACCAACCGGCCCATTGAAACCAACCGGCCCACTGAAACCAACCGGCCCATTGAAACCAACCGGCCCATTGAAACCAACCGGCCCACTGAAACCAACCGGCCCATTGAAACCAACCGGCCCATTGAAACCAACCGGCCCATTGAAACCAACCGGCCCAATGAAACCAACCGGCCCATTGAAACCAACCGGCCCATTGAAACCAACCGGCCCATTGAAAATAAAACAATACAGACTAACAGAACGTCTCTTCAAACTTCAGAAAATGTGTGTGTCTGTGTGTGTGTGTGTGTCTGTGTGTGCGTGCGTGCGTGCGTGTGTGTGTGTGTGTGTGTGTGTGTGTGCGTGTGTGTGTGTGTGTGTGTGCGTGTGTGTGTGAATGGTGGTAGTTGTGGAGGTCCTGGTATTGAGGTTCCTTGGTCATTAATCACTGCCATCTTTTCAGCTGTCAGACTTTACAAAAGGTGACCCCTAAAACTCAACAAAGATGCCCTCTGTAAAGACTTTGTTAAAGAAGGAAGGAAGCATAGATTCATGCTCTGTCCAGCTGTCCAGCTGCTCCGAGTCTAATACACTATTTAGAAACTGTCTCTGTGTTTCTCTGCCAACAATATCTAATGCTGTATGAAGGGGACATCTAAGGCTGTATGAAGGGGACATCTAATGCTGTATGAAGGGGACATCTAAGGCTGTATGAAGGGGACATCTAATGCTGTATGAAGGGGACATCTAAGGCTGTATGAAGGGGACATCTAAGGCTGTATGAAGGGGACATCTAAGGCTGTATGAAAGGACATCTAAGGCTGTATGAAGGGGACATCTAAGGCTGTATGAAGGGGACATCTAATGCTGTATGAAGGGGACATCTAAGGCTGTATGAAGGGGACATCTAATGCTGTATGAAGGGGACATCTAATGCTGTATGAAGGGGACATCTAATGCTGTATGAAGGGGACATCTAATGCTGTATGAAGGGGACATCTAATGCTGTATGAAGGGGACATCTAAGCACCTTCGCTTGACTTGAATCAATCAATGAGCTTCTGCATTATTTTGAGGGAAATGGTTGTGTCTCAAATGTTACCCTATTCCCTATGTAGTGCACTCCATCTGACCAGGGCCCTATTCCCTATGTTACATTTAATTTGACATTTTAGTCATTTAGCCGACACTCTTATCCAGAGCGACTTACAGTAGTGAATGCATACATTTCATGCATTTTAAGCATTTTTTTTTTTTTGTACTGGCCCCCCATGGGAATCGAACCCACAACCCTGGCGTTGCACACACCATGCTGGCGTTGCAAACACCATGCTCTACCAATTGAGCTACAGGGAAAACCTATGTAGTTCACTCCATCTGACCAGGGCCCATAGTAGTGCACTGTATAGGGTACCATTTGGGACTCAGTCACACTTTATAATGTACCTATGTGACACACTTGATTTGGACAGAGGGACCTCGGCCTCTAGTCATGAAACAAATCAGGCTGGGAAATGTTCCTGCCTTAAGTAAACATCAGGCTGGGAAATGTTCCTGCCTTAAGTAAACATCAGGCTGGGAAATGTTCCTGCCTTAAGGAAGATTCAGGCTGGGAAATGTTCCTGCCTTAAGTAAACATCAGGCTGGGAAATGTTCCTGCCTTAAGTAAACATCAGGCTGGGAAATGTTCCTGCCTTAAGTAAACATCAGGCTGGGAAATGTTCCTGCCTTAAGTAAACATCAGGCTGGGAAATGTTCCTGCCTTAAGTAAACATCAGGCTGGGAAATGTTCCTGCCTTAAGTAAACATCAGGCTGGGAAATGTTCCTGCCTTAAGGAAGAATCAGGCTGGGAAATGTTCCTGCCTTAAGGAAGAATCAGGCTGGGAAATGTTCCTGCCTTAAGGAAGAATCAGGCTGGGAAATGTTCCTGCCTTAAGGAAGAATCAGGCTGGGAAATGTTCCTGCCTTAAGGAAGAATCAGGCTGGGAAATGTTCCTGCCTTAAGGAAGAATCAGGCTGGGAAATGTTCCTGCCTTAAGTAAACATCAGGCTGGGAAATGTTCCTGCCTTAAGGAAGAATCAGGCTGGGAAATGTTCCCGCCTTAAGGAAGAATCAGGCTGGGAAATGTTCCTGCCTTAAGGAAGAATCAGGCTGGGAAATGTTCCCGCCTTAAGTAAACATCAGGCTGGGAAATGTTCCTGCCTTAAGGAAGAATCAGGCTGGGAAATGTTCCTGCCTTAAGGAAGATTCAGGCTGGGAAATGTTCCTGCCTTAAGTAAACATCAGGCTGGGAAATGTTCCTGCCTTAAGGAAGAATCAGGCTGGGAAATGTTCCTGCCTTAAGGAAGAATCAGGCTGGGAAATGTTCCTGCCTTAAGGAAGAATCAGGCTGGGAAATGTTCCCGCCTTAAGGAAGAATCAGGCTGGGAAATGTTCCCGCCTTAAGGAAGAATCAGGCTGGGAAATGTTCCCGCCTTAAGGAAGAATCAGGCTGGGAAATGTTCCCGCCTTAAGGAAGAATCAGGCTGGGAAATGTTCCCGCCTTAAGGAAGAATCAGGCTGGGAAATGTTCCCGCCTTAAGGAAGAATCAGGCTGGGAAATGTTCCTGCCTTAAGGAAGAATCAGGCTGGGAAATGTTCCCGCCTTAAGGAAGAATCAGGCTGGGAAATGTTCCTGCCTTAAGGAAGAATCAGGCTGGGAAATGTTCCCGCCATAAGGAAGAATCAGGCTGGGAAATGTTCCTGCCTTAAGGAAGAATCAGGCTGGGAAATGTTCCCGCCTTAAGGAAGAATCAGGCTGGGAAATGTTCCTGCCTTAAGGAAGAATCAGGCTGGGAAATGTTCCTGCCTTAAGGAAGATTCAGGCTGGGAAATGTTCCTGCCTTAAGGAAGAATCAGGCTGGGAAATGTTCCTGCCTTAAGGAAGATTCAGGCTGGGAAATGTTCCCGCCTTAAGGAAGAATCAGGCTGGGAAATGTTCCTGCCTTAAGGAAGAATCAGGCTGGGAAATGTTCCCGCCTTAAGTAAACATCAGGCTGGGAAATGTTCCTGCCATAAGGAAGAATCAGGCTGGGAAATGTTCCTGCCTTAAGGAAGAATCAGGCTGGGAAATGTTCCTGCCTTAAGGAAGATTCAGGCTGGGAAATGTTCCTGCCTTAAGGAAGAATCAGGCTGGGAAATGTTCCTGCCTTAAGGAAGAATCAGGCTGGGAAATGTTCCTGCCTTAAGGAAGAATCAGGCTGGGAAATGTTCCTGCCTTAAGGAAGAATCAGGCTGGGAAATGTTCCTGCCTTAAGTAAACATCAGGCTGGGAAATGTTCCTGCCTTAAGTAAACATCAGGCTGGGAAATGTTCCCGCCTTAAGGAAGATTCAGGCTGGGAAATGTTACTGCCTTAAGGAAGCCTTAGAGAAAACAAAACAATGATCTAGCTGCTAATCAACTTCAGAAATCCACATTGACATTCCTTAAGCCCCTTCAATAGCTCTGTCTCCCAGTCCCAATCTATAAAACTGCATCCTAAATGGCAGCCTACTCCCTACATAGTGCACTTATTTTGACCAGAGCCCTATGAATCCAGGTCAAAAGTCGTGTACTGTATAGGAAATAGGGTTGCATTTGGGATGCACAACCATGTGATAGCTTGCCAACGGGTGGAGTGCTTCTTGCCATGCAGAGATGTTTCTGAGTCTGGACCTTAGAGATGGGTTGAGGTTCTGCTAGAGATGTTTCTGAGTCTGGACCTTAGAGATGGGTTGAGGTTCTGCTAGAGATGTTTCTGAGTCTGGACCTTAGAGATGGGTTGAGGTTCTGCTAGAGATGTTTCTGAGTTTGGACCTTAGAGATGGGTTGAGGTTCTGCTAGAGATGTTTCTGAGTCTGGACCTTAGAGATGGGTTGAGGTTCTGCTAGCGATGTTTCTGAGTTTGGACCTTAGAGATGGGCTGAGGTTCTGCTAGAGATGTTTCTGAGTCTGGACCTTAGAGATGGGTTGAGGTTCTGCTAGCGATGTTTCTGAGTCTGGACCTTAGAGATGGGTTGAGGTTCTGCTAGAGATGTTTCTGAGTCTGGACCTTAGAGATGGGTTGAGGTTCTGCTAGAGATGTTTCTGAGTCTGGACCTTAGAGATGGGTTGAGGTTCTGCTAGCGATGTTTCTGAGTTTGGATCTTAGAGATGGGTTGAGGTTCTGCTAGCGATGTTTCTGAGTCTGGACCTTAGAGATGGGCTGAGGTTCTGCTAGCGATGTTTCTGAGTCTGGACCTTAGAGATGGGTTGAGGTTCTGCTAGCGATGTTTCTGAGTTTGGATCTTAGAGATGGGTTGAGGTTCTGCTAGCGATGTTTCTGAGTCTGGACCTTAGAGATGGGCTGAGGTTCTGCTAGCGATGTTTCTGAGTTTGGACCTTAGAGATGGGCTGAGGTTCTGCTAGCGATGTTTCTGAGTTTGGACCTTAGAGATGGGCTGAGGTTCTGCTTTTACATTTCAGCTGATTTCACACAGACATACCTAGAGATGTTTCTGTTTCTGCTAGAGATGTTTCACAGACATACCTGATACGATTGACTTTACTAAGAATAGATGAAGGGTTGAAGTCAATGAAGTTGTTTCACAGGAAGACTTTAATTATTCACATACATTGTAGCTAGCTACTCATGTGTCCCTAAGTGAGGCAGAACAACAAGGGGGGGGGGGGTTCTCCTGTGATATCAAACTATATCAACGTGATATTGATCCATCATATCAAACTATATCAACCTGATCGTTCTGTGGCTGTGTGACAAGGGATATTATGGAATTACATAAGTTTTATAATTCTAAATCTAATCGGTTAAATGTTTTAATCAGCTATTTGGTATCATTATAATTTAAGTCTCCAGTTTATGAACACGTCTGATTTTTATCCACCTCTACCCGTTTTAATATCCCTCCGTTGGTTTGCTGCTTTCTCTGCTTGGGTACCAGATGATGATTCACGCCGGCGTAAACAGGACACTCCAGCTCCGAGTGCCCCTGGAGCCAAGGCTGTTCTATAGGCAACATAAAAATGAATATTTGTGGGTGGGTGGGACTAGGATCGTGAACTTTATGGGAGATGCAAGTTGTGCTGTGCCGTATTTTGTCCAAATAAATCCTGCTAGTGGTTCATGCAGTTCTACGCTTCGGTGTTCAGTGTTTAGAGAAGAGAAATACAGTAGAAACACTGCAATCCATATAAATACTAGTAGTTATCCATCCATATAAATACTCGCAGTTATCCATCCATATAAATACTAGTAGTTATCCATCCATATAAATACTAGTAGTTATCCATCCATATAAATACTAGCAGTTATCCATCCATATAAATACTAGTAGTTATCCATCCATATAAATACTCGCAGTTATCCATCCATATAAATACTCGCAGTTATCCATCCATATAAATACTAGTAGTTATCCATCCATATAAATACTAGTAGTTATCCGTCCATATAAATACTAGCAGTTATCCGTCCATATAAATACTAGCAGTTATCCATCCATATAAATACTAGTAGTTATCCATCCATATAAATACTAGCAGTTATCCATCCATATAAATACTCGCAGTTATCCATCCATATAAATACTAGCAGTTATCCGTCTGTCACAGTTGTTGTCGGTGAATGAGGACCAAAACGCAGCAGGTACGTGAATGCTCATCTTGATTTTTAATTACTCTCAAAAATGAACATACAAAATAACAAACACGAAAAAAACGAACGAACGACAATAACAGTCTGGTAAGGCACAAGGCTAAGCACAGAATAATCACCCACAAATAACACATACAAACACACCCTCATATATGGGACTCTCAATCAAAGGCAGATAGACAACACCTGCCTTCAACTGAGAGTCCCAACCCCAATCAACCAAACATAGAAACACACACACTAGACTAACCATAGAATTAACTAAACATAAACCAAAACCCGGAAATACTAAATCAAACACCCTTTACACAAACACAACACCCCGAACCACATAAAACAAATACCCTCTGCCACGTCCTGACCAAACTACAAAAACAATTAACCTTATACTGGCCAGGACGTGACACCGTCCATATAAATACTAGCAGTTATCCATCCATATTAATACTAGTAGTTATCCATCCATATAAATACTAGCAGTTATCCATCCATATAAATACTAGCAGTTATCCATCCATATAAATACTAGTAGTTATCCATCCATATAAATACTAGTAGTTATCCATCCATATAAATACTAGCAGTTATCCGTCCATATAAATACTAGTAGTTATCCATCCATATAAATACTAGCAGTTATCCATTCATATAAATACTAGCAGTTATCCGTCCATATTAATACTAGTAGTTATCCATCCATATAAATACTAGCAGTTATCCATCCATATAAATACTAGCAGTTATCCATCCATATAAATACTAGCAGTTATCCATCCATATAAATACTAGCAGTTATCCATCCATATAAATACTAGCAGTTATCCATCCATATAAATACTAGTAGTTATCCATCCATATAAATACTAGTAGTTATCCATTCATATAAATACTAGCAGTTATCCGTCCATATAAATACTAGCAGTTATCCATCCATATAAATACTAGTAGTTATCCGTCCATATAAATACTAGTAGTTATCCGTCCATATAAATACTCGCAGTTATCCATCCATATAAATACTAGCAGTTATCCGTCCATATAAATACTAGTAGTTATCCATCCATATTAATACTAGCAGTTATCCATCCATATAAATACTAGCAGTTATCCATCCATATAAATACTAGTAGTTATCCGTCCATATAAATACTAGTAGTTATCCGTCCATATAAATACTCGCAGTTATCCATCCATATAAATACTCGCAGTTATCCATCCATATAAATACTAGTAGTTATCCATCCATATAAATACTAGTAGTTATCCATCCATATAAATACTAGCAGTTATCCATCCATATAAATACTAGCAGTTATCCATCCATATAAATACTAGCAGTTATCCATCCATATAAATACTAGTAGTTATCCATCCATATAAATACTAGTAGTTATCCATCCATATAAATACTAGCAGTTATCCGTCCATATAAATACTAGCAGTTATCCGTCCATATAAATACTAGTAGTTATCCGTCCATATAAATACTAGTAGTTATCCGTCCATATAAATACTCGCAGTTATCCATCCATATAAATACTAGCAGTTATCCGTCCATATAAATACTAGTAGTTATCCATCCATATTAATACTAGTAGTTATCCATCCATATAAATACTAGCAGTTATCCATCCATATAAATACTAGTAGTTATCCGTCCATATAAATACTAGTAGTTATCCATCCATATAAATACTCGCAGTTATCCATCCATATAAATACTCGCAGTTATCCATCCATATAAATACTCGCAGTTATCCATCCATATAAATACTCGCAGTTATCCATCCATATAAATACTAGTAGTTATCCATCCATATAAATACTCGCAGTTATCCATCCATATAAATACTAGTAGTTATCCATCCATATAAATACTAGTAGTTATCCATCCATATAAATACTCGCAGTTATCCATCCATATAAATACTAGCAGTTATCCGTCCATATAAATACTAGTAGTTATCCGTCCATATTAATACTAGTAGTTATCCGTCCATATAAATACTAGCAGTTATCCATCCATATAAATACTAGTAGTTATCCATCCATATAAATACTAGTAGTTATCCATCCATATAAATACTAGCAGTTATCCGTCCATATAAATACTAGCAGTTATCCGTCCATATAAATACTAGTAGTTATCCGTCCATATAAATACTAGTAGTTATCCGTCCATATAAATACTCGCAGTTATCCATCCATATAAATACTAGCAGTTATCCGTCCATATAAATACTAGTAGTTATCCATCCATATTAATACTAGTAGTTATCCATCCATATAAATACTAGCAGTTATCCATCCATATAAATACTAGTAGTTATCCGTCCATATAAATACTAGTAGTTATCCATCCATATAAATACTCGCAGTTATCCATCCATATAAATACTCGCAGTTATCCATCCATATAAATACTCGCAGTTATCCATCCATATAAATACTCGCAGTTATCCATCCATATAAATACTAGTAGTTATCCATCCATATAAATACTCGCAGTTATCCATCCATATAAATACTAGTAGTTATCCATCCATATAAATACTAGTAGTTATCCATCCATATAAATACTCGCAGTTATCCATCCATATAAATACTAGCAGTTATCCGTCCATATAAATACTAGTAGTTATCCGTCCATATTAATACTAGTAGTTATCCATCCATATAAATACTAGCAGTTATCCATCCATATAAATACTAGTAGTTATCCGTCCATATAAATACTAGTAGTTATCCATCCATATAAATACTAGTAGTTATCCATCCATATAAATACTCGCAGTTATCCATCCATATAAATACTAGCAGTTATCCGTCCATATAAATACTAGTAGTTATCCATCCATATTAATACTAGTAGTTATCCATCCATATAAATACTAGCAGTTATCCATCCATATAAATACTAGTAGTTATCCGTCCATATAAATACTAGTAGTTATCCGTCCATATAAATACTCGCAGTTATCCATCCATATAAATACTCGCAGTTATCCATCCATATAAATACTCGCAGTTATCCATCCATATAAATACTCGCAGTTATCCATCCATATAAATACTAGTAGTTATCCATCCATATAAATACTCGCAGTTATCCATCCATATAAATACTAGTAGTTATCCATCCATATAAATACTAGTAGTTATCCATCCATATAAATACTCGCAGTTATCCATCCATATAAATACTAGCAGTTATCCGTCCATATAAATACTAGTAGTTATCCGTCCATATTAATACTAGTAGTTATCCATCCATATAAATACTAGCAGTTATCCATCCATATAAATACTAGTAGTTATCCGTCCATATAAATACTAGTAGTTATCCATCCATATAAATACTAGTAGTTATCCATCCATATAAATACTCGCAGTTATCCATCCATATAAATACTAGCAGTTATCCGTCCATATAAATACTAGTAGTTATCCATCCATATTAATACTAGTAGTTATCCATCCATATAAATACTAGCAGTTATCCATCCATATAAATACTAGTAGTTATCCGTCCATATAAATACTAGTAGTTATCCGTCCATATAAATACTAGCAGTTATCCATCCATATAAATACTAGTAGTTATCCATCCATATTAATACTAGTAGTTATCCATCCATATAAATACTAGCAGTTATCCATCCATATAAATACTAGCAGTTATCCGTCCATATAAATACTAGTAGTTATCCGTCCATATAAATACTCGCAGTTATCCATCCATATAAATACTAGCAGTTATCCGTCCATATAAATACTAGTAGTTATCCATCCATATTAATACTAGCAGTTATCCATCCATATAAATACTAGCAGTTATCCATCCATATAAATACTAGTAGTTATCCGTCCATATAAATACTAGTAGTTATCCGTCCATATAAATACTCGCAGTTATCCATCCATATAAATACTCGCAGTTATCCATCCATATAAATACTAGTAGTTATCCATCCATATAAATACTAGTAGTTATCCATCCATATAAATACTAGCAGTTATCCATCCATATAAATACTAGCAGTTATCCATCCATATAAATACTAGCAGTTATCCATCCATATAAATACTAGTAGTTATCCATCCATATAAATACTAGTAGTTATCCATCCATATAAATACTAGCAGTTATCCGTCCATATAAATACTAGCAGTTATCCGTCCATATAAATACTAGTAGTTATCCGTCCATATAAATACTAGTAGTTATCCGTCCATATAAATACTCGCAGTTATCCATCCATATAAATACTAGCAGTTATCCGTCCATATAAATACTAGTAGTTATCCATCCATATTAATACTAGTAGTTATCCATCCATATAAATACTAGCAGTTATCCATCCATATAAATACTAGTAGTTATCCGTCCATATAAATACTAGTAGTTATCCATCCATATAAATACTCGCAGTTATCCATCCATATAAATACTCGCAGTTATCCATCCATATAAATACTCGCAGTTATCCATCCATATAAATACTCGCAGTTATCCATCCATATAAATACTAGTAGTTATCCATCCATATAAATACTCGCAGTTATCCATCCATATAAATACTAGTAGTTATCCATCCATATAAATACTAGTAGTTATCCATCCATATAAATACTCGCAGTTATCCATCCATATAAATACTAGCAGTTATCCGTCCATATAAATACTAGTAGTTATCCGTCCATATTAATACTAGTAGTTATCCATCCATATAAATACTAGCAGTTATCCATCCATATAAATACTAGTAGTTATCCATCCATATAAATACTAGTAGTTATCCATCCATATAAATACTAGCAGTTATCCGTCCATATAAATACTAGCAGTTATCCGTCCATATAAATACTAGTAGTTATCCGTCCATATAAATACTAGTAGTTATCCGTCCATATAAATACTCGCAGTTATCCATCCATATAAATACTAGCAGTTATCCGTCCATATAAATACTAGTAGTTATCCATCCATATTAATACTAGTAGTTATCCATCCATATAAATACTAGCAGTTATCCATCCATATAAATACTAGTAGTTATCCGTCCATATAAATACTAGTAGTTATCCATCCATATAAATACTCGCAGTTATCCATCCATATAAATACTCGCAGTTATCCATCCATATAAATACTCGCAGTTATCCATCCATATAAATACTCGCAGTTATCCATCCATATAAATACTAGTAGTTATCCATCCATATAAATACTCGCAGTTATCCATCCATATAAATACTAGTAGTTATCCATCCATATAAATACTAGTAGTTATCCATCCATATAAATACTCGCAGTTATCCATCCATATAAATACTAGCAGTTATCCGTCCATATAAATACTAGTAGTTATCCGTCCATATTAATACTAGTAGTTATCCATCCATATAAATACTAGCAGTTATCCATCCATATAAATACTAGTAGTTATCCGTCCATATAAATACTAGTAGTTATCCATCCATATAAATACTAGTAGTTATCCATCCATATAAATACTCGCAGTTATCCATCCATATAAATACTAGCAGTTATCCGTCCATATAAATACTAGTAGTTATCCATCCATATTAATACTAGTAGTTATCCATCCATATAAATACTAGCAGTTATCCATCCATATAAATACTAGTAGTTATCCGTCCATATAAATACTAGTAGTTATCCGTCCATATAAATACTCGCAGTTATCCATCCATATAAATACTCGCAGTTATCCATCCATATAAATACTCGCAGTTATCCATCCATATAAATACTCGCAGTTATCCATCCATATAAATACTAGTAGTTATCCATCCATATAAATACTCGCAGTTATCCATCCATATAAATACTAGTAGTTATCCATCCATATAAATACTAGTAGTTATCCATCCATATAAATACTCGCAGTTATCCATCCATATAAATACTAGCAGTTATCCGTCCATATAAATACTAGTAGTTATCCGTCCATATTAATACTAGTAGTTATCCATCCATATAAATACTAGCAGTTATCCATCCATATAAATACTAGTAGTTATCCGTCCATATAAATACTAGTAGTTATCCATCCATATAAATACTAGTAGTTATCCATCCATATAAATACTCGCAGTTATCCATCCATATAAATACTAGCAGTTATCCGTCCATATAAATACTAGTAGTTATCCATCCATATTAATACTAGTAGTTATCCATCCATATAAATACTAGCAGTTATCCATCCATATAAATACTAGTAGTTATCCGTCCATATAAATACTAGTAGTTATCCGTCCATATAAATACTAGCAGTTATCCATCCATATAAATACTAGTAGTTATCCATCCATATTAATACTAGTAGTTATCCATCCATATAAATACTAGCAGTTATCGATCCATATAAATACTAGCAGTTCTCCATTTCCATGGCAGAGAACACAACACTTTATTAAAGGGTTTAGACATGATAATAGTTGGAGAATGGCGCCGGAGGGGATGGCTGCCGTTTTATGGGCTCTATAACTAACTGTGCTATTTGAGGGGATGGCTGCCGTTTTATGGGCTCTATAACTAACTGTTCTATTTGAGGGGATGGCTGCCGTTTTATGGGCTCTATAACTAACTGTTCTATTTGAGGGGATGGCTGCCGTTTTATGGGCTCTATAACTAACTGTGCTATTTGAGGGGATGGCTGCCGTTTTATGGGCTCTATAACTAACTGTTCTATTTGAGGGGATGGCTGCCGTTTTATGGGCTCTATAACTAACTGTGCTATTTGAGGGGATGGCTGCCGTTTTATGGGCTCTATAACTAACTGTGCTATTTGAGGGGATGGCTGCCGTTTTATGGGCTCTATAACTAACTGTTCTATTTGAGGGGATGGCTGCCGTTTTATGGGCTCTATAACTAACTGTGCTATTTGAGGGGATGGCTGCCGTTTTATGGGCTCTATAACTAACTGTGCTATTTGAGGGGATGGCTGCCGTTTTATGGGCTCTATAACTAACTGTGCTATTTGAGGGGATGGCTGCCGTTTTATGGGCTCTATAACTAACTGTGCTATTTGAGGGGATGGCTGCCGTTTTATGGGCTCTATAACTAACTGTGCTATTTGAGGGGATGGCTGCCGTTTTATGGGCTCTATAACTAACTGTGCTATTTGAGGGGATGGCTGCCGTTTTATGGGCTCTATAACTAACTGTTCTATTTGAGGGGATGGCTGCCGTTTTATGGGCTCTATAACTAACTGTTCTATTTGAGGGGATGGCTGCCGTTTTATGGGCTCTATAACTAACTGTTCGTAACTTGTTTTGTACATAACGTTGCCGTTACTGTCTCTGATGAAAAGATCTTCTGGACGTCATAACTGGGACGATTGTTATTTACTGCTGCTCTTTAATTATTTCTTATTCTTATCTCTTATTTTAGATTATTTTTTTAAAATATTTGATTCAAAGTGCGTTGTTGGTTAAGGGCTTGTAAGTTAGCATCTGCACATGTTGTATTCGGCGCATGTGACAAATTAAATGTGATTTGATTTGACTTGAAGGTTTTCAAACAGTTGTGTGTGTGTGTTTTCTTAAGGTTTTGTATTTGTGTTATCGGGTTAGTAATAATAGTTTATATTCTGAATATCGGTTTGCATAGTGTGTGTGTGTCTATAATTATATATTTTTTTTACAGACATAAAAGCGTAACCTTACTTTGAGCAGCCCTCTGCATGCATCTTTGTAAGAAATATAAATGCAGGCAATTTATATTTCATCCATGAGGTGTGTTGTTTGTACTATTTTCCGTGTCCCAAATGGCACCCTATTCCCTATAGGGCTCTATGGGCTCAGGTCAAAAGTAGTGTACCCTATTCCCTATAGGGCTCTATGGGCTCAGGTCAAAAGAAGTGTACCCTATTCCCTATAGGGCTCTATGGGCTCAGGTCAAAAGTAGTGTACCCTATTCCCTATAGGGCTCTATGGGCTCAGGTCAAGGTAGTTTATTATATAAGAAATAGGGTCCCATTTGGGATGCAATCCTATTTTAATTTTAATAAATATGGTAATGGGGTTCTGTTCTAGGAGCAGCACATTAATGTGAGATATAAAACACCGCTGTTATCTCCCCCAAACTGTGTGTGTGATCTTTGACTGCGCTGCGCCCCATTCATATGGCTGTAATTACCTGTATTGTACAAAACCCTCTGTACTTTCCCCTGTGACATCGAACTGCACTGAACAAAAAAATATAAAACGCAACATGTAACAATTCCATAGATTTTTACTGAGTTACACTTCATATAAAGAAATCAGTCAATTTAAATAAAATTCATTAGGCCCTAATCTATGGATTACACATGACCGGGAATACAGATATGCATTAAAATTGCCATCGATAAAATGCAATTGTGTTTGTTGTCCGTAGTTTATGACTTCCCCATACCATAACCCCACCTCCACCATGGGGCCCCATACCATAACCCCACCTCCACCATGGGGCCCATACCATAACCCCACCTCCACCATGGGGCCCCATACCATAACCCCACCTCCACCATGGGGCCCATACCATAACCCCACCTCCACCATGGGGCCCATACCATAACCCCACCTCCACCATGGGGCCCATACCATAACCCCACCTCCACCATGGGGCCCATACCATAACCCCACCTCCACCATGGGGCCCTCTGTTCACAACGTTGATATCAACAAACCGCTCACCCTTTACGACGCCTTACACACGGTCTGTGGTTGTGAGGCCGGTTGGACGTACTGCCAAATTCTCTAAAACGAAGTTGGAGGCGGCTTATGGTAGAGAAATAAACATTCAATGCTCTGGAGGACATTCCTGCAGTCCTGCATGCCAATTGCACAATCCCTCAAAACTTGAGACATCTGTGGCATTGTATTGAGTGACAAAAACTGCACACTTTTATTGTCCCCAACACAAGTTACACCTGTGTAATGGTCATGCTGTTTAATCAGCTTCTTGATATGCCACACCTGTCAGGTGGATGGTAAAGGAGAAATGCTCACTAACAGGGATGTAAACAAATGTGTGCACAACATTTGAGAGAAATAAGCTTTTTTGTGCGTATGGAACATTTCTGGGATCTTTTATTTCTGCTCATGAAACATGAGACCAACACTTTACCATGTTGCGTTTATATTTTTGTTCAGGGTACATTGGAGCAGTTTATCTAGTCTAGACTAGAGGTATATTTAGCAAGACAGGGTTTCTACAGACTGAGACAAACTGAATTCTCACCCCTATAGTCCTCACTCAGAGTGTTTCAAACACTTTTAATCAAAGGCACAAACAAACTCCCAACTCAACGAAACAAACGGTCCCGTTTCACTCACCTCTTCCTGTGTTTTCTCTTCCTCTGTTTCAGAGTTACTGTGTCTGACTTGGCTGTGTTACTGTTGATGTGTAAGAGAGAGCAAAGTAGCATCCACCATGGAAGTGAAAGAACGTAGACCGTACCGCTCGCTGACGGCTCGGAGGGACACAGAGCGGCGTTACACCAGCTCCTCAGCGGACAGCGAGGACGGAGGGAAGATCAACCCTAAAGGTTACAGCTCCAGTGAGACTCTGAAGGCTTTTGATCAGGAGTCCAGGAT
Source organism: Salmo salar (assembly GCF_965601325.2). NCBI lineage: Eukaryota > Metazoa > Chordata > Actinopteri > Salmoniformes > Salmonidae > Salmo > Salmo salar. The sequence goes on from NC_138310.1 coordinate 93,090,976, forward strand.
GACCGCCTACGGCAACCGGGTCAAAGATATGGTCCACCACGAGGCAGACGAGTTCTGTAGGCAAGGTGAGAATCATTCATTCATACAGGGAAAACATTCAAATTAAGTTAAAAACACTGTATTGGGAATGAATAGAAGAGTTCTCAGTAGACCTACTGTTATTCAGAAGGTTCCATAATTTCGACAACAATCATCAATATTTCCTCACACAACTGAGTTGAAAAGAGCCCTGGGACGACATGTTAGTTCAGCCTAAGCTCTTCTGAAAAGGAGCCAAATAAACAGGTTTAATGACCAACCTCCTAACACAGGGATGGCAGGTAGCCTAGTGGTTAGAGGAGGCAGGTAGCCTAGTGGTTAGAGGAGGCAGGAAGCCTATTGGTTAGAGGAGGCAGGTAGCCTAGTGGTTAGAGGAGGTAGGTAGCCTAGTGGTTAGAGGAGGCAGGTAGCCTAGTGGTTAGAGGAGGCAGGTAGTCTAGTGGTTAGAGGAGGTAGGTAGCCTAGTGGTTAGAGGAGGCAGGTAGCCTAGTGGTTAGAGGAGGCAGGTAGCCTAGTGGTTAGAGGAGGCAGGTAGCCTAGTGGTTAGAGGAGGCAGGTAGCCTAGTGCTTAGAGGAGGCAGGTAGCCTAGTGGTTAGAGGAGGCAGGTAGCCTAGTGGTTAGAGGAGGCAGGTAGCCTAGTGGTTAGAGGAGGCAGGTAGCCTAGTGGTTAGAGGAGGCAGGTAGCCTAGTGGTTAGAGGAGGCAGGTAGCCTAGTGGTTAGAGGAGGCAGGTAGCCTAGTGGTTAGAGGAGGCAGGTAGCCTAGTGGTTAGAGGAGGCAGGTAGCCTAGTGGTTAGAGGAGGCAGGTAGCCTAGTGGTTAGAGGAGGCAGGTAGCCTAGTGGTTAGAGGAGGCTGGTAGCCTAGTGGTTAGAGGAGGCAGGTAGCCTAGTGGTTAGAGGAGGCAGGTAGCCTAGTGGTTAGAGGAGGCTGGTAGCCTAGTGGTTAGAGGAGGCAGGTAGCCTAGTGGTTAGAAGAGGCAGGTAGCCCAGTGGTTAGAGGAGGCAGGTACCCTAGTGGTTAGAGCAGGTAGCCTAGTGGTTAGAGGAGGCGGATCGCCTAGTGGTTAGAGGAGGCGGGTAGCCCAGTGGTTAGAGGAGGCGGGTAGCCCAGTGGTTAGAGGAGGCGGGTAGCCCAGTGGTTAGAGTAGGCGGGTAGCCCAGTGGTTAGAGGAGGCGGGTAGCCTAGTGGTTAGAGGAGGCGGGTAGCCTAGTGGTTAGAGGAGGCGGGTAGCCCAGTGGTTAGAGGAGGCGGGTAGCCCAGTGGTTAGAGGAGGCGGGTAGCCCAGTGGTTAGAGGAGGCGGGTAGCCCAGTGGTTAGAGGAGGCGGGTAGCCCAGTGGTTAGAGGAGGCGGGTAGCCCAGTGGTTAGAGGAGGCGGGTAGCCTAGTGGTTAGAGGAGGCGGGTAGCCTAGTGGTTAGAGGAGGCGGGTAGCCCAGTGGTTAGAGGAGGCGGGTAGCCCAGTGGTTAGAGGAGGCGGGTAGCCTAGTGGTTAGAGGAGGCGGGTAGCCTAGTGGTTAGAGGAGGCGGGTAGCCTAGTGGTTAGAGGAGGCGGGTAGCCTAGTGGTTAGAGGAGGCGGGTAGCCTAGTGGTTAGAGGAAGCGGGTAGCCTAGTGGTTAGAGGAGGCAGGTAGCCTAGTGGTTAGAGGAGGCAGGTAGCCTAGTGGTTAGAGGAGGCAGGTAGCCTAGTGGTTAGAGGAGGTAGCCTAGTGGTTAGAGGAGGTAGCCTAGTGGTTAGAGCAAGTAGCCTAGTGGTTAGAGGAGGCAGGTAGCCTAGTGGTTAGAGCAGGTAGCCTAGTGGTTAGAGACAGGTAGCCTAGTGGTTAGAGCAGGTAGCCTAGTGGTTAGAGCAGGTAGCCTAGTGGTTAGAGGAGGTAGCTTAGTGGTTAGAGGAGGCAGGTAGCCTAGTGGTTAGAGGAGGCAGGTAGCCTAGTGGTTAGAGAAGGTAGCCTAGTGGTTAGAAGAGGCAGGTAGCCTAGTGGTTAGAGGAGGCAGGTAGCCTAGTGGTTAGAGCAGGTAGCCAAGTGGTTAGAGCAGGTAGCCTAGTGGTTAGAGCAGGTAGCCTAGTGGTTAGAGCAGGTAGCCTAGTGGTTAGAGCAGGTAGCCTAGTGGTTAGAGGAGGCAGGTAGCCTAGTGGTTAGAGCAGGTAGCCTAGTGGTTAGAGGAGGCAGGTAGCCTAGTGGTTAGAGCAGGTAACCTAGTGGTTAGAGGAGGCAGGTAGCCTAGTGGTTAGAGGAGGCAGGTAGCCTAGTGGTTAGAGAAGGTAGCCTAGTGGTTAGAGGAGGCAGGTAGCCTAGTGGTTAGAGCAGGTAGCCTAGTGGTTAGAGGAGGCAGGTAGCCTAGTGGTTAGAGGAGGCAGGTAGCCTAGTGGTTAGAGCAGGTAGCCTAGTGGGTAGAGACAGGTAGCCTAGTGGTTAGAGGCAGGTAGCCTAGTGGTTAGAGGAGGCAGGTAGCCTAGTGGTTAGAGGAGGCAGGTAGCCTAGTGGTTAGAGCAGGTAGTCTAGTGGTTAGAGGCAGGTAGCCTAGTGGTTAGAGGAGGCAGGTAGCCTAGTGGTTAGAGCAGGTAGTCTAGTGGTTAGAGCAGGTAGCCTAGTGATTAGAGGCAGGTAGCCTAGTGGTTAGAGGAGGCAGGTAGCCTAGTGGTTAGAGGCAGGTTGTCTAGTGGTTAGAGCAGGTAGTCTAGTGGTTAGAGCAGGTAGCCTAGTGGTTAGAGCAGGTAGCCTAGTGGTTAGAGGAGGCAGGTAGCCTAGTGGTTAGAGGAGGTAGCCTAGTGGTTAGAGCAGGTAGCCTAGTGGTTAGAGGAGGCAGGTAGCCTAGTGGTTAGAGCAGGTAGCCTAGTGGTTAGAGGAGGCAGGTAGCCTAGTGGTTAGAGCAGGTAGCCTAGTGGTTAGAGGAGGCAGGTAGCCTAGTGGTTAGAGGAGGCAGGTAGCCTAGTGGTTAGAGCAGGTAGCCTAGTGGTTAGAGGAGGCAGGTAGCCTAGTGGTTAGAGGAGGCAGGTAGCCTAGTGGTTAGAGGAGGCAGGTAGCCTAGTGGTTAGAGAAGGTAGCCTAGTGGTTAGAGGAGGCAGGTAGTCTAGTGGTTAGAGCAGGTAGTCTAGTGGTTAGAGCAGGTAGCCTAGTGGTTAGAGGAGGCAGGTAGTCTAGTGGTTAGAGCAGGTAGTCTAGTGGTTAGAGCAGGTAGCCTAGTGGTTAGAGCAGGTAGCCTAGTGGTTAGAGCAGGTAGCCTAGTGGTTAGAGTGTTGGACTAGTAACCAAAAGGTTGCAAGATCGAATCCCTGAGCTTACGAGGTACAAAATATGTAGTTCTGCCCCTGAACAAGGCAGTTAACCCACTGTTCCTAGGCCATCATTCTAAATAAGAAATCTTTCTGTACTGACTTGCCTAATAAAATAAAATCCAAAGATCACCTAACAGGTATTTCATCAATTTAGATTATTCATTACCTTCACAATCAATACTTCTCAATAGTTAATTCATTAAAAAATATATCCATGCTATTTTATTCAACATTCAACGTATGAAGTTATTAGGGGAACACCCCCTCGACATCGTAGGACGTACGAACAATTGAATTACTGAGTTTGCCGCACCTTGCTGGATATCTATGTGCATGTGCTCTCTCCTAATCAGTCCACAAACACTCCACGTTGGTGAGTACAGGTCGCTGAAACAATGGTGGATTCTCTGTTGGGAAAAAGTCTGTCCTCTCCTCGACTCTTCCGTCCTCCTCTCCTCCGTTACCCGGAAAAGTGGTTGAGTTTCATTTAGTTAGTAGTCGTCGTCACCTCGATTAGTCCCCTACTACTAAAAGTGGTTGAGTTTCATTTAGTTAGTAGTCGTCGTCACCTCGATTAGTCCCCTACTACTAAAAGTGGTTGAGTTTCATTTAGTTAGTAGTCGTCGTCACCTCGATTAGTCCCCTACTACTAAAAGTGGTTGAGTTTCATTTAGTTAGTAGTCGTCGTCACCTCGATTAGTCCCCTACTACTAAAAGTGGTTGAGTTTCATTTAGTTAGTAGCCGTCGTCACCTCGATTAGTCCCCTACTACTAAAAGTGGTTGAGTTTCATTTAGTTAGTAGTCGTCGTCACCTCGATTAGTCCCCTACTACTAAAGTGGTTGAGTTTCATTTAGTTAGTAGTCGTCGTCACCTCGATTAGTCCCCTACTACTAAAGTGGTTGAGTTTCATTTAGTTAGTAGTCGTCGTCACCTCGATTAGTCCCCTACTACTAAAGTGGTTGAGTTTCATTTAGTTAGTAGTCCTCGTCACCTCGATTAGTCCCCTACTACTAAAGTGGTTGAGTTTCATTTAGTTAGTAGTCGTCGTCACCTCGATTAGTCCCCTACTACTAAAGTGGTTGAGTTTCATTTAGTTAGTAGTCGTCGTCACCTCGATTAGTCCCCTACTACTAAAAGTGGTTGAGTTTCATTTAGTTAGTAGTCCTCGTCACCTCGATTAGTCCCCTACTACTAAAAGTGGTTGAGTTTCATTTAGTTAGTAGCCGTCGTCACCTCGATTAGTCCCCTACTACTAAAGTGGTTGAGTTTCATTTAGTTAGTAGCCGTCGTCACCTCGATTAGTCCCCTACTACTAAAAGTGGTTGAGTTTCATTTAGTTAGTAGTCGTCGTCACCTCGATTAGTCCCCTACTACTAAAAGTGGTTGAGTTTCATTTAGTTAGTAGTCGTCGTCACCTCGATTAGTCCCCTACTACTAAAAGTGGTTGAGTTTCATTTAGTTAGTAGTCCTCGTCAGCTCGATTAGTCCCCTACTACTAAAGTGTATCCTTCGGAGGTTTGAAATCTGCCCCTTTGTTGTTTACTGGCAGGAGAAAAGCGTGCAGACATTAACAACAGTACTTATCCTTCATTTAGAATTTTTTTTGCACAACTAGCTACATTCCTAGCTTTTTATTGTTTTTAACACATGACCTCCCCCTGTAAATGCCATTAACCTGATGACGAGCTAGTGCAGAAGGAGATTCTAATTTCATACAAGTCGTAGCCGTTTTTCTCTCCTCGCCTCCGCTCCTTCTATTAACTTTGACGTTTTTCAAAGCGGCGAAGGAGACGACGGAGGAGAGAAGACGAGCAAAACCAATCGAGATTCTCCCCTAGTAACGTACATCTGAAACAATCAATGTTCCAGGTTCTTCTTGCGATCTTCTATGTCTTTACACGTCTATCAATCGAAATATGGTCGCAAACGCTAGTAACATGAACAAACATTTAGCAAACATTTGCCATCTGTGTTTGGCGTGCCATGAGTTGATAGAAATGGAGTGCGATGTCTGTGATGGGTGCTCTGCAGTGCGTATCGTCACAATATGATGAAGCAATTAAAATAAAAAAAAAATAGATTTGTTTCTAACAGAATCAATTCAGCGTCATTTTACTGTTCTGTTATTCTATATGGTTGGTGACGCCCATGTAGCAGTGCAGTTAGCAAAACAATATGATAAAGGCTCTTGCCTGCTCACAACATTCCCCACATCCTTACAACAAGACCAGAGGTTTCTATTCAGGGCAAAGATAGAACAAGTGATTCGATTTTATCATGTTATAATACAGTGACTTCGAAAAGTATTCAGACCCTTTCATTTTTTCCCACATTACAGCCTTATTCTAAAATGGATGAAATTATTTGTGTTCCTCATCAATCTACACACAACACCCCGTAATGACAAAGCAAAAACAGGTTTTTATAAATGTTTGCAAATTTATAACAAATGTAAAAATTGAAATATATTTACGTTAGTATACAGACCCTTTGCTATGAGACTTGAAATTGAGCTCAGGTGCATCCTGTTTCCATTGATCATCCTTGAGATGTTTCTACAACTTGATTGGAGTCCACCTGCGGTAAATTCAATTGATTGGACATAATTTGGAAAGGCACACACCTGTCTATATAGGAAGTAGGAAGGCTGCAGTAGGAGGAAGGCTGCAGGAGTAGGAAGGCTGCAGGGGGAGGAAGGCTGCAGGTGGAGGAAGGCTGCAGGAGTAGGAAGGCTGCAGGGGGGAGGAAGGCTGCAGGTGGAGGAAGGCTGCAGGAGTAGGAAGGCTGCAGGTGGAGGAAGGCTGCAGGGAGTAGGAAGGCTGCAGGTGGAGGAAGGCTACAGGAGTAGGAAGGCTGCAGGAGTAGGAAGGCTGCAGGAGTAGGAAGGCTGCAGGAGTAGGAAGGCTACAGGAGTAGGAAGGCTGCAGGGAGTAGGAATGCAGCAGGTGGAGGAAGGCTGCAGGAGTAGGAAGGCTGCAGGTGGAGGAAGGCTGCAGGAGTAGGAAGGCTGCAGGAGTAGGAAGGCTGCAGGAGTAGGAAGGCTACAGGAGTAGGAAGGCTGCAGGGAGTAGGAAGGCTGCAGGTGGAGGAAGGCTGCAGGAGTAGGAAGGCTGCAGGTGGAGGAAGGCTGCAGGTGGAGGAAGGCTGCAGGTGGAGGAAGGCTGCAGGGAGTAGGAAGGCTGCAGGGAGTAGG
>NC_138310.1:93099983-93119983 GCF_965601325.2 Salmo salar
TTATACCCTGGATAGAACTGGATATTATACCTTGGATAGAACTGGATATTATACCTTGGATAGAACTGGATATTATACCTTGGATAGAACTGGATAGAACTGGATATTATACCCTGGATAGAACTGGATATTATACCTTGGATAGAACTGGATAGAACTGGATATTATACATTGGATAGAACTGGATAGAACTGGATATTATACCCTAGATAGAACTGGATATTATACCTTGGATAGAACTGGATATTATACCTTGGATAGAACTGGATATTATACCTTGGATAGAACTGGATAGAACTAGATAGAACTGGATAGAACTGGATATTATACCTTGGATAGAACTGGATATTATACCTTGGGTAGAACTGGATAGAACTGGATATTATACCCTGGATAGAACTGGATATTATACCTTGGATAGAACTGGATATTATACCTTGGATAGAACTGGATATTATACCTTGGATAGAACTGGATAGAACTAGATAGAACTGGATAGAACTGGATATTATACCTTGGATAGAACTGGATAGAACTGGATATTATACCTTGGATAGAACTGGATAGAACTGGATATTATACCTTGGATAGAACTGGATAGAACTGTATATTATACCTTGGATAGAACTGGATAGAACTGGATATTATACCTTGGATAGAACTGGATATTATACCTTGGATAGAACTGGATAGAACTGGATATTATACCTTGGATAGAACTGGATATTATACCTTGGATATAACTGGATATTATACCTTGGATATAACTGGACATTATACCTTGGATAGAACTGGATAGTATACCTTGGAAAGAACTGGATATTATACCTTGGTAGAACTGGGTATTATACCTTGGATAGAACTGGATATTATACCTTGGATAGAACTGGATATTATACCTTGGATAGAACTGGATAGAACTGGATAGAACTGGATATTATACCTTGGATAGAACTTGATAGAACTGGATATTATACCTTGGATAGAACTGGATTTTATACCTTGGATAGAACTGGATAGAACTGGATATTATACCTTGGATAGAACTTGATAGAACTGGATAGAACTGGATATTATACCTTGGATAGAACTGGATAGAACTGGATATTATACCTTGGATAGAACTGGATATTATACATTGGATAGAACTGGACAGAACTGGATATTATACCTTGGATAGAACTGGGTATTATACCTTGGATAGAACTGGATAGAACTGGATATTATACCCTGGATAGAACTGTATATTATACCTTGGATAGAACTGGATAGAACTAGATATTATACCCTGGATAGAACTGGATATTATACCTTGGATAGAACTGGATATTATACCTTGGATAGAACTGGATATTATACATTGGATAGAACTGGATAGAACTGGATAGAACTGGGTATTATACCTTGGATAGAACTGGATATTATACCTTGGACAGAACTGGATATTATACCTTGGATAGAACTGGATATTATACCTTGGATAGAACTGGATATTATACCTTGGATAGAACTGGATATTATACCTTGGATAGAACTGGATAGAACTGGATATTATACCTTGGATAGAACTAGATATTATACCTTGGATAGAACTGGATATTTTACCTTGGATAGAACTGGATAGAACTGGATATTATACCTTGGATAGAACTAGATATTATACCTTGGATAGAACTGGATATTATACATTGGATAGAACTGGATATTATACCTTGGATAGAACTGGATATTATACCTTGGATAGAACTGGAAATTATACCTTGGATAGAACTGGATATTATACCTTGGATTGAACTGGATATTATACCTTGGATAGAACTGGATATTATACCTTGGATAGAACTGGGTATTATACCTTGGATAGAACTGGGTATTATACCTTGGATAGAACTGGATATTATACCTTGGATAGAACTGGGTATTATACCTTGGATAGAACTGGATAGAACTGGATATTATACCCTGGATAGAACTGTATATTATACCTTGGATAGAACTGGATAGAACTAGATATTATACCCTGGATAGAACTGGATATTATACCTTGGATAGAACTGGATATTATACATTGGATAGAACTGGATAGAACTGGATAGAACTGGGTATTATACCTTGGATAGAACTGGATATTATACCTTGGACAGAACTGGATATTATACCTTGGATAGAACTGGATATTATACCTTGGATAGAACTGGATATTATACCTTGGATAGAACTGGATATTATACCTTGGATAGAACTGGATATTATACCTTGGACAGAACTGGATATTATACCTTGGATAGAACTGGATATTATACCTTGGATAGAACTGGATAGAACTGGATATTATACCTTGGATAGAACTGGATATTATACCTTGGATAGAACTGGGTATTATACCTTGGATAGAACTGGATATTATACTTTGGATAGAACTGGATAGAACTGGATATTATACCTTGGATTGAACTGGATATTATACCTTGGATAGAACTGGATAGAACTGGATATTATACCTTGGATAGAACTGGATATTATACCTTGGATAGAACTGGGTATTATACCTTGGATAGAACTGGGTATTATACCTTGGATAGAACTAGATATTATACCTTGGATAGAACTGGATATTATACCTTGGATAGAACTGGATATTATACCTTGGATAGAACTGGATATTATACCTTGGATTGAACTGGATATTATACCTTGGATAGAACTGGATATTATACCTTGGATAGAACTGGGTATTATACCTTGGATAGAACTGGCTATTATACCTTGGATAGAACTGGATATTATACCTTGGATAGAACTGGGTATTATACCTTGGATAGAACTGGATATTATACTTTGGATAGAACTGGATAGAACTGGATATTATACCTTGGATTGAACTGGATATTATACCTTGGATAGAACTGGATAGAACTGGATATTATACCTTGGATAGAACTGGATATTATAACTTGGATAGAACTGGGTATTATACCTTGGATAGAACTGGGTATTATACCTTGGATAGAACTAGATATTATACCTTGGATAGAACTGGATATTATACCTTGGATAGAACTGGATATTATACCTTGGATAGAACTGGATATTATACCTTGGATTGAACTGGATATTATACCTTGGATAGAACTGGATATTATACCTTGGATAGAACTGGGTATTATACCTTGGATAGAACTGGCTATTATACCTTGGATAGAACTGGATATTATACCTTGGATAGAACTGGGTATTATACCTTGGATAGAACTGGATAGAACTGGATATTATACCCTGGATAGAACTGGATATTATACCTTGGATAGAACTGGATAGAACTGGATATTATACCCTGGATAGAACTGGATATTATACCTTGGACAGAACTGGATATTATACCTTGGATAGAACTGGATATTATACCTTGGAAAGAACTGGATATTATACCTTGGATAGAACTGGATATTATACCTTGGATAGAACTGGATATTATACCTTGGACAGAACTGGATATTATACCTTGGATAGAACTGGATATTATACCTTGGATAGAACTGGATAGAACTGGATATTATACCTTGGATAGAACTGGATATTATACCTTGGATAGAACTGGATATTATACCTTGGATAGAACTGGGTATTATACCTTGGATAGAACTGGATATTATACCTTGGATAGAACTGGATAGAACTGGATAGAACTGGATATTATACCTTGGATTGAACTGGATATTATACCTTGGATAGAACTGGATAGAACTGGATATTATACCTTGGATAGAACTGGATATTATACCTTGGATAGAACTGGGTATTATACCTTGGATAGAACTGGGTATTATACCTTGGATAGAACTGGATATTATACCTTGGATTGAACTGTATAGAACTGGATAATATACCTTGGATAGAACTGGATATTATACCTTGGATAGAACTGGATATTATACCACTACATTCAACCGACCTCACAATCGCAGACCGTGTGTAAGGCGTCGTAAAGGGCGAGCAGTTTGTTGATGTCAACCTTGTGAACAGAGTGCCCCATGGTGGAGGTGGGGTTATGGTATGGGCCCCATGGTGGAGGTGGAGTTATGGTATGGGCCCCATGGTGGAGGTGGGGTTATGGTATGGGCCCCATGGTGGAGGTGGGGTTATGGTATGGGCCCCATAGTGGCGGTGGGGTTATGGTATGGGCCCCATGGTGGAGGTGGGGTTATGGTATGGGCCCCATAGTGGCGGTGGGGTTATGGTATGGGCCCCATAGTGGCGGTGGGGTTATGGTATGGGCCCCATGGTGGAGGTGGGGTTATGGTATGGGCCCCATGGTGGAGGTGGGGTTATGGTATGGGCCCCATGGTGGCGGTTGGGTTATGGTATGGGCCCCATGGTGGTGGTGGGGTTATGGTATGGGCCCCATGGTGGAGGTGGGGTTATGGTATGGGCCCCATGGTGGCGGTGGGGTTATGGTATGGGCTCCATGGTGGAGGTGGGGTTATGGTATGGGCCCCATGGTGGAGGTGGGGTTATGGTATGGGCCCCATGGTGGAGGTGGGGTTATGGTATGGGCCCCATGGTGGAGGTGGGGTTATGGTATGGGGCAGTCATAAGCTACGGACAACGAACGTAATTGCGTTTTATCGATTGGCAATTTGAATGCACAAAAGTACTGCAACGTGATCCTGAGTTCCAGTGTGAGGCCCATTGTGAGGCCCAGTGTGAGGCCCATTGTGAGGCCCAGTGTTAGGCCCATTGTGAGACCCAGTGTGAGGCCCATTGTGAGGCCCATTGTGAGGCCCAGTGTGAGATCCAGTGTGAGGCCCATTGTGAGGCCCAGTGTGAGGCCCATTGTGAGGCCCAGTGTGAGGCCCAGCGTGAGGCCCAGTGTGAGGCCCATTGTGAGGCCCATTGTGAGGCCCATTGTGAGGCCCAGTGTGAGGCCCAGTGTGAGGCCCAGTGTGAGAGCCATTGTGAGGCCCAGTGTGAGGCCCAGTGTGAGGCCCAGTGTGAGGCCCAGTGTGAGATCCAGTGTGAGACCCAGTGTGAGGCCCAGTGTCAGGCCCATTGTGAGGCCCAGTGTGAGGTCCAGTGTGAGGCCCAGTGTGAGGCCCAGTGTGAGACCCATTGTGAGGCCCAGTGTGAGGCCCAGTGTGAGGCCCAGTGTGAGGTCAAGACTTTGCAGTATTTTTGTGCATTCAAATTGCCAGTCGATAAAAGGCAATTATGTCCGTTGTCCGTAGTTTATGCCTGCCCCATACCATATATATTTTTTTAAAGGTATCTGTACCCAACAGATGCATATCTGTATTCCCGGTCATGTGAAATCCATAGATTAGGGCCGTAATGAATTTTATTTAAATTGACTGATTTCTTTATATGAAGTGTAACTCAGTAAAAATCTATGGAATTGTTACATGTTGCGTTTTATATTTTTTTGTTCAGTGCAGTTCGATGTCACAGGGGAAAGAACAGAGGGTTTTGTACAATACAGGTAATTACAGCCATATGAATGGGGCGCAGCGCAGTCAAAGATCACACACACAGTTTGGGGGAGATAACAGCGGTGTTTTATATCTCACATTAATGTGCTGCTACTTAAATACTACATATCGGATCAATGTGTTTAGTGTTAAAGGGTTAAAATCTGAATTATGTAGTAAGGAATCATTATAGAACTCAAAACTGCTTCCTCTTATAACTTGTGGTAGTGTTACAATTAGTTTGCCCTCAAAACAAAAATATGTATTGAAATGACAATGTGCCACATTGTCCTTGAGATCAGCAAGACTCAAGAGAGACTCATTTACATATTGAGACTTCTTATTAATTGTTGAATAATTTATTAGGTAGTTATACTCTATGGCATTTACCCCGGAATGCAACTACTTCATGTTTAAGATGAAAGTGATGGCCATTTCATTTTTTTGTGCAATGTTTGTTTAGGTGGGGAAGCTTACAACCTATCTCTGTTTTTCCACAACCTAAAACAATTTGGATTTGGGTCGCCCTTGTAATTGTGCTCCGCTTGGAAAATAATCCATGGGGGTCACTGGTTTTGTCAATGCTATTTTCAGAACATGGAGCCCACTTGTCCACAAGGTGACAGGCCATTTACCAGAAGAGTGAGTCTTTCCCCTCTAATTGTTTGGGACCCAGAGATATACCTATTACAGCCTGACCAGAGTGTACGACCCAGGAGACAGACCTATTACAGCCTGACCAGAGTGTACGACCCAGGAGACAGACCTATTACAGCCTGACCAGAGTGTACGACCCAGGAGACAGACCTATTACAGCCTGACCAGAGTGTACGACCCAGGAGACAGACCTATTACAGCCTGACCAGAGTGTACGACCCAGGAGACAGACCTATTACAGCCTGACCAGAGTGTACGACCCAGGAGACAGACCTATTACAGCCTGACCAGAGTGTACGACCCAGGAGACAGACCTATTACAGCCTGACCAGAGTGTACGACCCAGGAGACAGACCTATTACAGCCTGACCAGAGTGTACGACCCAGGAGACAGACCTATTACAGCCTGACCAGAGTGTACGACCCAGGAGACAGACCTATTACAGCCTGACCAGAGTGTACGACCCAGGAGACAGACCTATTACAGCCTGACCAGAGTGTACGACCCAGGAGACAGACCTATTACAGCCTGACCAGAGTGTACGACCCAGGAGACAGACCTATTACAGCCTGACCAGAGTGTACGACCCAGGAGACAGACCTATTACAGCCTGACCAGAGTGTACGACCCAGGAGACAGACCTATTACAGCCTGACCAGAGTGTACGACCCAGGACACAGACCTATTACAGCCTGACCAGAGTGTACGACCCAGGAGACAGACCTATTACAGCCTGACCAGAGTGTACGACCCAGGAGACAGACCTATTACAGCCTGACCAGAGTGTACGACACAGGAGACAGACCTATTACAGCCTGACCAGAGTGTACGACCCAGGAGACAGACCTATTACAGCCTGACCAGAGTGTACGACCCAGGAGACAGACCTATTACAGCCTGACCAGAGTGTACGACCCAGGAGACAGACCTATTACAGCCTGACCAGAGTGTACGACCCAGGAGACAGACCTATTACAGCCTGACCAGAGTGTACGACCCAGGAGACAGACCTATTACAGCCTGACCAGAGTGTACGACCCAGGAGACAGACCTATTACAGCCTGACCAGAGTGTACGACCCAGGAGACAGACCTATTACAGCCTGACCAGAGTGTACGACCCAGGAGACAGACCTATTACAGCCTGACCAGAGTGTACGACCCAGGAGACAGACCTATTACAGCCTGACCAGAGTGTACGACCCAGGAGACAGACCTATTACAGCCTGACCAGAGTGTACGACCCAGGAGACAGACCTATTACAGCCTGACCAGAGTGTACGACCCAGGAGACAGACCTATTACAGCCTGACCAGAGTGTACGACCCAGGATACAGACCTATTACAGCCTGACCAGAGTGTACGACCCAGGAGACAGACCTATTACACCCTGACCAGAGTGTACGACCCAGGAGACAGACCTATTACAGCCTGACCAGAGTGTACGACCCAGGAGACAGACCTATTACAGCCTGACCAGAGTGTACGACCCAGGAGACAGACCTATTACAGCCTGACCAGAGTGTACGACCCAGGAGACAGACCTATTACAGCCTGACCAGAGTGTACGACCCAGGAGACAGACCTATTACAGCCTGACCAGAGTGTACGACCCAGGAGATATACCTATTACAGCCTGACCAGAGTGTACGACCCAGGAGATATATCTATTACAGCCTGACTAGAGTGTACGACCCAGGAGACAGACCTATTACAGCCTGACCAGAGTGTACGACCCAGGAGACAGACCTATTACAGCCTGACCAGAGTGTACGACCCAGGAGATATACCTATTACAGCCTGACCAGAGTGTACGACCCAGGACACAGACCTATTACAGCCTGACCAGAGTGTACGACCCAGGAGATATACCTATTACAGCCTGACCAGAGTGTACGACCCAGGACCCAGACCTATTACAGCCTGACCAGAGTGTACGACCCAGGAGATATATCTATTACAGCCTGACCAGAGTGTACGACCCAGGAGACAGACCTATTACAGACTGACCAGAGTGTACGACCCAGGAGACAGACCTATTACAGACTGACCAGAGTGTACGACCCAAGAGATATACCTATTACAGCCTGACCAGAGTCGACGACCCAGGAGATATATCTATTACAGCCTGACTAGAGTGTACGACCCAGGAGACAGACCTATTACAGCCTGACCAGAGTGTACGACCCAGGAGACAGACCTATTACAGCCTGACCAGAGTGTACGACCCAGGAGATATACCTATTACAGCCTGACCAGAGTGTACGACCCAGGACACAGACCTATTACAGCCTGACCAGAGTGTACGACCCAGGAGATATACCTATTACAGCCTGACCAGAGTGTACGACCCAGGACCCAGACCTATTACAGCCTGACCAGAGTGTACGACCCAGGAGATATATCTATTACAGCCTGACCAGAGTGTACGACCCAGGAGACAGACCTATTACAGACTGACCAGAGTGTACGACCCAGGAGACAGACCTATTACAGACTGACCAGAGTGTACGACCCAAGAGACAGACCTATTACAGCCTGACCAGAGTGTACGACCCAGGAGACAGACCTATTACAGACTGACCAGAGTGTACGACCCAGGATACAGACCTATTACAGCCTGACCAGAGTGTACGACCCAAGAGACAGACCTATTACAGCCTGACCAGTGTACGACCCAGGAGACAGACCTATTACAGCCTGACTAGAGTGTACGACCCAGGATACAGACCTATTACAGCCTGACCAGAGTGTACGACGCAGGACACAGACCTATTACAGACTGACCAGTGTACGACCCAGGACACAGACCTATTACAGCCTGACCAGAGTGTACGACCCAGGAGACAGACCTATTACAGCCTGACCAGAGTGTACGACCCAGGAGATATACCTATTACAGCCTGACCAGATTGTACGACCCAGGACACAGACCTATTACAGCCTGACCAGAGTGTACGACCCATGATACAGACCTATTACAGCCTGACCAGAGTGTACGACCCAGGAGACAGACCTATTACAGCCTGACTAGAGTGTACGACCCAGGAGATATACCTATTACAGCCTGACCAGAGTGTACGACCCAGGACCCAGACCTATTACAGCCTGACCAGAGTGTACGACCCAGGACACAGACCTATTACAGCCTGACTAGAGTGTACGACCCAGGAGACAGACCTATTACAGCCTGACCAGAGTGTACGACCCAGGACCCAGACCTATTACAGCCTGACTAGAGTGTACGACCCAGGATACAGACCTATTACAGACTGACCAGATGAATTATGACATGTTCCTTTAATATCTGTTTATAAACTTTGGAGAAGAAAATATCTCTGAGAGAAGCAAATCCTTGAGTGGTTTGACCTCTCCAGGACTCATATTAAACCTTAATGACATGATATGGTAATATGGTAATAGCCATATCATATTCTCTTCTGTGACACAGTGACTGGGTGCATCCCAAACGCCGCCCTGTTAATGGCACCCTGTTGGCTGTTGCCTACACAGGGCACCCATAGGGCTCTGGTCCAAAGTAGTGCACTATTAAAGGGAATAGGGTGCCATAGGGCTCTGGTAGTGCACTATTAAAGGGAATAGTGTGCCATAGGGCTCTGGTCCAAAGTAGAGCACTATTAAAGGGAATAGGGTGCCATAGGGCTCTGGTAGTGCACTATTAAAGGAAATAGGGTGCCATAGGGCTCTGGTAGTGCACTATTAAAGGGAATAGGGTTCCATAGGGCTTTGGTCCAAAGTAGTGCACTATAAAAGGGAATAGGGTTCCATAGGGCTTTGGTCCAAAGTAGTGCACTATAAAAGGGAATAGGGTGCCATAGGGCTTTGGTCCAAAGTAGTGCACTATAAAAGGGAATAGGGTGCCATAGGGCTCTGGTCCAAAGTAGTGCACTATTAAAGGGAATAGGGTGCCATAGGGCTCTGGTCCAAAGTAGTGCACTATAAAAGGGAATAGGGTGCCATTTGGGACGCCCAGATAGTGGGGATTAATATGACGTGGTGGTTATGAGGCGTGTTTGAGGGGACATGGATGACTGGGCTTAGCGTGTGGCAGCTTGGTGACAGAGGCAGAAAAAGACAGGAAGGGATGCAGCTTTTCTCTTATCCGTCTTATCCATCTCTCCAGCTCTCCGTTTTTCTGGCTGCATCCGAAAGGGCACCTTTTGTTCCCTATATAGTGCACTACTGTTGACCAGAGCCCTATGGGCCGTATAGTGCACTCTATATAGGGAACAAAGGTGCCGTTGGGGACTCAGCCTCTGTCTCTCTGAGGCTTGACGCTGCTAAATTGCCCCCCAGGGCCCAGTGAGGATCTGTGCTACCATAGAAGTTAATTGCGCTCTGGGAAAGTGTCATGATGAAACATGTCATGTCTGAACCTGATTGAGCCTGTGTGGGCTGTGGAAACATGCAGCTCAATACTGACTGTCTGATTGAGCCTGTGTGGGCTGTGGAAACATGCAGCTCAATACTGACTGTCTGATTGAGCCTGTGTGGGCTGTGGAAACATGCAGCTCAATACTGACTGTCTGATTGAGCCTGTGTGGGTGTTGGAAACATGCAGCTCAATACTGACTGTCTGATTGAGCCTGTGTGGAAACATGCAGCTCAATACTGACTGTCTGATTGAGCCTGTGTGGGCTGTGGAAACATGCAGCTCAATACTGACTGTCTGATTGAGCCTGTGTGGGCTGTGGAAACATGCAGCTCAATACTGACTGTCTGATTGAGCCTGTGTGGGCTGTGGAAACATGCAGCTCAATACTGACTGTCTGATTGAGCCTGTGTGGGCTGTGGAAACATGCAGCTCAATACTGACTGTCTGATTGAGCCTGTGTGGGCTGTGGAAACATGCAGCTCAATACTGACTGTCTGATTGAGCCTGTGTGGGCTGTGGAAACATGCAGCTCAATACTGACTGTCTGATTGAGCCTGTGTGGAAACATGCAGCTCAATACTGACTGTCTGATTGAGCCTGTGTGGGCTGTGGAAACATGCAGCTCAATACTGACTGTCTGATTGAGCCTGTGTGGAAACATGCAGCTCAATACTGACTGTCTGATTGAGCCTGTGTGGGCTGTGGAAACATGCAGCTCAATACTGACTGTCTGATTGAGCCTGTGTGGAAACATGCAGCTCAATACTGACTGTCTGATTGAGCCTGTGTGGGCTGTGGAAACATGCAGCTCAATACTGACTGTCTGATTGAGCCTGTGTGGGCTGTGGAAACATGCAGCTCAATACTGACTGTCTGATTGAGCCTGTGTGGGTGTTGGAAACATGCAGCTCAATACTGACTGTCTGATTGAGCCTGTGTGGAAACATGCAGCTCAATACTGACTGTCTGATTGAGCCTGTGTGGGCTGTGGAAACATGCAGCTCAATACTGACTGTCTGATTGAGCCTGTGTGGGCTGTGGAAACATGCAGCTCAATACTGACTGTCTGATTGAGCCTGTGTGGGCTGTGGAAACATGCAGCTCAATACTGACTGTCTGATTGAGCCTGTGTGGGCTGTGGAAACATGCAGCTCAATACTGACTGTCTGATTGAGCCTGTGTGGGCTGTGGAAACATGCAGCTCAATACTGACTGTCTGATTGAGCCTGTGTGGGTGTTGGAAACATGCAGCTCAATACTGACTGTCTGATTGAGCCTGTGTGGGCTGTGGAAACATGCAGCTCAATACTGACTGTCTGATTGAGCCTGTGTGGCCTGTGGAAACATGCAGCTCAATACTGACTGTCTGATTGAGCCTGTGTGGGCTGTGGAAACATGCAGCTCAATACTGACTGTCTGATTGAGCCTGTGTGGGTGTTGGAAACATGCAGCTCAATACTGACTGTCTGATTGAGCCTGTGTGGGCTGTGGAAACATGCAGCTCAATACTGACTGTCTGATTGAGCCTGTGTGGGCTGTGGAAACATGCAGCTCAATACTGACTGTCTGATTGAGCCTGTGTGGGTGTTGGAAACATGCAGCTCAATACTGACTGTCTGATTGAGCCTGTGTGGGTGTTGGAAACATGCAGCTCAATACTGACTGTCTGATTGAGCCTGTGTGGGCTGTGGAAACATGCAGCTCAATACTGACTGTCTGATTGAGCCTGTGTGGGTGTTGGAAACATGCAGCTCAATACTGACTGTCTGATTGAGCCTGTGTGGGCTGTGGAGACATGCAGCCAGTGTGGGCTGTGAAGAATGCTTTCTTCTTTGTCTCCTACTACTTATGGAAAAGTGCTCAAAATTGCCCACGTTAACATATATAGCTTAAGAAACAAGGTGCATGAAATCAATCACTTGCTAGTAACAGATAACATTCATATTCTGACTATCTCTGAAACGTTCTTAGATAAAACCTTTGATGATACAGTGGTAGCAATACATGGTTATAACATTTACAGAAAATACAGAAATGCCAATGGTGGAGGTGTTGCTGTTTTATATTCAGAACCACATTCCTGTAAAGATTAGAGAGGATCTCATGTTAAATACTGTTGAAGTAATATGGCTACAGGTTCATCTGCCTCACCTAAAGCCCATTCTGGTGGGAAGCTGCTATAGACCACCAAGTACTAACAGTCAGGATCTGGATAATGTTAAATACTGTTGAAGTAATATGGCTACAGGTTCATCTGCCTCACCTAAAGCCCATTCTGGTGGGAAGCTGCTATAGACCACCAAGTACTAACAGTCAGGATCTGGATAATGTTAAATACTGTTGAAGTAATATGGCTACAGGTTCATCTGCCTCACCTGAAGCCCATTCTGGTGGGAAGCTGCTATAGACCACCAAGTACTAACAGTCAGGATCTGGATAATGTTAAATACTGTTGAAGTAATATGGCTACAGGTTCATCTGCCTCACCTGAAGCCCATTCTGGTGGGAAGCTGCTATAGACCACCAAGTGCTAACAGTCAGTATCTGGATAATAGGTGAAATGCTTGATAATGTATGTGATATCAACAAAGAGGTATATTTTCTGGGTGATTTAATTACTGACTGGCTTTCATCAAGCTGCCCACTCAAGAAAAAGCTTTAAACAGTAACCAGTGCCTGGAACCTGGTTCAGATTAACAGTCAACCTACCAGGGTAGTTACAAACAGCACAGGAATGAAATCATCAACATGTATTGATCACATCTTTACTAACGCTGCAGAAATGTGCTCTAAAACAGTATCCAGATCCATAGGATGTAGTGATCACAATATAGTAGCCATATCTAGGAAAACCAAAGTTCCAAAGGCTGGGCCTAACATAGAGTATAAGAGGTCATACAATAAGTTTTGTAGTGATTCATATGTTGATGATGTGAAGAATATTTACTGGTCTGTGGTGAGTAATGAGGAGCAACCAGCCGCTGCACTTGACACATTTATGAAATTGCTTATTCTAGTTACTAATAAGCACCTATTAAGAAAATTACTGTTAAAAACTGTTAAATCCCCTTGGATTGATGAGGAATTAAAACATTATATGGTTGTAGAGGGATGAGGCAAAGGGAATGGCAAATAGGTCTGGCTGAACAACCGATTGGCAAACGTACTGCAAATAGAGAAATCATGTGACTAAACTGAATAAAAAGATGAAGAAACTACACTATGAAACAAAGATAAATTATATAAAGGTTTATAGTAAAAAGCTTTGGAGCATCTTCAATAAAATGTTCAGAAAAAAGGCAAACTCAGCTCCATCATTCATTGAATCAGATGCTCGTTCATCACAAAACCAACTGATATTACCAACTACTTTAATGACTTTTTCATTGGCAAGATTAGCAAATTTAGGCGTGACATGCCAGCAACAAACGCTGACACTACACATCCAAGTATATCT
Organism: Salmo salar; assembly: GCF_965601325.2. Lineage (NCBI taxonomy): Eukaryota > Metazoa > Chordata > Actinopteri > Salmoniformes > Salmonidae > Salmo > Salmo salar. The sequence goes on from NC_138310.1 coordinate 93,113,959, forward strand.
GACCAAATTATAAAAGACGAGCGTTGTCATTTTAAATTCAGTAAAGTCAGTGTGGAAGAAAGGTGCAAAAATGATTGTTGTCTATCAACAATAACAAGCCACCGGGGTCTGACAATCTGGATGGACATTTACTGAGGATAATAGCGAACGATATTGCCACTCCTATTTGCCACATCTTCAATTTAAGCCTACTAGAGAGTGTGTGCCCTCAGGCTTGGAGGGAAGCTAAAGTCATTCTGATACCTAAGAATAGTAAAGCCTCCTTCACTGGCTCAAATAGCCGACCAATCAGCCTGTTACCAACCCTTAGTAAACTTCTGGAAAAAATGGTGTTTGACAAGATACAATGTTATTTCGCTGTAAACAAATTGACAACAGACTTTTAGCACACTTATAGGGTAGGACACTCAACAAGCACAGCACTGACACAAATGACTGATGATTGGCTGAGAGAAATGGATTATAAAATTATTGTGAGGGCTGTTTTGTTAGACTTCAGTGCGTCTTTTGACATTATCGATCATAGTCTGCTGCTGGAAAAACATATGTGTTATGGCTTTACATCCCCTGCTATAATGGCTTTACACCCCCTGCTATAATGGCTTTACACCCCCTGCTATAATGGCTTTACACCCCCTGCTATAATGGCTTTACACCCCCTGCTATAATGGATTTACACCCCCTGCTATAATGTGGATAAAGAGTTACATGTCTAACAGAACACAGAGGCTGTTCTTTAATGGAAGCCTGTCAAATATAATCCCGGTAGAATCAGGAATTCCCCAGGGTAGCTGTCTAGGCCCCTTACTTTTATTCCGATCTTTACTAATGACATGCCACTGGCTTTGAGGAAAGACAGAGTGTCTTATGTATGTGGATGACTCAACACTATACAGGTCAGCTACTACAGCACCTGAAATGACTGTAACACTTAACAAAGAGCTGCAGTTAGTTTCAGAGTGGTTGGCAAGGAATAAGTTAGTCCTAAATATTTCAAAAACTAAAATCTTTGTATTTTGGGACAAAACATTCACTAAACCCTAAACCTCAACTAAATCTTGTAATAAATAATGTGGAAATTGAGCAAGTTGAGGTGACTAAACTGCTTTGAGTTACCCTGGATTGTAAACTGTCATGGTCAGAACATATTGATACAACAGTAGCTAAGATGGGGAGAAGTCTGTCCATAATAAAGCACTGCTCTGCCTTCTTAACAGCACTATCTTTAAGGCATGTCCTACAGGCCCTAGTTTCTACCTTCTTAACAACACTATCAACAAGGCAGGTCCTACAGGCCCTAGTTTCTACCTTCTTAACAACACTATCAACAAGGCAGGTCCTACAGGCCCTAGTTTCTACCTTCTTAACAACACTATCAACAAGGCAGGTCCTACAGGCCCTAGTTTCTACCTTCTTAACAACACTATCAACAAGGCAGGTCCTACAGGCCCTAGTTTTGTCACACCTGGACTACTGTTCAGTCGTGTGGTCAGGTGCCACAAAAAAGGACTTAGGAAAATTCCAATAGGCTCAGAACAGGGCAGCACGGCTGGCCCTTGGATGTACACAGAGAGCTAATATTAATAATATGCATGTCAATCTCCCCTGGCTGAAAGTGGAGGAGAGATTGACTTCATCACTGCTTGTTTTTGTGAGAGGTATTGACATGTTGAATGCACCGAGCTGTCTGTTTAAACTACTGGCACACAGCTCAGACACCCATCCATACCCCACAAGACATGCCACCAGAGGTCTGTTTAAACTACTGGCACACAGCTCAGACACCCATACATACCCCACAAGACACGCCACCAGAGGTCTGTTTAAACTACTAGCACACAGCTCAGACACCCAGGCATACCCCACAAGACACGCCACCAGAGGTCTCTTCACAGTCCCCAAGTCCAGATCAGACTATGGGAGGTGCACAGTGCTATATAGAACCATGACTACATGGAACTCTATTCCACATCAGGTAACTGATGCAGCAGTAGAATCAGATTTAAAAAACAGATAAAAATACACCTTATGGAACAGAGGGGACTGTGAAGAGACACAAGGATAGGCATAGACATGCACACACACACACACACACACACACACACACACACACACACACACACACACACACACACACACACACACACACACACACACACACACACACACACACACACACACAAACAATAACATACACATGTATTTAGTACTGTAGATATGTGGTGGAGTAGGGGCCTGAGGGCACACAGTGTGTTGTGAAATCTGTGAATGTATTGTAATGTTTTTTAAAATTGTATAAACGTCCTTAAGTTTGCTGGACCCCAGGAAGAGTAGCTGCTGTCTTGGCAAGTTATTTGGTTATTTAGAAATGAATTGCTAAAATACAATGCTACTTATGTTGCAGACTGTGTGCAGTGCTGAGCAGTCGTAGTTTACAATACCTTGGCAGATGATTTAGTCCTATCCTTTTACATGAAATTAGATTTTCAGACTGATAGTTGCTCTACTCTGGAACCTCCAGGACACCGAACGCAGTAAGCGACTTGTCAAGGAGCCTAGCTGAATGCAGTAAGCGACTTGTCAAGGAGCCTAGCTGAACGCAGTAAGCGACTCATCAAGGAGCCTAGCCGAACGCAGTAAGCGACTTGTCAAGGAGCCTAGCTGAATGCAGTAAGCGACTCATCAAGGAGCCTAGCCGAACGCAGTAAGCGACTTGTCAAGGAGCCTAGCTGAATGCAGTAAGCGACTAGTCAAGGAGCCTAGCCGAACGCAGTAAGCGACTAGTCAAGGAGCCTAGCCGAACGCAGTAAGCGAACTCATCATTGCCATGGGTGCAGAACAGCCCTGCACAGAGCCTTGTTGATAGTTTAGCAAGATTGGTTCTGAGCCCTGAATGCTGATTGGCTGAAAGCCGTGGTTTTTCAGACCGTATACCACGGGTATGACAAAACATTTATTTTTACTGCTCTAATTACGTTGGTAACCAGTTTATTATAGCAATAAGGCATCTTGGGTGTTTGGCCATATACCATACCCCCTCGGGCCTTATTGCTTAATTAGCTTGTGATTTGACCAGACAGGACTCCTGCTAGGGCATCCTATTCACCCTGAATGACTCAGAGAGAGTATTGGGACAGTCAGCCAGCCAGTTAGTCACTCACTCACTCATTCAGCCAGTCCGCTGCTTGATTTCCAGAGAGAACATGGAACTTTGGAACTAGAATGTGGAACCTGGAACTAGAATGTGGAACATGGAACTAGAATGAGGAACCTGGAACTAGAATGAGGAACATGGAACTGGAATGAGGAACCTGGAACTAGAATGAGGAACCTGGAACTAGAATGAGGAACCTGGAACTAGAATGTGGAACATGGAACTAGAATGTGGAACCTGGAACTAGAATGCGGAACCTGGAACTAGAATGAGGAACCTGGAACTAGAATGAGGAACCTGGAACTAGAATGTGAAACCTGGAACTATAATGAGAAACCTGGAACTATAATGTGGAACCATGGAACTAGAATGAGGAACCTGGAACTGGAATGAGGAACCTGGAACTGGAATGTGGAACATGGAACTAGAATGTGGAACCTGGAACTAGAATGTGGAACCTGGAACTAGAATGAGGAACCTGGAACTAGAATGAGAAACCTGGAACTATAATGTGGAACCATGGAACTAGAATGTGGAACCTGGGACTGGAATGTGGAACCATGGAACTAGAATGTGGAACCTGGGACTGGAATGTGGAACCATGGAACTAGAATGTGGAACCTGGGACTGGAATGTGGAACCTGGAACTAGAATGTGGAACCATGGAACTAGAATGTGGAACCTGGAACTGGAATCTGGAACTAGAATGTGGAACCTGGAACTGGAATCTGGAACTTGTATGTGGAACCTGTAACTAGAATGTATGTCTATTATACATAATGTAGCTGATCCCCCTGCGTGGCTGTTAGGAGGAGACAGTGTTTCAGAATGTATCCTGGCCTATCCTATTCACCAAGTCAGCAGCAGTAGCCCTAGTAGCATCATACTCTATTTGTCTGTAGGAAACTAGACCTGCTTCTAAATTGCTTTTTATTCCAGTCAGCCAAGCAGAACGAGTACTTGCGTTTGCCATTTAATCTAGTAATGCCTAATAACATACATTTCATATATGGCAAGTTAATTAAAATCCATTCAGCTGCTTTGCCTGCGTCTGCTTTAATCTCTTTAAATCAACAAACCGTTTACTTTCCCTCTAATGTATTCAAGCCTGAGACCCCTCTACCACCTCTCTACATGTGACCAACCTGACCCAGCTGTATTGAAGGCTGAGACCCCTCTACCACCTCTCTACATGTGACCAATCCTGACCCAGCTGTATTGAAGGCTGAGACCCCTCTACCACCTCTCTACATGTGACCAATCCTGACCCAGCTGTATTGAAGGCTGAGCCCCCTCTACCACCTCTCTACATGTGACCAATCCTGACCCAGCTGTATTGAAGGCTGAGCCCCCTCTACCACCTCTCTACATGTGACCAATCCTGACCCAGCTGTATTGAAGGCTGAGACCCCTCTACCACCTCTCTACATGTGACCAATCCTGACCCAGCTGTATTGAAGGCTGAGACCCCTCTACCACCTCTCTACATGTTTGGTGGAGGAGGAATAACGGTCTTGGGCTGTTTTTCATGGTTCTGGCCCCTTAGTTCCAGTGAACATACAACATACAATGACATTCTAGATGATTCTGTGCTTCCAACTTTGTGACAACAGTTTGGGGAAGGCCCTTTCCTGTTTCAGCATGACAATGCCCCCCGTGCACAATGCGAGGCCCATACAGAAATAGTTTGTCGAGATCGGTGTGGAAGAACTTTACTGGCCTGCACAGAGCCCTGACCTCAACCCCATCGAACACCTTTGGGATGAATTGGAACGCAAACTGCGAGCCAGGAAGCAAATCCCCGCAGCAATGTTCCAACATCTAGTGGAAAGCCTTCCCAGAAGACTGGAGGCTGTTGTATCATAGGTGAATGCACCAATTTGTGAGTCGCTCTGGATAAGAGCGTCTGCTAAATGACGTAAATGTAAATGTAAATGTTGTAGCAGCAAAGGGGGGACCAACTCCATATTAATGCAGATGATTTTGGAATGAGATGTTCGACGAGCACGTGTCCACATACTTCTGGCCCTGCAGTGTAAATAGGATGTGGGGTTAGGAGCTGGATCTGGGGGTAGGAGCTGGATCTGGGGGTAGGAGCTGGACCTGGGGGTAGGAGCTGGAGGTAGGAGCTGAATCTGGGGGTAGAAGCTGGAGGTAGGAGCTGGAGGTAGGAGCTGGAGGTAGGAGCTGGATCTGGGGGTAGGATCTGGAGGTAGGAGCTGGAGGTAGGAGCTGGATCTGGGGGTAGGAGCTGGAGGTAGGAGCTGGACCTGGAGGTAGGAGATGGATCTGGAGGTAGGAGCTGGATCTGGGGGTAGGAGATGGATCTGGAGGTAGGAGCTGGATCTGGAGGTAGGAGCTGGATCTGGGGGTAGGAGCTTGATCTGGGGGTAGGAGCTGGAGGTAGGAGCTGGATCTGGGGGTAGGAGCTGGATGTGGGGGTAGGAGCTGGATCTGGAGGTAGGAGCTGGATCTGGGGGTAGGAGCTGGATCTGGGGGTAGGAGATGGATCTGGGGGTAGGAGCTGGATCTGGGGGTAGGAGCTGGAGGTAGGAGCTGGATCTGGGGGTAGGAGCTGGAGGTAGGAGCTGGAGGTAGGAGCTGGAGGTAGGAGCTGGATCTGGGGGTAGGAACTGGAGGTAGGAGCTGGAGGTAGGAGCTGGATCTGGGGGTAGGAGCTGGATCTGGAGGTAGGAGCTGGATCTGGAGGTAGGAGCTGGATCTGGAGGTAGGAGCTGGATCTGGGGGTAGGAGCTGGAGCTGGGGATAGGAGCTTGATCTGGGGGTAGGAGCTGGAGGTAGGAGCTGGATCTGGGGCTAGGAGCTGGATGTGGGGGTAGGACCTGGAGGTAGGAGCTGGATCTGGGGGTA
>NC_138310.1:93124983-93174983 GCF_965601325.2 Salmo salar
AAAATCATCTGGGAGACTCCCCAAACATATGGAAGAAGGTACTCTGGTAAGATGAGAAAATTGAGCTTTTTGGCCATCAAGGAAAACGCTATGTCTGGCGCAAACCCAACACCTCTCATCACCCGAGAACACATCCCCACAGTGAAGCATGGTGGTGGCAGCATTATGCTGCGGGGGTGTTTTTCATCGGCAGGGATTGGGAACCAGTCAGAATTGAAGGATTGATGGATGGTGCTAAATACAGGGAAATTCTTGAGGGAAACCTGTTTCAGTCTTCCAGAGATTTGAGACTGGGACGGAGGTTCACCTTCCAGCAGGACAATGAGCCCCAGCATACTGCTAAAGCAACACTCGTGGGGTTTAAGGGGAAACATTTAAATGTCTTGGAATGGCCTAGTCAAATCCCAGACCTCAATCTAATTGAGAATCTGTGGTATGACTTAAAGATTGCTGTACACCAGCGGAACCCATCCAACTTGAAGAAGTTTGAGTATCTTTGCCTTGTAGAATGGGTAAAAATCCCAGTGGCTAGATGTGCCAAGCTAATAGAGACATACCCCAAGAGACTTGCAGCTGTAATTGCTGCAAAAGGTGGCTCTACAAAGTATTGACTTTAGGGGGGGGGGGGGGGGGGGGGTGTGAATAGTTATACACGCTCAAGTTTTCTGTTTTTTTTTGTCTTATTTCTTGTTTGTTTCGCAATAAAAAATATTTTGCATCTTCAAAGTGGTAGGCATGTTGTGTAAATCAAATGATACAAACCCCCCCAAAAATCAATTTTAATTCCAGGTTGTAAGGCAACAAAAAAGGAAAAATGCCAAGGGGGTGGAATGCTTTCGCAAGCTACTGTACTTTTGACCAGTGACCTGTGATAAAAAAGTAGTGCACTATATATGGAATAGGGTGCTCTGGTCTAAAGTAGTGCACTATATAGGGAATAGGGTGCTCTGGTCTAAAGTAGTGCACTATATAGGGAATATGGTGCCATTTTGTAATTTGTGAGATGGTTAATGTATCTGACATAGAGACAATGTGTTATGTTTATGACTACCGTTGATGCAATGTCTTATTTGTGGCATTTGTGTTATGTTGTTCATGACTGACTGAAGGACAACCAAGCAGTGTTGATAGAACATAATTGTCCATTTTGTAGGCTAATCCCATGGGCTAATACAATGGGCTAATACAATGGGCTAATCCCATGGACTAATACAATGGGCTAATACCATGGGCTAATACCATGGGCTAATACAATGGGCTAATACCATGGGCTCATACCATGGGCTAATACAATGGGCTAATACCATGGGATAATACAATGGGCTAAAACCATGGGCTGATACAATGGGCTCATACAATGGGCTAATACAATGGGCTCATACCATGGGCTGATACAATGGGCTGATACAATGGGCTAATACAATGGGCTAATACAATGGGCTCATACAATGGGATAATACAATGGGCTAATACAATGGGCTAATACCATGGGCTAATACCATGGGCTAATACAATGGGCTCATACCAAGGGCTAATACCATGGGCTAATACAATGGGCTAATACCATGGGCTAATACAATGGGCTGATACAATGGGCTAATACCATGGGCTCATACCAAGGGCTAATACCATGGGCTAATACCATGGGCTAATACAATGGGCTAATACCATGGGCTAATACAATGGGCTAATACCATGGGCTAATACCATGGGCTAATACCATGGGCTAATACAATGGGCTAATACAATGGGCTGATACAATGGGCTAATACAATGGGCTGATACAATGGGCTAACACAATGGGCTAACACAATGGGCTAATACCATGGGCTAATACAATGGGCCGATACAATGGGCTAATACAATGGGCTAATACAATGGGCTAATACAATGGGCTAATACAATGGGCTCATACCATGGGCTCATACCATGGGCTAATACAATGGGCTCATACCATGGGCTCATACCATAGGCTCATACCATGGGATAATACCATGGCGAATACAATGGGCTCATACCATGGGCAGCATTGAATAACTGAGCAGTAAACAATGAATTTCTGTTCCTAGTCAATCTCTCAATTTAGCATTTAGCTACGAAAATGTAACCTACCAGATTAATTATACCAGTGAAGCAATAATAAGTCATTCATATATTTTCTGTACTGTTACCACAGCTCGTTTTCATGGTAAAGCTGAGATGCCTCTGATAACCACTCCCACCCGGAGTGGTAGTCGTAGTAACGGAACGAGAAGCAGGAACAAAGTAAATCCCTGTTGTTCCATTGATGCTCTGCTGCTCTACATTTCAAATGCATTTTTTTTTCTGCAGCTAGCTTTGTCCTTAGAACTCTCTCCCTCTTCGGTGCCCGGCCCGCCACCATATTACCAGCCAGCCCTGTGGAGGGAAGAGAGGAGGGAGGGGTTTCATTAGGGTTACAGCAGGACACCACAACAACACACAGGGTAGAGGGAGGGGTTTCATTAGGGTTACAGCAGGACACCACAACAACAGACAGGGTAGAGGGAGGGGTTGCATTAGGGTTACAGCAGGACACTGGGACACCACAACAACAGACAGGGTAGAGGGAGGGGTTTCATTAGGGTTACAGCAGGACACCACAACAACAGACAGGGTAGAGGGAGGGGTTTCATTAGGGTTACAGCAGGACACCACCACAACAGACAGGGTAGAGGGAGGGTTTCATTAGGGTTACAGCAGGACACCACCACAACAGACAGGGTAGAGGGAGGGGTTTCATTAGGGTTACAGCAGGACACCACAACAACAGACAGGGTAGAGGGAGGGTTTCATTAGGGTTACAGCAGGACACTGGGACACCACAACAACAGACAGGGTAGAGAGAGGGGTTTCATTAGGGTTACTGCAGGACACCACAACAACAGACAGGGTAGAGGGAGGGGTTTCATTAGGGTTACAGCAGGACACTGACACCACAACAACAGACAGGGTAGAGGGAGGGTTTCATTAGGGTTACTGCAGGACACCACAACAACAGACAGGGTAGAGGGAGGGGTTTCATTAGGGTTACAGCAGGACACCACAACAACAGACAGGGTAGAGGGAGGGGTTTCATTAGGGTTACAGCAGGACACCACAACAACAGACAGGGTAGAGGGAGGGGTTTCATTAGGGTTACTGCAGGACACCACAACAACAGACAGGGTAGAGGGAGGGGTTTCATTAGGGTTACAGCAGGACACCACAACAACAGACAGGGTAGAGGGAGGGGTTTCATTAGGGTTACTGCAGGACACCACAACAACACACAGGGTAGAGGGAGGAGTTTCATTAGGGTTACAGCAGGACACCACAACAACAGACAGGGTAGAGGGAGGGGTTTCATTAGGGTTACAGCAGGACACCACAACAACAGACAGGGTAGAGGGAGGGGTTTCATTAGGGTTACAGCAGGACACCACAACAACAGACAGGTTAGAGGGAGGGGTTTCATTAGGGTTACAGCAGGACACCACAACAACAGACAGGGTAGAGGGAGGGGTTTCATTAGGGTTACTGCAGGACACCACAACAACAGACAGGGTAGAGGGAGGGGTTTCATTAGGGTTACAGCAGGACACCACAACAACAGACAGGGTAGAGGGAGGGGTTTCATTAGGGTTACTGCAGGACACCACAACAACACACAGGGTAGAGGGAGGAGTTTCATTAGGGTTACAGCAGGACACCACAACAACAGACAGGGTAGAGGGAGGGGTTTCATTAGGGTTACAGCAGGACACCACAACAACAGACAGGGTAGAGGGAGGGGTTTCATTAGGGTTACAGCAGGACACCACAACAACAGACAGGGTAGAGGGAGGGGTTTCATTAGGGTTACAGCAGGACACCACAACAACAGACAGGGTAGAGGGAGGGTTTCATTAGGGTTACAGCAGGACACCACAACAACACACAGGGTAGAGGGAGGAGTTTCATTAGGGTTACTGCAGGACACCACAACAACAGACAGGGTAGAGGGAGGGGTTTCATTAGGGTTACAGCAGGACACCACAACAACAGACAGGGTAGAGGGAGGGGTTTCATTAGGGTTACAGCAGGACACCACAACAACAGACAGGGTAGAGGGAGGGGTTTCATTAGGGTTACTGCAGGACACCACAACAACAGACAGGGTAGAGGGAGGGGTTTCATTAGGGTTACTGCAGGACACCACAACAACAGACAGGGTAGAGGGAGGGTTTCATTAGGGTTACAGCAGGACACCACAACAACAGACAGGGTAGAGGGAGGGGTTTCATTAGGGTTACTGCAGGACACCACAACAACAGACAGGGTAGAGGGAGGGGTTTCATTAGGGTTACTGCAGGACACCACAACAACAGACAGGGTAGAGGGAGGGGTTTCATTAGGGTTACTGCAGGACACCACAACAACAGACAGGGTAGAAGGAGGGGTTTCATTAGGGTTACTGCAGGACACCACCACAACAGACAGGGTAGAGGGAGGGGTTTCATTAGGGTTACTGCAGGACACCACCACAACAGACAGGGTAGAGGGAGGGGTTTCATTAGGGTTACTGCAGGACACCACCACAACAGACAGGGTAGAGGGAGGGGTTTCATTAGGGTTACTGCAGGACACCACCACAACAGACAGGGTAGAGGGAGGGGTTTCATTAGGGTTACTGCAGGACACCACAACAACAGACAGGGTAGAGGGAGGGGTTTCATTAGGGTTACTGCAGGACACCACAACAACAGACAGGGTAGAGGGAGGGGTTTCATTAGGGTTACAGCAGGACACCACCACAACAGACAGGGTAGAGGGAGGGGTTTCATTAGGGTTACTGCAGGACACCACCACAACAGACAGGGTAGAGGGAGGGGTTTCATTAGGGTTACTGCAGGACACCACAACAACAGACAGGGTAGAGGGAGGGTTTCATTAGGGTTACAGCAGGACACCACAACAACAGACAGGGTAGAGGGAGGGGTTTCATTAGGGTTACAGCAGGACACCACCACAACAGACAGGGTAGAGGGAGGGGTTTCATTAGGGTTACTGCAGGACACCACAACAACAGACAGGGTAGAGGGAGGGGTTTCATTAGGGTTACAGCAGGACACCACAACAACAGACAGGGTAGAGGGAGGGGTTTCATTAGGGTTACAGCAGGACACCACAACAACAGACAGGGTAGAGGGAGGGGTTTCATTAGGGTTACAGCAGGACACCACCACAACAGACAGGGTAGAGGGAGGGGTTTCATTAGGGTTACAGCAGGACACCACAACAACACACAGGGTAGAGGGAGGAGTTTCATTAGGGTTACTGCAGGACACCACAACAACAGACAGGGTAGAGGGAGGGGTTTCATTAGGGTTACAGCAGGACACCACAACAACAGACAGGGTAGAGGGAGGGGTTTCATTAGGGTTACAGCAGGACACCACAACAACAGACAGGGTAGAGGGAGGGGTTTCATTAGGGTTACTGCAGGACACCACAACAACAGACAGGGTAGAGGGAGGGGTTTCATTAGGGTTACTGCAGGACACCACAACAACAGACAGGGTAAAGGGAGGGTTTCATTAGGGTTACAGCAGGACACCACAACAACAGACAGGGTAGAGGGAGGGGTTTCATTAGGGTTACTGCAGGACACCACAACAACAGACAGGGTAGAGGGAGGGGTTTCATTAGGGTTACTGCAGGACACCACAACAACAGACAGGGTAGAGGGAGGGGTTTCATTAGGGTTACTGCAGGACACCACAACAACAGACAGGGTAGAAGGAGGGGTTTCATTAGGGTTACTGCAGGACACCACCACAACAGACAGGGTAGAGGGAGGGGTTTCATTAGGGTTACTGCAGGACACCACCACAACAGACAGGGTAGAGGGAGGGGTTTCATTAGGGTTACTGCAGGACACCACCACAACAGACAGGGTAGAGGGAGGGGTTTCATTAGGGTTACTGCAGGACACCACCACAACAGACAGGGTAGAGGGAGGGGTTTCATTAGGGTTACTGCAGGACACCACAACAACAGACAGGGTAGAGGGAGGGGTTTCATTAGGGTTACTGCAGGACACCACAACAACAGACAGGGTAGAGGGAGGGGTTTCATTAGGGTTACAGCAGGACACCACCACAACAGACAGGGTAGAGGGAGGGGTTTCATTAGGGTTACTGCAGGACACCACCACAACAGACAGGGTAGAGGGAGGGGTTTCATTAGGGTTACTGCAGGACACCACAACAACAGACAGGGTAGAGGGAGGGTTTCATTAGGGTTACAGCAGGACACCACAACAACAGACAGGGTAGAGGGAGGGGTTTCATTAGGGTTACAGCAGGACACCACCACAACAGACAGGGTAGAGGGAGGGGTTTCATTAGGGTTACTGCAGGACACCACAACAACAGACAGGGTAGAGGGAGGGGTTTCATTAGGGTTACAGCAGGACACCACAACAACAGACAGGGTAGAGGAAGGGGTTTCATTAGGGTTACAGCAGGACACCACAACAACAGACAGGGTAGAGGGAGGGGTTTCATTAGGGTTACAGCAGGACACCACCACAACAGACAGGGTAGAGGGAGGGGTTTCATTAGGGTTACAGCAGGACACCACAACAACAGACAGGGTAGAGGGAGGGGTTTCATTAGGGTTACAGCAGGACACCACAACAACAGACAGGGTAGAGGGAGGGTTTCATTAGGGTTACAGCAGGACACTGGGACACCACAACAACAGACAGGGTAGAGGGAGGGGTTTCATTAGGGTTACAGCAGGACACCACAACAACAGACAGGGTAGAGGGAGGGGTTTCATTAGGGTTACAGCAGGACACCACCACAACAGACAGGGTAGAGGGAGGGGTTTCATTAGGGTTACAGCAGGACACCACAACAACAGACAGGGTAGAGGGAGGGGTTTCATTAGGGTTACAGCAGGACACCACAACAACAGACAGGGTAGAGGGAGGGGTTTCATTAGGGTTACAGCAGGACACCACAACAACAGACTGGGTAGAGGGAGGGGTTTCATTAGGGTTACAGCAGGACACCACAACAACAGACAGGGTAGAGGGAGGGGTTTCATTAGGGTTACAGCAGGACACTGGGACACCACAACAACAGACAGGGTAGAGGGAGGGGTTTCATTAGGGTTACAGCAGGACACCACAACAACAGACAGGGTAGAAGGAGGGGTTTCATTAGGGTTACAGCAGGACACCACAACAACAGACAGGGTAGAGGGAGGGGTTTCATTAGGGTTACAGCAGGACACCACAACAACAGACAGGGTAGAGGGAGGGTTTCATTAGGGTTACAGCAGGACACCACCACAACAGACAGGGTAGAGGGAGGGGTTTCATTAGGGTTACAGCAGGACACCACAACAACAGACAGGGTAGAGGGAGGGGTTTCATTAGGGTTACAGCAGGACACCACCACAACAGACAGGGTAGAGGGAGGGGTTTCATTAGGGTTACAGCAGGACACCACAACAACAGACAGGGTAGAGGGAGGGGTTTCATTAGGGTTACAGCAGGACACCACAACAACAGACAGGGTAGAGGGAGGGGTTTCATTAGGGTTACAGCAGGACACCACAACAACAGACAGGGTAGAGGGAGGGGTTTCATTAGGGTTACAGCAGGACACCACAACAACAGACAGGGTAGAGGGAGGGGTTTCATTAGGGTTACAGCAGGACACTGGGACACCACAACAACAGACAGGGTAGAGGGAGGGGTTTCATTAGGGTTACAGCAGGACACTGGGACACCACAACAACAGACAGGGTAGAGGGAGGGGTTTCATTAGGGTTACAGCAGGACACTGGGACACCACAACAGACAGGGTAGAGGGAGGGGTTTCATTAGGGTTACAGCAGGACACCACAACAACAGACATGGTAGAGGGAGGGGTTTCATTAGGGTTACAGCAGGACACCACCACAACAGACAGGGTAGAGGGAGGGGTTTCATTAGGGTTACAGCAGGACACTGACACCACAACAACAGACAGGGTAGAGGGAGGAGTTTCATTAGGGTTACAGCAGGACACCACCACAACAGACAGGGTAGAGGGAGGGGTTTCATTAGGGTTACTCCACCAGGGTAGAAGGTTGCCCTCTGTCTCTATGTGACCTTGGCTTGGAGAGAAAGTGATGAGGGGACGATTCACACACAGGCGCACACAGACACATAAGCATGTACACACACACACACACACACACACACACACACACACACACACACACACACACACACACACACACACACACACAGACACGTGGAGCGGTAAGGACTCTCTGAGCCTTAACGCAGTAATAAGTTAATAGGAGAATCAGCTGTCAGATCTGAGTGAGGACAACAGCGCCCCTGTGTTTACTGATGAACTGAATAACCATTTATCCTCAACAAGATCTATGCGACGCTACGATGAGCACGTTATTGTTTTCCCTGGGAGTGGAGAGGATGGAGACGAGGTGTTCAGTTGTTTCTGGCGTCTTAGAGCTGGGATCGACTGACAGAGAAATCTATCTGACTATAGACGGGCTGGCAGGTAGCCTAGCGGTTAGAGTGTTGGCCCGGTAAACGAAAAAGGGTTCTGGTTCGAGTCACCGATGCGACTAGGTTAAATTCTGCCGATGTGCCCTTTAGCAAGGGCGCTTAACCCTACTTGCTCTGGATAAGAGCGTCTGCTAAATGATGTAAATGTTTAGCATGTTATTTTCAATATCTGAATATACTATATTATTTTCAATATCTGAATATACTATATTATTTTCAATATCTGAATATACTATATTATTTTCAATATCTTGAATATACTATATTATTTTCAATATCTGAATATAGCATATTAATGTGCGTTAATAGATTCCTGCAGTCGTTAAAATGATTATTAAATTGAGACAAAATGAACAACCTATAAGGATAAGAATTAAAAAGACCTGGAAAATGAACACTTGTGATTTATATGAAGGTCAGACACACCTTTACCAGCTGAGATCTTACTTCATTTAGTGAATTATTCCATTTAATAGATTTAGATTTTAGTAGCATGTAATCGACCCGGATTCACCTCCATGGGGCTTAGCTTTTAGTGTTATGTAGTGTTGAGGAGGAATCCACATTAAACTAGATGTTCCCTCGTCTTCCCAGCCTCTGCGTGGTGTGTTACATTCAATATAGATATTCTAGGAGTATTTATTATTAATGAATGCAGTATTTAATTTAGACTTTCTGCAGTATATTTTGGTGCTGGGTGCATTTGATATAGTTACTGGTTTGGCTACTTGCTGAGAGGGAGAGAACACATTCACATTCTGAGAACAACATTCCACTCTGAAACAGTTACAACATTCCACTCTGAAACACTTACAACATTCCACGTAGAAACACTAACAACATTCCACGTAGAAACACTTACAACATTCCACTCTGAAACACTTACAACATTCCACTCTGAAACACTTACAACATTCTACTTAGAAACACATACAACATTCCACGTAGAAACACTTACAACATTCCACTCTGAAACACTTACAACATTCCACGTAGAAACACTTACAACATTCCACTCTGAAACACTTACAACATTCCACTCTGAAACACAACATTCCACTTAGAAACACTTACAACATTCCACGTAGAAACACTTACAACATTCTACTTAGAAACACTTACAACGTTCCACTCTGAAATACTTACAACATTCCACTCTGAAACACTTACAACATTCCACTTAGAAACACTTACAACATTCCACTCTGAAACACTTACAACATTCCACTCTGAAACACTTTCAACATTCCACGTAGAAACAGTTACAACATTCTACTCAGAAACACTTACAACATTCCACGTAGAAACACTTACAACCTTCCACATAGAAACACTTACAACCTTCCACGTAGAAACACTTACAACATTCCACTCTGAAACACTTACAACATTCTACATAGAAACACTTACAACATTCCACTCTGAAACACTTACAAAATTCCACTCTGAAACACTTACAACATTCCACGTAGAAACACTTACAACATTCCACTTAGAAACACTTACAACATTCCACGTAGAAACACTTACAACATTCCACTCTGAAACACTTACAACATTCCACTTAGAAACACTTACAACATTCCACGTAGAAACACTTACAACATTCCACTCTGAAACACTTACAACATTCCACATAGAAACACTTACAACATTCCACGTAGAAACACAACATTCTACTTAGAAACAGTTACAACATTCCACTCTGAAACACTTACAACATTCCACGTAGAAACACTTACAACATTCCACGTAGAAACACTTACAACATTCCACTCTGAAACACTTACAACGTTCCACTCTGAAACACTTACAACATTCCACGTAGAAACACTTACAACATTCCACGTAGAAACACTTACAACATTCCACGTAGAAACACACCATTCTCCTTAGAAACAGTTACAACATTCCACTCTGAAACACTTACAACATTCCACTCTGAAACACTTACAACATTCCACGTAGAAACACTTACAACATTCCACTCTGAAACACTTACAACATTCTACTTAGAAACAGTTACAACATTCCACTCTGAAACACTTACAACATTCCACGTAGAAACACTTACAACATTACACGTAGAAACACTTACAACATTCCACTCTGAAACACTTACAACGTTCCACTCTGAAACACTTACAACATTCCACTCTGAAACACTTACAACATTCCACTCTGAAACACTTACAACGTTCCACTCTGAAACACTTAGAACATTCTACTTAGAAACACTTACAACATTCCACGTAGAAACACAACATTCTACTTAGAAACAGTTACAACATTCCACTCTGAAACACTTACAACATTCCACATAGAAACACTTACAACATTCCACGTAGAAACACAACATTCTACTTAGAAACAGTTACAACATTCCACTCTGAAACACTTACAACATTCCACGTAGAAACACTTACAACATTCCACGTAGAAACACTTACAACATTCCACTCTGAAACACTTACAACGTTCCACTCTGAAACACTTACAACATTCCACGTAGAAACACTTACAACATTCCACGTAGAAACACTTACAACATTCCACGTAGAAACACACCATTCTCCTTAGAAACAGTTACAACATTCCACTCTGAAACACTTACAACATTCCACTCTGAAACACTTACAACATTCCACGTAGAAACACTTACAACATTCCACTCTGAAACACTTACAACATTCCACTCTGAAACACTTACAACATTCTACTTAGAAACAGTTACAACATTCCACTCTGAAACACTTACAACATTCCACGTAGAAACACTTACAACATTACACGTAGAAACACTTACAACATTCCACTCTGAAACACTTACAACGTTCCACTCTGAAACACTTACAACATTCCACTCTGAAACACTTACAACATTCCACTCTGAAACACTTACAACGTTCCACTCTGAAACACTTAGAACATTCTACTTAGAAACACTTACAACATTCCACGTAGAAACACAACATTCTACTTAGAAACAGTTACAACATTCCACTCTGAAACACTTACAACATTCCACGTAGAAACACAACATTCTACTTAGAAACAGTTACAACATTCCACTCTGAAACACTTACAACATTCCACGTAGAAACACAACATTCCACGTAGAAACACTTACAACATTCCACGTAGAAACACTTACAACATTCCACGTAGAAACACTTACAACATTCCACTCTGAAACACTTACAACGTTCCACTCTGAAACACTTACAACATTCCACGTAGAAACACTTACAACATTCCACGTAGAAACACTTACAACATTCCACGTAGAAACACACCATTCTCCTTAGAAACAGTTACAACATTCCACTCTGAAACACTTACAACATTACACGTAGAAACACTTACAACATTCCACTCTGAAACACTTACAACATTCCACGTAGAAACACTTACAACATTCCACTCTGAAACACTTACAACATTCTACTTAGAAACAGTTACAACATTCCACGTAGAAACACTTACAACATTCCACGTAGAAACACTTACAACATTCCTTGTAGAAACACTTACAACATTCCACTCTGAAACACTTACAACGTTCCACTCTGAAACACTTACAACATTCCACTCTGAAACACTTACAACATTCCACTCTGAAACACTTACAACATTCCACTCTGAAACACTTACAACATCCCACTCTGAAACACTTACAACATTCCACTCTGAAACACTTACAACATTCCACTTAGAAACACTTACAACATTCCACGTAGAAACACTTACAACATTCCACGTAGAAACACTTACAACATTCTACTTAGAAACACTTACAACATTCACCTTAGAAACACTTACAACATTCCACTCTGAAACACTTACAACATTCCACTCTGAAACACTTACAACATTCCACTTAGAAACACAAAAAGATGAAGAAGCTGAAAGACTCTTCACATTGGTCACAACCAGAGAGAGAGTTGAAGGAGCTGAAAGACTCACTCAGAATAGCACTTCAAAGCTTTAGAGTCACCAGTGGATTGGACAAAATGGCAAACTTCAGCTGTGATTAATTACACTGCACTCCCCCAGTTTGGTTTCCTCTCAGAACGTCTGATGTATCAGTTACTGCTCAGATCAGGGCTTTAGTGGTCCTAGTGAACAGTTTAGGATGGTATCTGCTCTGCCTCATACCCTCTCTCTCAATCCAATTCAATTCAAGGGGCTTTATTGACACGGGAAACATATGTTAGCGTTGCCAAAGCAAGTGAAATAGATAATAAACAAAAGTGAAATAAACAATAATAAATGAACAGTAAACATTACACTCAGAAGTTCCAAAAGAATAAAGACATTTCAAATGTCATATTATGTCTATATACAGTGTTGTAATGATGTGCAAATAGTTAAAGTACAAAAGGGAAAATAAATAAACATAAATATGGGTTGTATTTACAATGGTGTTTGTTCTTCACTGGTTGACCTTTTCTTGCTGCTGTGATTGCACCCTGTGGTATTTCACCCAGTAGATATGGGAGTTTATCAAAATCTGCTTTGTTTTCTAATTCTTTGTGGATCTGTGTAATTTGAGGGAAATATGTCTCTCTAATATGGTCATACATTGTGCAGGAGGTTAGGAAGTGCAACTCAGTTTCCACCTCATATTGTGGGCAGTGTTGCACATAGTCTGTCTTCTCTTGAGTGCCAGGTCTGCCTACGGCGACCTTTCTCAATAGCAAGGCTATGCTCACTGAGTCTGTACATAGTCAAAGCTTTCCTTAAGTTTGGGTCAGTCACAGTGGTCAGGTATTCTGCCACTGTGTTCTCTCTGTTTAGGGACAAATAACATTCTAGTTTGCTCTGTTTTTTGGTTAATTCTTTCCAATGTGTCAAGTAATTATCTTTTTGTTATCTCATAATTTGGTTGGGTCTAATTGTGTTGCTGTCCTGGGGCTCTGTGGGGTCTGTTTGTGTTTGTGAACAGAGCCCCAGGACCAGATTGCTTAGGGGACTCTTCTCCAGGTTCATCTCTCTGTAGGTGATGGCTTTGTTATGGAAGGTTTGGGAATCACTTCCTTTTAGGTGGTTGTAGAATTTAACAGCTCTTTTCTGGATTTTGATAATTAGTGGGTATCGTCCTAGTTCTAGATTATTTGGTGTCTTACGTTGTACACAGAGGATATTTTTGCAGAATTCTGCATGCAGAGTCTCAATTTGGTGTTTGTCCCATTTTGTGAATTCTTGGTTGGTGAGCGGACCTCAGATCTCACAACCATAAAGGGCAATGGGTTCTATAACTGATTCAAATATTTTTAGCCAGATCCTAATTGGTATGTTGAATTTTATGTTCCTTTTGATGGCATAGGAGGCCCTTCTTGTCTCTCAGATCTTTCACATCTTTGTAGAAGTTACCTGTGGTGCTGATGTTTAGGCCGAGGTATGTATAGTTTTTGTGTGCTCTAGGGCAACGGTGTCTAGATAGAATTTGTATTTGTGGTCCTGGCAACTGAACCTTTTTTGGAACACCATTATTTTTGTCTATCTGAGATTTACTGTCAGGGCCCAGGTCTGTCAGGGCCCAGGTCTGTCAGAATCTGTGCAGAGGATCTAGGTGCTGCTGTAGGCCCTCCTTGGTTGGGGACAGAAGCAACAGATCATCAGCAAACAGTAGACATTTGACTTCATATTCTAGTAGGGTGAGGGCCGGGTGCTGCAGACTGTTCTAGTGCCCTCGCCAATTCGATGATATATATGTTCAAGAGGGTGGTGCTTAAGCTGCATCCCTGAAATGTGTGTGTTTTTTGCCTATTTTAACTGCACACTTGTTGTTTGTGTACATGGATTTTATAATGTCATATGTTTTTCCCCCAACACCGATTTCCATCAATTTGTATAGCAGACCCTCATGCCAAATTGAGTCGTAGGCGTTTTTGAAATCAACAAAGCATGAGAAGACTTTGCCTTTGTTTTGGTGTGTTTGTTTGTAAATTAGGGTGTGCAGGGTGAATACGTGGTCTGTCGTACGATTATTTGGTAAAAAGCCAATTTGACATTTGCTCAGTACATATTTTTCACTGAGGAAATGGACGAGTCTGTTAATGATAAAGCAGAGGATTTTCCCAAGGTTGCTGTTGATGCATATCCCACTGTAGTTATTGGGGTCAAATTTGTCTCCACTTTTGTGGATTGGGGTGATCAGTCCTTGGTTCCAAATATTGGGGAAGATGCCAGAGCTGAGGATGATGTTAAAGAGTTTTAGTATAGCCCATTGGAATTTGTGGTCTGTATATTTTATCATTTCATTTAGGATACAGGCCACACCACAGGCCTTTATAGGGTTGGAGGGTTTGTATTTTGTCCTGTAGTTCATTCTCTCTCTCTGTCTCTCTCTCTGCTCCATACCCCCCTCTGTCTCTCTCTCTGTCTCTCTTCCTCTCTCTCTCTATCTATCTATCTCTGCTTCATACCCCCTTTCTCCCTCTCTCTCTCTCTTTCTCTTTCTCTTTCTGTCTTTCTGTATCTATCTCTGCTCCATACCCTCTCTCTCTGCTCCATACCCTCTCTCTCTGCTCCATACAGCCTTTCTCTCTCTCTCTCTCTCTCTCTCTCTCTCTCTTCCTCCCTCTCTCTTTTGCTCTGTTGCTCTCGCTCTCCCTCTCTCTCTGCTCAATACCCCCTCTCTCTTTTTCTGTATCTATCTCTGCTCCATACCCCTCTCTCTCTCTCTTCCTCCCTCTCTCTCTCTCTCTCTCTCTCTCTCTCTCTCTTCCTCCCTCTCTCTCTCTCTCTCTTTCGCTCTCTCTCTCGCTCCCACTCTCCCTCTCTCTCTGCTCAATACCCCCTCTCTCCCTCTCTCTCTGCTCCATACTTCTGCTCTGTTTGAACCAGGTTTACAGGAATACTTTTCCCTTACCTAAGGGAATTGTTTACGAGTGTTGCACAGAGCCCCTCAACCACCTACGGAAGGGAAGGGCATAATTTAAGGGTTTTTACGGTAGTTTGAAGGCATATACGGCAGAAAGAGTCTCTGTGTTACCATGGAGATGATATACTGACAATGTCTCTTCAAAGAGGGGACAATAAAAGGCCAGTCTAAAATGTGCAGTTTTTGTCACAACAACACAACGCTACAGACGTCTGAAGTTTTGAGGGAGCGTGCAGTTGGCGTGCTGACTGAAGGAATGTTGCCAGATAATTAAATGTTTATTTCTCTTCCGTCCAACCGGCAGTCCTGCCAAAATGAATTCGTAGCAATTGACTGATTTCCTTTTATAACTCAGTAAAATCTTAGAAATTATTGCATGTTGCGTTTTTTTTTGTTTTTTTTTACAAAGGTAAAGAAAACGGTACCTTATGACGTTGCATGGCCAGGTGCCCAATCAGAATGTATTTTCGAATTTTAACTACTAAATATTACATCCAACATCCCTTCCCCCTTCGGATCATGAGCGTACGCTGGGAGTCGGGAAGGAAGTTCAGGGAGTGACTTTTAATAATAAATAACACAAGGAACAAAACAAGAAACAGGAGTAGTGTAAAGACATGAAACAACGGAAACAGACACAATAACGCCTGGGGGAATAACCAAAGGGAGTGACAGATATAGGGAAGGTAATCAGGCAGGTGATGGAGTCCAGGTGAGTCTGATGAGGCGCTGGTGAGCTTAACGATGACAGATATAGGGAAGGTAATCAGGCAGGTGATGGAGTCCAGGTGAGTCTGATGAGGCGCTGGTGAGCTTAACGGTGACAGATATAGGGAAGGTAATCAGGCAGGTGATGGAGTCCAGGTGAGTCTGATGAGGCGCTGGTGAGCGTAACGATGACAGATATAGGGAAGGTAATCAGGCAGGTGATGGAGTCCAGGTGAGTCTGATGAGGCGCTGGTGAGCTTAACGATGACAGATATAGGGAAGGTAATCAGGCAGGTGATGGAGTCCAGGTGAGGCGCTGGTGAGCGTAACGATGACAGATATAGGGAAGGTAATCAGGCAGGTGATGGAGTCCAGGTGAGTCTGATGAGGCGCTGGTGAGCTTAACGATGACAGATATAGGGAAGGTAATCAGGCAGGTGATGGAGTCCAGGTGAGTCTGATGAGGCGCTGGTGAGCTTAACGATGACAGATATAGGGAAGGTAATCAGGCAGGTGATGGAGTCCAGGTGAGTCTGATGAGGCGCTGGTGAGCTTAACGATGACAGATATAGGGAAGGTAATCAGGCAGGTGATGGAGTCCAGGTGAGTCTGATGAGGCGCTGGTGAGCGTAACGATGACAGATATAGGGAAGGTAATCAGGCAGGTGATGGAGTCCAGGTGAGTCTGATGAGGCGCTGGTGAGCTTAACGATGACAGATATAGGGAAGGTAATCAGGCAGGTGATGGAGTCCAGGTGAGTCTATGAGGCGCTGGTGAGCGTAACGATGACAGATATAGGGAAGGTAATCAGGCAGGTGATGGAGTCCAGGTGAGTCTGATGAGGCGCTGGTGAGCGTAACGATGACAGATATAGGGAAGGTAATCAGGCAGGTGATGGAGTCCAGGTGAGTCTGATGAGGCGCTGGTGACCGTAACGATGACAGATATAGGGGAAGGTAATCAGGCAGGTGATGGAGTCCAGGTGAGTCTGATGAGGCGCTGGTGAGCTTAACGATGACAGATATAGGGAAGGTAATCAGGCAGGTGATGGAGTCCAGGTGAGTCTGATGAGGCGCTGGTGAGCGTAACGATGACAGATATAGGGAAGGTAATCAGGCAGGTGATGGAGTCCAGGTGAGGTCTAATGAGGCGCTGGTGAGCTTAACGATGATGACAGATATAGGGAAGGTAATCAGGCAGGTGATGGAGTCCAGGTGAGTCTGATGAGGCGCTGGTGAGCTTAACGATGATGACAGGTGTGCGTAATGATGAGCAGCCTGACGACCTCGAGCGCCGGGGAGAGGGTGTGTGACGTGACACCTCTGTTCCGGTCTGTGCTACTGGCAGGTTCAGCGGCGCTACAAAAATTGCAAAACAGGGCATGGTAAATCATTTGTTATGTTTATGGGGAAACAAAGGTTATTCTGTCTAGGGGGTCTATGCCCGGCTTTGCTGCCCTGTAGAGCTTCCCCTTCACCACAATTCGAGTGTTACATACCATTACAAATACATGTAATTATTATTTAGTTAAGGCAGGTCTTAAAGGGATATTATTTTTCTACTAAAACAAATTCTTCTATAGAATTTGTCATCTGCAGTACCACCTCGACATTAACATACACTGAGTGTACAAAACATTAAGAACACCTGTTCTTTTCCATGACACAGACTGACCAGGTGAATCCAGGTGAAAGCTATGATCCCTTATTGATGTCACTTGTTAAATCCACTTCAATCAGTGTAGATGAAGTGGAGGATGACGGGTTAAAGAAGGATTTTTAAGCCTTAAGACCATTGAGACATGGATTGTGTGTGTTTGCCATTCAGAGGGTGAATGGGAAAGACAAAATAATTGAAGTGCCTTTGAACGGAGTATGGTAGTAGGTGCAACACTGCTGGGTTTTTCACGCTCAACAGTTTCCCGTTTGTATCAAGAATGATCCTCCACCCAAAGCACATCCAGCCAACTGGACACAACAGTGGGAAGCATTGAAGTCAACATTGGCACTGTGGAACGCTTTCGACACCTTGTAGAGTCCGTGCTTCGACAACATATTATGGTATACTCAATGTTTGGTATACTCAGTGTATGTGAAAATGGCACGTTTCTATGTCTTGTAGTAAAACATATAAATGTTTTCATGGAAACGTACCATTTTCACATGTCTTGTTGTCGGAGTGGTGCTGGAGATATGAATATGTTTTAGACGCACCTTTAATAAGAAACATAAAAAACACACATTTAAAATAAAAAGAAGCATATTTTGAGTTTTATTTTGTTACTAGTCTGTACTTAGTAGCCTAGGCTATGCTGCTACAAGCAAGCGCTCATGTGTAGTTAGTCTGAAATGGTGGTTATTCTACAAAATAAAGGGATATTGTGAATTAGAGCCCATGCCGTTATTTTAAGAGTTGTTTGGCGAATGTATGAGTTTTATACTCTTAGAATCTACTCTTAACGGAAGGCTATGAAATTAAAAGTTCTTACCTGCATGAAGGATGATTTGAAACAGTTAATTTTTTTTGGGGGGGGGGGGGGTAAACTCCTTTACCTTCTTTGTCAATTAGCCATACTGTGCTAAAGGCAGATGCTAATATTGTCACGCATCAGACTTATACATTTAGTCTGATCTTTAAGGCTACATGTATTAGTATAGGCCTATGTGTGAAATTAGTTTTGATATAATTTAGGTGTAGTTTGGATGGGCCGATGGCAGTCAAGTGTCAGGTGAAGGAAGGGCAGAGGGGGGTAAAAATGAAAAGGTCTTCCTAAAACGTCTTATAACACAAACTCTGTTTGTTGTTGTTGAAATTCTAACAACAACAGTGTGTTGAGTTGAATATACTTATTTAGAAAGAAATAAAGGACGGGGGGGTGGGGGGGGGGGGGGGGGGCATGACTTTGAAAATGGCAGAGTAATTTAAATGTTAAATTCATAGGACCTCAAAATGATGCCCTTGGTGCTTCTAATGTTAATCAACAGATGAAAAGGGAAAATGGCAGTTTAGCTTTTAGTTAGTTATCTATGATTAATCTCTCCCCATTCGTCTTTCAAACACCCACGTGGGGGTTGTATGCTCCTGAAAACCAATGAATAGATGGGAGAGGCGGGTCTTTGCAGTGGCATCAAGCGTCGCAAATAGAACCAAGTTGCTATTTTAGCGCGCCCGGCTACGAGAGCAGTGTGGATGAAAATTATTGAATAACATGTACGCATACATTTATTTTGCAACGCTCGCACGCGCAACGTGAACGGTGTGGTTTGGGTGTAAGAGTGTGCGCGTAGAACACCATGTTACCATACTGAATATCTCTCAGAACACCATGCTAGCATACTGATTATCTCTCAGATCTCAGAACGCCATGCTAGCATACTGATTATCTCTCAGAACACCATGTTAGCATACTGATTATCTCTCAGAATGCCATGCTAGCATACTGATTATCTCTCAGAACACCATGTTAGCATACTGATTATCTCTCAGAACACCATGTTAGCATACTGATTATCTCTCAGAACACCATGTTAGCATACTGATTATCTCTCAGAACGCCATGCTAGCATACTGATTATCTCTCAGAACACCATGTTAGCATACTGATTATCTCTCAGAACGCCATGCTAGCATACTGATTATCTCTCAGAACGCCATGCTAGCATACTGATTATCTCTCAGAATGCCATGCTAGCATACTGAATATTGTAAGATCGGCGGGAACTCTGCTGTCCTAGCTTCAAGGGGAAGCTGGTTCCCACCATTGGGGTGCCAGGACAGAGAAATGCTTTGACTGGGCTGAGCGGGAGCTGCCCTCCCATAGGGGTAGGAGGGCCAAGAGACCAGAGGTGGCAGAACGGAGTACCCCGGTTACCCCGGTTCGGCGTAGGGTTTGACCATAGCCTGCAGGTAGGGAGGGGACAGCTGCTCTTTCTGCTCCATAGGTAAGCACCATGGTCTTGTAGTGGATGCGAGCTTCGACTGGAAGCCAGTGGAGTGTGCAGAGGAGCGGGGTGACATGGGAGAACTTGGGAAGGTTGAACACAAGGCGGGCTGCAACGTTCTGGATAAGTTGCAGTGGTTTGATGGCACAAACAGGGAGCCCAGCTAACAGCGAGTATGCAGTAGTCCAGTCGGGAGATGACAAGTTTCTGGATTAGGAGAGAGAGCTTTTGGCAGTGCGTAGAGCCTCTGTGACACAGAGAAGAGCAGTCTTAGTTGAGTGACCCGTCTTGAAGCCAAACTGGTTAGGGGTCAAGAAGATCATTCTCAGACAAGATAGTGAGGAGAGTTGGTCAGAGACAGAAACGCTCAAGTGTTTTGGAACGAAAACAAGGAAGGGATACCTGTCTGTAGTTTTTTAAACGTCAGAGGAGTCCAGCGTTGGTTTTTGGTTTCTTGAGGAGGGGACGCAGCCAGTGGTCAGGGATGAGTTGTGATGAGGGAAGTGAGGAAATTGGAGAAGGTCTCCAGAGATGGTCTGGAGGAGGGGAGGAAGGGATGGGGTCGAGCAGGGCAGGTTGTTGGGCGGGCCAGACCTCAGTTGTCGCAGGATTTCATCTGGAGAGAGAGAGGGGAGAAAGAGGTCAAGGCGTAGGGTAGTTATGTGTGAGTGAGACCAGTGGACTCAATAGGCTGAGTGAATGAGGATGTTGTCAACCTTCTTTTCAAAAGTGGTTGACAAAGTTGTCCGCAGAGAGGGAGGGGGATGAGGTGGTGGATTAAGGAGGGAGGAGAAGGTGTAAAATAGTTTCCTAGGGGTTAGAGGTAAAATCTTGACATTTAGAGTGATAGAAAGTGGCTTTAGCAGTGGATACAGAAGAAGAGAAGGTAGAGAGTGGAAGGATGATAGGTCCACAGCTGCCCGCAGCCCTGTTCTGTAAGCTCACAATGAGTCACTCAGCCAGCCACGGAGCAGGAGGGGACGGCCGAGCATGCAGGGAGGAAACGGGACAGTGCGAGTCATAGCATTCGGAAAGGAAGGAGAGTAGGGCTGACGAGGTAGATTCAGCAGACGGGAGGGAGATGGATTTAGCAGAAGGGAAAGATTTATTTTACCTTTATTTAACTAGGCAAGTCAGTTAAGAACAAATTCTTATTTTTCAATGACAGCCTAGGAACAGTGGGTTAACTGCCTTGTTCAGGGGCAGAATGACAGATTTGTACCTTGTCAGCTCAGGGATTCGAACTTGCAACCTTACGGTTACTAGTCCAATGCGCTAACCACTAGGCTTACGCTAACCCACTAGGCTACGCTAACCACTAGGCTTACGCTAACCACTAGGCTACGCTAACCACTAGGCTACGCTAACCACTAGGTTAGGATTGGAGGACAAGGGGAGACCAGAAAAGAAAACAAAGTAGTGATCAGAGATCTGGAGGGGGGTTACAGTGAGATTAGTAGGAGATCAGAGACCTGGAGGGAGGGGGGTTACAGTGAGATTAGTAGGAGAACAGAGACCTGGAGGGGGGTTACAGTGAGATTAGTAGGAGAACAGAGACCTGGAGGGGGGTTACAGTGAGATTAGTAGGAGAACAGAGACCTGGAGGGGGGTTACAGTGAGATTAGTAGGACAACAGACCTGGAGGGGGGTTACAGTGAGATTAGTAGGAGAACAGGTCTGGAGGGGGGTTACAGTGAGATTAGTAGGACAACAGACCTGGAGGGGGGGGTTACAGTGAGATTAGTAGGAGATCAGAGATCTGGAGGGGGGGTTACAGTGAGATTAGTAGGAGAACAGAGACCTGGAGGGGGGGTTACAGTGAGATTAGTAGGAGGAACAGACCTGGAGGGGGGTTACAGTGAGATTAGTAGGTGAACAGAGATCTGGAGGGGGGTAACAGTGAGATTAGTAGGAGAACAGCCTCTAGTGAAGATGAGGTCAAGTGTATTGCCTGCCTTGTGAGTGGGAGGGGAGTAGAAAAGAGTGAGGTCAAAAAAGAGGCCAGGAGGGTAAAGAGAGGCTTGGAAAGAAATAAATCAAAGGCAGACGTCGGGAGGTTGAAGTCGCCAAGTACGAACAGCACTGAGCCATCATTAGGAAATTAGTTTATTAAGGAGTCTTGCTCATTGAGGAACTCTCTAAGGGCACCTGGTCGGCGATAGATGACAACAATGTTAAGCTTGAGTGGGACAAGTGACAGTGACAGCATGTAATTCAAATGAGGAGATGGACAGGTGAGAGAGGCGAGAAAAGAGGAAAATCTCCATTTAGGAGAGAACAGGGATGTTATGATGTTTTACATGCACAGTCATCCCTGTCTGTTATTTCAAAACAGCATTGTGCTCAGCTGCCTTGTTCTGCAGGACAATGCAACCCACCCTCCTCCCCTGGATATATGTTTTCACTGTGCTACTGTTGAAGTGGATAAGTAGCAGCAGAACAGCCACATTCCACTGTCTGTCTGTATGCCTGTGTGTGTATCTGTGTATGTGTGTCTGTGTGTGTGGTGTTGAAGAAGATGGATGGGGACTGGTTTTTTTCCTCCTCTCCTCTCCTCTCCTCTCCTCTCCTCTCCTCTCCTCCTCCTCTCCTCTCCTCTCCTCTCCTCCCTCCCCTCCCCTCCTCTCCCTCTTCTCTTCACTCCTCTCCTCTCCTCTTCTCTCCTCTCCCTCTCCCTCTCCCTCTCCCCCTCCCCTCCCCTCCTCTCCCTCTTCTCTTCTCTCCTCTCCTCTCCTCCTTCTCTTCTCTCCTCTCCTCTCCCTCTCCCTCTTCTCTCCTTTCCCCTCCCCACCTCTCCCTCTCCTCTTCTCTCCTCTCCCCTCCCTTCTCCCCTCCTCTCCCTCTTCTCTTCTCTCCCCTCCCTTCACCCCTCCTCTCCCTCTTCTCTCCTCTCCCTCTCCCCTCTCCCTCTCTCTCTCCTTTCCCCCTCCTCTCCCCTCCCGTCTCCCCTCCTCTCCCTCCTCTCCCTCTCCCCTCCCTTCTCCCCCCCTCTCCCTCTTCTCTCCTCTCCCCTCCTTTCCCCTCCTCTCCCCTCCCTTCTCCCCTCCTCTCCCTCTTCTCTTCTCTCCTCTCCTCTCCTCTTCTCTCCTCTCCTCTCTCCTCTCCCCTCTTCTCTCCTTTCCCCTCCCCCCTCCTCTCCCTCTCCTCTTCTCTCCTCTCCCCTCCCTTCTCCCCTCCTCTCCCTCTTCTCTTCTCTCCCCTCCCTTCTCCCCTCCTCTCCCTCTTCTCTCCTCTCCCTCTCCCTCTCCCTCTTCTCTCCTTTCCCCCTCCTCTCCCCTCCCGTCTCCTCTCCCTCCTCTCCCTCTCCCCTCCCTTCTCCCCCCCTCTCCCTCTTCTCTCCTCTCCCCTCCTTTCCCCTCCTCTCCCCTCCCTTCTCCCCTCCTCTCCCTCTTCTCTCCTCTCCCCTCCTCTCCCCTCTTCTCTCCTCTCCCCTCCCTTCTCCCCCCCCTCTCCCTCTCCCCTCCCTTCTCCCCTCTTCTCTCCTCTCCCCTCCCCTCCCTTCTCCCCCCTCTCCCTCTTCTCTCCTCTCCCCTCCTCTCTACCCGACTCTACATCTGTGAACTACTACAGAGTCTAGAGTTATATCCTAGTACGGAAACGGCTTCCGGTGCTGTGGATGGTGGATTCACTCTCACGGAGAATATGACCCCTGTGCCTCGTCAGCTTTGTCTAAATAAAACTGAAGAATAGTCACGTTGCACGGAGGATAATACTTTTGTTATTAGCTCAAGAGGGACTGCCACACCTACATGTTCTGTTACCATAGCTGTCTTATCTTAACCTCTGACATAATGAGAATACATTCTATTACTGGGTCCGATATAATAACAACACATTCTATTACTGGGTCTGATATAATAACAACACATTCTATTCCTGGGTCCGATATAATAACAACACATTCTATTACTGGGTCTGATATAATAACAACACATTCTATTACTGGGTCTGATATAATAACAACACATTCTATTCCTGGGTCCGATATAATAACAACACATTCTATTACTGGGTCTGATATAATAACAACACATTCTATTCCTGGGTCCGCGATATAATAACAACACATTCTATTACTGGGTCTGATATAATAACAACACATTCTATTACTGGGTCTGATATAATAACAACACATTCTATTACTGGGTCTGATATAATAACAACACATTCTATTACTGGGTCTGATATAATAACAACACATTCTATTCCTGGGTCCGATATAATAACAACACATTCTATTACTGGGTCTGATATAATAACAACACATTCTATTCCTGGGTCCTGATATAATAACAACACATTCTATTACTGGGTCTGATATAATAATGACTGGGTATTAACATGGTAAATGACTGGGTATTAACATGGTTAATTACTGGGTATTAACATGGTAAATGACTGGGTATTAACATGGTAAATGACTGGGTATTAACATGGTAAATGACTGGGTATTAACATGGTAAATGACTGGGTATTCACATGGTAAAACAATTATTGTAAGAATTATACTAATGTTGGTAGTAGGTTCCTAGCTACCTGGGGCCTAGCTACCTGGTTCCTAACCTACCTGGTTCCTACCTACCTGGTTCCTACCTACCTGGTTCCTAGCTACCTGGTTCCTACCTACCTGGTTCCTAGCTACCTGGTTCCTAGCTACCTGGTTCCTAGCTACCTGGTTCCTAGCTCCCTGGTTCCTAGCTACACTACATGACCAAAGGTATGTGGACACGTGCTCGTCGAACATCTCATTCCAAAATCATGGGCATTAATATGGAGTTGGTCCACCCTTTTGCTGCTATAACAACCTCCAGTCTTCTGGGAAGGCTTTCCACTAGATGTTTGAAACATTGCTGCGGGGACTTGCTTCCTGGCTCGCAGTCGGCGTTCCCAGTTCATCCCAAAGGTGTTCGATGGGGTTGAGGTCAGGGCTCTGT
This sequence comes from Salmo salar, assembly GCF_965601325.2. Lineage (NCBI taxonomy): Eukaryota > Metazoa > Chordata > Actinopteri > Salmoniformes > Salmonidae > Salmo > Salmo salar. Next base: position 93,150,032 of record NC_138310.1, read on the forward strand.
GCAGGCCAGTCAAGTTCTTCCCACACCGATCTCGACAAACCGTTTCTGTATGGACCTCCTCTTTGTGCACTGGGGGCATTGTCATGCTGAAACAGGAAAGAGCCTTCCCCAAACTGTTTGCCCTCAAAGTTGGAAGCACAGAATCGTCTAGAGTGTCAATGCTGAGTTAAGATTTCCCTTCACTGGAACTAAGGGGCCAGAACCACGAAAAACAGCCCCAGTGTCATGACTTCCTCTGAAGTTGGTCCCTCTCCTTGTCCGGGCGGCGTTCGGCGGTCGTCGTCACCGGTTTTCTAGTTGCCACCGATCCACGTTTTCTTTTTCCGTTTGTTTTGTCTTCATTGTACAGCTGATTTCCATTTCTTAATTATTGTTCCCTATTTAACCCTCTGGTTTCCCTATTGGTTTTGTGCGCGATTGTTCCGTGTTAAGCTGTCGCGTATGTTTATGAGCTGAGTTTGTTTCCCTACGTGGAATATTTTTGTTGTTTTGTTTAGTAAAAACCTTTATTACTGTAACGGCTGTCGTAGAGAGGGGACCAAAGCGCAGAGTGTTGATTGCTCATGATGAATATTTATTATAACTCAGAACACTAAAGACAAAATAACAACGAGAAACCGAAAGCGCACAGTTCTGTCAGGTACATAGACTAAACAGAAGACAACTACCCACAAACACAGGTGGGAAAAAAAAACCTACTTAAGTATGATCTCCAATTAGAGACAATGAGGACCAGCTGCCTCTAATTGGAGATTATCCCCCAAAAAACAACAACATAGAAATAGAAAAACTAAAACCTAAACATAGATATACAAAACATAGAAAAACACAAAACACCCCCTGTCACGCCCTGACCTACTCTACCATAGAAAATAACATCTTACTATGGTCAGGACGTGACAATTAGTCATTCTAGGTGTCCTGCGCCTGACTTCATCCCACCTGCTGCACATTAACTCTTAACACCAACACCATTATTCCTCCTCCACCAAACTTTACAGTTGGAACTATGCATTGGGCAGTTAGCATTTTCCTTGTATCAGCAGGTAGCCTAGTGGTTAGAGGAGGCAGGTAGCCTAGTGTTTAGAGGAGGCAGGTAGCCTAGTAGTTAGAGGAGGCAGGTAGCCTAGTGGTTAGAGGAGGCAGGTAGCCTGGTGGTTAGAGGAGGCAGGTAGTCTAGTGGTTAGAGGAGGCAGGTAGCCTGGTGGTTAGAGGAGGCAGGTAGCCTAGTGGTTAGAGGAGGCAGGTAGCCTAGTGGTTAGAGGAGGCAGGTAGCCTAGTGGTTAGAGGAGGCAGGTAGCCTAGTGGTTAGAGGAGACAGGTAGCCTAGTGGTTAGAGGAGGCAGGTAGCCTAGTGGTTAGAGGAGGCAGGTAGCCTAGTGGTTAGAGGAGGCGGGTAGCCTAGTGGTTAGAGGAGGCGGGTAGCCTAGTGGTTAGAGGAGGCGGGTAGCCTAGTGGTTAGAGGAGGCGGGTAGCCTAGTGGTTAGAGGAGGCAGGTAGCCTAGTGGTTAGAGGAGGCAGGTAGCCTAGTGGTTAGAGGAGGCAGGTAGCCTAGTGGTTAGAGGAGGCAGGTAGCCTAGTGGTTAGAGCAGGTAGTCAAGTGGTTAGAGGAGGTAGGTAGCCTAGTGGTTAGAGGAGGCAGGTAGCCTAGTGGTTAGAGGAGGCAGGTAGCCTAGTGGTTAGAGGAGGCAGGTAGTCTAGTGGTTAGAGGAGGCAGGTAGCCTGGTGGTTAGAGGAGGCAGGTAGCCTAGTGGTTAGAGGAGGCAGGTAGCCTAGTGGTTAGAGGAGGCAGGTAGCCTAGTGGTTAGAGGAGGCAGGTAGCCTAGTGGTTAGAGGAGGCAGGTAGCCTAGTGGTTAGAGGAGGCAGGTAGCCTAGTGGTTAGAGGAGGCAGGTAGCCTAGTGGTTAGAGGAGGCAGGTAGCCTAGTGGTTAGAGCAGGTAGCCTAGTGGTTAGAGGAGGCAGGTAGTCTAGTGGTTAGACGAGGCAGGTAGCCTAGTGGTTAGAGGAGGCAGGTAGCCTAGTGGTTAGAGGAGGCAGGTAGCCTAGTGGTTAGAGGAGGCAGGTAGTCTAGTGGTTAGAGGAGGCAGGTAGCCTGGTGGTTAGAGGAGGCAGGTAGCCTAGTGGTTAGAGGAGGCAGGTAGCCTAGTGGTTAGAGGAGGCAGGTAGCCTAGTGGTTAGAGGAGGCAGGTAGCCTAGTGGTTAGAGCAGGTAGCCTAGTGGTTAGAGCAGGTAGTCTAGTGGTTAGAGGAGGTAGGTAGCCTAGTGGTTAGAGGAGGCAGGTAGCCTAGTGGTTAGAGGAGGCAGGTAGCCTAGTGGTTAGAGGAGGCAGGTAGTCTAGTGGTTAGAGGAGGCAGGTAGCCTGGTGGTTAGAGGAGGCAGGTAGCCTAGTGGTTAGAGGAGGCAGGTAGCCTAGTGGTTAGAGGAGGCAGGTAGCCTAGTGGTTAGAGGAGGCAGGTAGCCTAGTGGTTAGAGCGTTGGGCCAGTAACCGAAAAATTGCTGGATTGAATCCCCGAGCTGACATGGTAAAAATCTGTCGTTCTGCCCCTGAACAAGGCAGTTAACCCACTGTTCCCCGGTAGGCCGTCATTGTAAATAAGAATTTGTTCTTAACTGACTTGCCTAGTTAAATAAATGTAAAAAAATTAAAAAACAGATTTGTCTGTTGGACTGCCAGATGGTTTAGCGTGATGCATCACTCCAGAGAATGCATTTCCACTGCTCCAGAGTCCAATGGGGTCGAGCTTTACACCACTCCGTACGACGCTTGGTATTGAGCATGGTGATCTTAGGCTTGTGTGCAGCTGCTTGGCCATGGAAACCCATTTCATGAAGCTCCAGGCGAACAGTTCTTCTGCTGTGACGTTGCTTCGAGAGGCCGTGGTGAGTGTTGCAACCGAGGACAGGTGATTTTTTTACACGCTTCTGCACTCTGTGGTCCCATTCTGTGAGCTTGTGTGGCCTACCACTTCATAGTTGAGCCGTTGTTGCTCCTAGACATTTTCATTTCACAATAATAGCACTTACACTGGGGCAGCTCTAGCAGAGCAGAAATTTGACAAACATCCTATGACGCTGCCATGTTGAAAGTCACAGAGCTCTTCAATAAGGCCATTCTACTGCAAATGTTTCTCTGTGGAGATTGCATGGCGGTGTGCTCGATTTTATACACCTGTCAGCAACAGGTGTGGCTGAAATAGAATCCACTAATTTGGTGGGGTTGTTTCTTTAGGGCATACTGAAGCAAGCCTGATTGTTTCTTTAGGGCATACTGAAGCAAACCTGAGTGTTTATTTAGGGCATACTGAAGCAAGCCTGATTGTTTCTTTAGGGCATACTGAAGCAAGCCTGAGTGTTTATTTAGGGCATACTGAAGCAAACCTGAGTGTTTATTTAGGGCATACTGAAGCAAGCCTGAGTGTTTATTTAGGGCATACTGAAACAGGCGTGAGTGTTTATTTAGGGCATACTGAAGCAAGCCTGAGTGTTTATTTAGGGCATACTGAAGCAAACCTGAGTGTTTATTTAGGGCATACTGAAGCAAGCCTGAGTGTTTATTTAGGGCATACTGAAGCAAGCCTGAGTGTTTATTTAGGGCATACTGAAGCAAGCCTGAGTGTTTATTTAGGGCATACTGAAGCAAGCCTGAGTGTTTATTTAGGGCATACTGAAGCAAGCCTGAGTGTTTCTTTAGGGCATACTGAAGCAAACCTGAGTGTTTATTTAGGGCATACTGAAGCTGGCCTGAGTGTTTCTTTAGGGCATACTGAAGCAAGCCTGAGTGTTTATTTAGGGCATACTGAAGCTGGCCTGAGTGTTTATTTAGGGCATACTGAAGCAAGCCTGAGTGTTTATTTAGGGCATACTGAAGCAAGCCTGAGTGTTTCTTTAGGGCATACTGAAGCAAGCCTGATTGTTTCTTTAGGGCATACTGAAGCAGGCCTGAGTGTTTATTTAGGGCATACTGAAGCAAGCCTGAGTGTTTCTTTAGGGCATACTGAAGCAGGCCTGAGTGTTTCTTTAGGGCATACTGAAGCAAGCCTGAGTGTTTATTTAGGGCATACTGAAGCTGGCCTGAGTGTTTATTTAGGGCATACTGAAGCAAGCCTGATTTTTTCTTTAGGGCATACTGAAGCAAGCCTGAGTGTTTATTTAGGGCATACTGAAGCTGGCCTGAGTGTTTATTTAGGGCATACTGAAGCAAGCCTGATTGTTTATTTAGGGCATACTGAAGCAAACCTGAGTGTTTATTTAGGGCATACTGAAGCAAACCTGAGTGTTTATTTAGGGCATACTGAAACAGGCCTGAGTGTTTCTTTAGGGCATACTGAAGCAAGCCTGAGTGTTTATTTAGGGCATACTGAAGCTGGCCTGAGTGTTTATTTAGGGCATACTGAAACAGGCCTGAGTGTTTCTTTAGGGCATACTGAAGCAGACTTGAGTATTTCTTTAGGGCATACTGAAGCAGACTTGAGTATTTCTTTAGGGCATACTGAAGCAGACTTGAGTATTTCTTTAGGGCATACTGAAGCAGACTTGAGTATTTCTTTAGGGCATACTGAAGCAGACTTGAGTATTTCTTTAGGGCATACTGAAGTAGGCCTGAGTGTTTCTTTAGGGCATACTGAAGCAGGTCTGAGTGTTTATTTAGGGTATAGTGAATCATTTTATTAGGCCAGGCCTGGGAATGAATGGACAGAGGAACACTGGTCTGCTTCCCAAATGGCCTCCTATTCCCTTTATAGTGAACTACTTTTGACCAGAGCCCTTTCAGGTAATAGTGCAAAAGTAGTGCACTATAAATGTAATAGGGGGCTATTTGGGATGAAGTCTAGGGACGTGGAGGGAGGGGAAGAGAAGGCCCTGGTTCCATCTTTAGCCAGCCAGCCAGCTACTGAGCCCTCGGGCTAGCCACCTGGACCCGTAATGGGACGATTACAATTTCAGGCTCCGCTTGCTCTCAAACACCAGAAAGTAAACTTTAGTATTTTTGTTCCTCTCCATCCTCTCCTGCCCTCTCTCTCTCTTTCCCTCAATGGTTCCCTCCCTCCCTCCCTGCATCCCTCCCTCCCTCTCTCTCTCCCTCCCTCCCTCCCTCCCTCCCTCCCTCCCTCCCTCCCTCCCTCCCTGCATCCCTCTCCCTCTCTCTCTCTCCCTCCCTCTCTGTCGCTCTCTCTCTCTCTCTCTCTCTCTCTCTCTCTCTCTCCCTCCCTCCCTCCCTGCATCCCTCTCTGTCGCTCTCTCTCCCTCCCCCTCTCTCTCTCTCTCTCTCTCTCTCCCTCCCTCCCTCCCTCTCCCTCCCTCCCTCTCGCTCTCTCTCTCTTTTCTCTCTCTCTCTGTCTCTCCCTCCCTCCCTCCCTCCCTCCCTCCCTCCCTGCATCCCTCTCTGTCGCTCTCCCTTCCTCCCTCCCTCTGAATTCACAGCAGACCTTAGAGGATTGTGAGGTCATTATTTATTCATGTCATTGTGTTACTTCACCAGCCTTGATGGAGGGATGAAGAGAGAGAGAGAGAGAACGATAGAAAGAGAATGAGAGAAACAGATAAAGATAGAGAGAGAGGGGGTGAGAGAAAGAGAGAGAGAGGGGGAGAGAGAAAGTGAAAAAGACAGGAACAAAAGGCTGATAATTATCCACTTTTAGTATTGTGGTTTAAGTTGTTGCAGTGGATGATGGTGCTGTAGATAGAGAGAAAGAGAGAGAGAGAGAGAGAGGCAAATAGATGAACGGGCATTTAAAGCTGCTTATCATGTGGCTCAGGCTCATTGATGTCTGGGGACGGACATGCTGTTCTGCTCTGTTCTGCCCTGTTCTGTTCTGCCCTGTTCTCCTCTGTTCTCCTCTGTTCTCCTCTGTTCTGCCCTGTTCTGTTCTGTTCTGTTCTGCCCTGTTCTGTTCTCCTCTGTTCTGTTCTGTTCTCCTCTGTTCTGTTCTCCTCTGTTCTGTTCTGCCCTGTTCTGTTCTGTTCTGCTCTGTTCTGTTCTCCTCTGTTCTGTTCTCCTCTGTTCTGTTCTCCTCTGTTCTGTTCTCCTCTGTTCTGTTCTGTTCTGCTCTGTTCTGTTCCCCTCTGTTCTGCTCTGTTCTGTTCTCCTCTGTTCTGTTCTGTTCCCCTCTGTTCTGCTCTGTTCTGCCCTGTTCTGTTCCCCTCTGTTCTCTTCTGTTCTGTTCTGTTCTGTTCTCCTCTGTTCTGTTGTCCTCTCCTCTCTTCTCCTCTCCTCTCCTCTCCTCTCCTCTCCTCTCCTCTCCTCTCCTCTCCTCTCCTCTCCTCTCCTCTCCTCTCCTCTCCTCTCCTCTCCTCTCCTCTCCTCTCCTCTGTTCTCCTCTACTCTCCTCTCCTCTACTCTCCTCTGTTCTCCTCTACTCTCCTCTACTCTCCTCTACTCTCCTCTCCTCTACTCTCCTCTGTTCTCCTCTGTTCTCCTCTACTCTCTGTTCTACTCTATCCTACTCTGCTCTGCTCTGAGGAGGAGACGACTGGTGAGGGGGCGTGGACGCATTTATCAGCCTTTTTTAAGGCCACTTAGGCTGAGCTATTAGACACCAGGAGGAGAGAGAGAGAGAGAGAGAGAGAGAAAAAAGAGAAGAGAGAGAGAGAGTAAGAGCGAGAGAGAGAGGAAAGATCTAGCCTGAGCTATTAGACAACCAGAGGAGAGAGAGAGAGGAAAGGACAGGAGGGAGAGAGGAGAGGACAGGAGAGAGCAGAGAAGAGAGAGGAACGATCTAGCCTGAGCTATTAGATAGGAGAGGAGGGGGGGAGGAGAGGAGAGATCGGAGAGGAGAGGAGAGGAGAGGAGGGGGGAGGAGAGGAGAGATCGGAGAGAGGAGTAAAAACGTTCCCTCTATCAGGCTGAAACACTCTGACTCATCAAGAGAACCTTGAAGATACGTTTTCATTTCAAAGTGTTAACCTACAATTTTGACTCAAGTATTGACTTGACTTTCAGGACCCTGGTCTTTCAAAGATAATTCTTAAAAATCCAAATAACTTCACAGATCTTCATTGTAAAGGGTTTAAACACTGTTTCCCCACGCTTGTTCAATTAACCATAAATAATTAATGAACATGCACCTGTGGAACGGTCGTTAAGACACTAACAGCTTACAGACGGTAGGCAATTAAGGTCACAGTTATGAAAACTTAGGACACTAAAGAGGCCTTTCTACTGACTCTGAAAAACACCAAAAGAAAGATGCCCAGGGTCCCTGCTCATCTGCGTGAACGTGCCTTAGGCATGCTGCAAGGAGGCATGAGGACTGCAGATGTGGCCAGGGCAATAAATTGCAATGTCTGTACTGTGATACGCTTAAGGCAGCGCTACAGGGAGACAGGACGGACAGCTGATCATCCTCGCAGTGGCAGACCACGTGTAACAACACCTGCACAGGATCGGTACATCCGAACATGACATCTGCGGGACAGGTACAGGATGGCAACAACAACTGCCCGAGTTACAGCAGGAATGCACAATCCCTCCATCAGTGCTCAGACTGTCCGCAACAGGCTGAGAGAGGCTGGACTGAGGGCTTGTAGGCCTGTTGTAAGGCAGGTCCTCACCAGACATCACCGGCAACAACGTCGCCTATGGGCACAAACCCATCGTCGCTGGACCAGACAGGACTGGCAAAAAAGTGCTCTTCACTGACGAGTCGCGGTTTTGTCTCACCAGGGGTGATGGTCGGATTCACGTTTATCGTCGAAGGAATGAGCGTTACACCGAGGCCTGTACTCTGGAGCGGGATCGATTTGGAGGTGGAGGGTCCGTCATGGTCTGGGGCGGTGTGTCACAGCATCATCAGACTGAGCTTGTTGTCATTGCAGGCAATCTCAACGCTGTGCGTTACAGGGAAGACATCCTCCTCCCTCATGTGGTACCCTTCCTGCAGGCTCATCCTGACATGACGCTCCAGCATGACAATGCCACCAGCCATACTGCTCGTTCTGTGTGTGATTTCCTGCAAGACAGGAATGTCAGTGCTCTGCCATGACCAGCGAAGAGCCCGGATCTCAATCCAACTGAGCACGTCTGGGACCTGTTGGATCGGAGGGTGTTAAGTACTGCAGTACTTAATGCAGCTGGTGGCCACACCAGATACTGACTGTTACTTTGATTTTGCCCCCCCCCCCCCCCCCCCCTTTGTTCAGGGACACATTATTCAATTTCTGTTAGTCACATGTCTGTGGAACTTGTTCAGTTTATGTCTCAGTAGTTGAATCTTGTTATGTTCGTACAAATATTTACACATGTTAAGTTGGCTGAAAATAAACTCAGTTGACAGTGAGAGGACGTTTATTTTTTTGCTGAGTTTATGTATTTACATACGATGAAATATTACTAGATGTTGTATGTCATTAAACTACACAGTGCTTAACTTTAGGTTAGCACACTTCTGAGATATAAGCTTTTACGCATAACCAGCCAGCCAGCCATAGGCCTGTACAACCAGCCAGCCAGCCAGCCAACCATTGGCCTGTACAACCAGCCAGCCAGCCATAGGCCTGTACAACCAGCCAGCCATATGCCTGTACAACCAGCCAGCCAGCCAGTCAGCCAACCAGCCATAGGCCTGTACAACCAACCAGCCAGCCAGCCATTGGCCTATACAACCAGTCAGCCATATGCCTGTACAACCAGCCAGCCAGCCAGCCAGCCATAGGCCTGTACAACCAGCCAGTCAACCAGCCATAGGCCTGTACAACCAGCCAGCCAACCAGCCATAGGCCTGTACAGCCAGCCAGTGATATGCATGTACAACCAGCCAGACAGCCAGCCATAGGCCTGTACAACCAACCAGCCAGCCAGCCAGCCATAGGCCTGTACAACCAGCCACCCAGCCAACCAGCCATAGGCCTGTACAACCAACCAGCCAGCCAGCCAGCCATAGGCCTGTACAACCAACCAGCCAGCCAGCCAGCCATAGGCCTGTACAACCAACCAGCCAGCCAGCCAGCCATAGGCCTGTGCAACCAGCCAGCCATAGGCCTGTGCAACCGTAAGGCCAGCCAGCTGTCACACCTTCTCCCTTGTAGAATGTTGTTAACACTGTGAGGTCAGGGCCTTGTAGGATGCTGTTAACACTGTGAGGTCAGGGCCTTGTAGGATGCTGTTACGAACTGTGAGATCAGGGCCTTGTAGGATGTTGTTACCACTGTGAGGTCAGGGCCTTGTAGGATGTTGTTACCACTGTGAGGTCAGGGCCTTGTAGGATGTTGTTACCACTGTGAGGTCAGTGCCTTGTAGGATGTTGTTAACACTGTGAGGTCAGGGCCTTGTAGGATGTTGTTACCACTGTGAGGTCAGGGCCTTGTAGGATGTTGTTAACACTGTGAGGTCAGGGCCTTGTAGGATGTTGTTACCACTGTGAGGTCAGGGCCTTGTAGGATGTTGTTACCACTGTGAGGTCAGGGCCTTGTAGGATGTTATTAACACTGTGAGGTCAGGGCCTTGTAGGATGTTGTTACCACTGTGAGGTCAGGGCCTTGTAGGATGTTATTAACACTGTGAGGTCAGCGCCTTGTAGGATGTTGTTACCACTGTGAGGTCAGGGCCTTGTAGGATGTTGTTAACACTGTGAGGTCAGGGCCTTGTAGGATGTTGTTACCACTGTGAGGTCAGGGCCTTGTAGGATGTTGTTACCACTGTGAGGTCAGGGCCTTGTAGGATGTTATTAACACTGTGAGGTCAGGGCCTTGTAGGATGTTGTTACCACTGTGAGGTCAGGGCCTTGTAGGATGTTGTTACCACTGTGAGGTCAGGGCCTTGTAGGATGTTGTTACCACTGTGAGGTCAGGGCCTTGTAGGATGTTGTTACCACTGTGAGGTCAGGGCCTTGTAGGATGTTGTTACCACTGTGAGGTCAGGGCCTTGTAGGATGTTGTTAACACTGTGAGGTCAGGGCCTTGTAGGATGTTGTTACCACTGTGAGGTCAGGGCCTTGTAGGATGTTGTTACCACTGTGAGGTCAGGGCCTTGTAGGATGTTGTTACCACTGTGAGGTCAGGGCCTTGTAGGATGTTGTTACCACTGTGAGGTCAGGGCCTTGTAGGATGTTGTTACCACTGTGAGGTCAGGGCCTTGTAGGATGTTGTTACCACTGTGAGGTCAGGGCCTTGTAGGATGTTGTTAACACTGTGAGGTCAGGGCCTTGTAGGATGTTGTTACCACTGTGAGGTCAGGGCCTTGTAGGATGTTGTTACCACTGTGAGGTCAGGGCCTTGTAGGATGTTGTTAACACTGTGAGGTCAGGGCCTTGTAGGATGTTGTTACCACTGTGAGGTCAGGGCCTTGTAGGATGTTGTTAACACTGTGAGGTCAGGGCCTTGTAGGATGTTGTTACCACTGTGAGGTCAGGGCCTTGTAGGATGTTGTTACCACTGTGAGGTCAGGGCCTTGTAGGATGTTGTTACCACTGTGAGGTCAGGGCCTTGTAGGATGTTGTTACCACTGTGAGGTCAGGGCCTTGTAGGATGTTGTTAACACTGTGAGGTCAGGGCCTTGTAGGATGTTGTTACCACTGTGAGGTCAGGGCCTTGTAGGATGTTGTTAACACTGTGAGGTCAGGGCCTTGTAGGATGTTGTTACCACTGTGAGGTCAGGGCCTTGTAGGATGCTGTTACCACTGTGAGGTCAGGGGATTTAAACCCTTGTCTTCTCATCCCAGAACAAAGAGACAAGCCCCAGAGAGAGAGAGAGTGTGTGTGTGTGTGTGTGTGTGTGTATGTGTGTGTGTGTGTGTGTGTGTGTGTGTGTGTGTGTGTGTGTGTGTGTGTGTGTGTGTGTGTGTGTGTGTGTGTGTGTGTGTGTGTGGCGGGGGGGGGGGGTTGACTGTGTCAGCGCTTTGTCAGTAGAAAAATCGATCCCAAAGCACCAGGAAGGTAAGAATGCGTCCCAAATGAAATGGCACCCTATTCCCTACATGGCCCATAGGACTCCAGTCAAAAGTGCACTACATAGGGAAAAGGGTGCCATTTGGGATGCAGTAAAAAAGATCAGACAAAACAATGTTAGGATCTAAAACTGAAGGGTAATGAATCAGGGAGACGGGTCAATTAGTGTAGTGGTCTCTCTAGCTGAGGGGGTTAGTGGTCTCTCTAGCTGAGGGGGTTAGTGGTCTCTAGCTGAGGGGGTTAGTGGTCTCTCTAGCTGAGGGGGTTAGTGGTCTCTAGCTGAGGGGGTTAGTGGTCTCTCTAGCTGAGGGGGTTAGTGGTCTCTCTAGCTGAGGGGGTTAGTGGTCTCTCTAGCTGAGGGGGTTAGTGGTCTCTCTAGCTGAGGGGGTTAGTGGTCTCTAGCTGAGGGGGTTAGTGGTCTCTCTAGCTGAGGGGGTTAGTGGTCTCTCTAGCTGAGGGGGTTAGTGGTCTCTCTAGCTGAGGGGGTTAGTGGTCTCTCTAGCTGAGGGGGTTAGTGGTCTCTAGCTGAGGGGGTTAGTGGTCTCTCTAGCTGAGGGGGTTAGTGGTCTCTCTAGCTGAGGGGGTTAGTGGTCTCTCTAGCTGAGGGGGTTAGTGGTCTCTCTAGCTGAGGGGGTTAGTGGTCTCTAGCTGAGGGGGTTAGTGGTCTCTAGCTGAGGGGGTTAGTGGTCTCTCTAACTGAGAGGGTTAGTGGTCTCCCTAGCTGAGGGGGTTAGTGGTCTCTCTAACTGAGGGGGTTAGTGGTCTCCCTAGCTGAGGGGGTTAGTGGTCTCCCTAGCTGAGGGGGTTAGTGGTCTCTCTAGCTGAGGGGGTTAGTGGTCTCTAGCTGAGGGGGTTAGTGGTCTCTCTAACTAAGGGGGTTAGTGGTCTCTCTAGCTGAGGGGGTTAGTGGTCTCTCTAGCTGAGGGGGTTAGTGGTCTCTCTAGCTGAGGGGGTTAGTGGTCTCTAGCTGAGGGGGTTAGTGGTCTCTAGCTGAGGGGGTTAGTGGTCTCTCTAGCTGAGGGGGTTAGTGGTCTCTCTAGCTGAGGGGGTTAGTGGTCTCTCTAGCTGAGGGGGTTAGTGGTCTCTCTAGCTGAGGGGGTTAGTGGTCTCTAGCTGAGGGGGTTAGTGGTCTCTCTAGCTGAGGGGGTTAGTGGTCTCTAGCTGAGGGGGTTAGTGGTCTCTCTAGCTGAGGGTGTTAGTGGTCTCTAGCTGAGGGGGTTAGTGGTCTCTCTAGCTGAGGGGGTTAGTGGTCTCTCTAGCTGAGGGGGTTAGTGGTCTCTAGCTGAGGGGGTTAGTGGTCTCTCTAGCTGAGGGGGTTAGTGGTCTCTCTAGCTGAGGGGGTTAGTGGTCTCTCTAGCTGAGGGGGTTAGTGGTCTCTCTAGCTGAGGGGGTTAGTGGTCTCTCTAGCTGAGGGGGTTAGTGGTCTCTCTAGCTGAGGGGGTTAGTGGTCTCTAGCTGAGGGGGTTAGTGGTCTCTCTAGCTGAGGGGGTTAGTGGTCTCTCTAGCTGAGGGGGTTAGTGGTCTCTCTAACTGAGGGGGTTAGTGGTCTCCCTAGCTGAGGGGGTTAGTGGTCTCCCTAGCTGAGGGGGTTAGTGGTCTCTCTAGCTGAGGGGGTTAGTGGTCTCTAGCTGAGGGGGTTAGTGGTCTCTCTAACTAAGGGGGTTAGTGGTCTCTCTAGCTGAGGGGGTTAGTGGTCTCTCTAGCTGAGGGGGTTAGTGGTCTCTCTAGCTGAGGGGGTTAGTGGTCTCTAGCTGAGGGGGTTAGTGGTCTCTCTAGCTGAGGGGGTTAGTGGTCTCTCTAGCTGAGGGGGTTAGTGGTCTCTCTAGCTGAGGGGGTTAGTGGTCTCTAGCTGAGGGGGTTAGTGGTCTCTCTAGCTGAGGGTTTCTTTAGCCTTTTGTCACAGTGTTTTCTAGAAGGAAACATGTGGACAAAGTCCACTACACTTCACAAACTGTCAGATTTTCTAGAACGCAATGTGTCGACTACTCTACTTTACACAATCCCTGTCCGTTCAGTTCCCTGCTCTCTTGATTCATCTACAACAGAGTTGAAATCCCTGTCCGTTCAGTTCCCTGCTCTCTTGATTCATCTACAACAGAGTTGAAATCCCTGTCCGTTCAGTTCCCTGCTCTCTTGATTCATCTACAACAGAGTTGAAATCCCTGTCCGTTCAGTTCTCTGCTCTCTTGATTCATCTACAACAGAGTTGAAATCCCTGTCCGTTCAGTTCCCTGCTCTCTTGATTCATCTACAACAGAGTTGAAATCCCTGTCCGTTCAGTTCTCTGCTCTCTTGATTGATCTACAACAGAGTTGAAATCCCTGTCCGTTCAGTTCTCTGCTCTCTTGATTCATCTACAACAGAGTTGAAATCCCTGTCCGTTCAGTTCCCTGCTCTCTTGATTCATCTACAACAGAGTTGAAATCCCTGTCCGTTCAGTTCCCTGCTCTCTTGATTACAATCTTCAGGCTTCAATCTGTTCTTTCTTCTCTGTCTGCCACCGTGTTGCCTGCCACCGAATTTGTGTGTGTGTTTGCGTGTGTGTGTGTGTGTGTGTGTGTGTGTGTGTGTGTGTGTGTGTGTGTGTGTGTGTGTGTGTGTGTGTGTGTGTGTGTGTGTGTGTGTGTGTGTGTGTGTGTGTGTGTGTATGCCACCAAGCAGAGCAGACTGTAACAGGCTAACAGATGGTGTCTTTCAGTTAGGATGGTTTGCAGTCAGAGCTCTCAGCCCAGTCCCCTCTTTCCTCAGAGATGGGGAATATAGTCAAGGATGAGGGAAGACAGAGAGGGACAGAGAAGAGAGTGATGATGGTGGATGAGGGGAGGGAGAGAGTGATGGTGGTGGATGAGGGGAGGGACAGAGAGATGGTGGATGAGGAGAGGGAGAGTGATGGTGGGTGAGGGGAGAGAGAGAGAGATGGTGGTGGATGAGGAGAGGGAGAGTGATGGTGGATGAGGGGGGGAGAGATGGTGGATGAGGGGAGGGAGAGTGATGGTGGATGAGGGGAGGGAGAGAGTGATGGTGGTGGTGGATGAGGGGAGGGAGAGAGATGGTGGATGAGGGGAGAGAGAGTGATGGTGGTGGATGAGGGGAGAGAGAGTGATGGTGGTGGATGAGGGGAGGGAGAGTGATGGTGGTGGATGAGGGGAGAGAGAGTGATGGTGGTGGATGAGGGGAGGGAGAGTGATGGTGGATGAGGGGAGGGAGAGTGATGGTGGTGGATGAGGGGAGGGAGAGTGATGGTGGATGAGGGGAGGGAGAGTGATGGTGGATGAGGGGAGGGAGAGTGATGGTGGATGAGGGGAGGGAGAGTGATGGTGGTGGATGAGGGGAGAGAGAGTGATGGTGGTGGATGAGGGGAGGGAGAGTGATGGTGGATGAGGGGAGGGAGAGTGATGGTGGATGAGGGGAGGGAGAGTGATGGTGGATGAGGGGAGGGAGAGAGTGATGGTGGTGGATGAGGGGAGGGAGAGAGAGTGATGGTGGTGGATGAGGGGAGGGAGAGAGAGTGATGGTGGTGGATGAGGGGAGGGAGAGTGTTGGTGGTGGTGGATGAGGGGAGGGAGAGTGATGGTGGATGAGGGGAGAGAGTGATGGTGGATGAGGGGAGGGAGAGTGATGGTGGCTGAGGGGAGAGAGAGTGATGGTGGATGAGGGGAGAGAGAGTGATGGTGGATGAGGAGAGGGAGAGTGATGGTGGATGAGGGGAGAGAGAGTGATGGTGGTGGATGAGGGGAGGGAGAGTGATGGTGGATGAGGGGAGGGAGAGTGATGGTGGATGAGGGGAGGGAGAGTGATGGTGGATGAGGGGAGAGAGAGTGATGGTGGTGGATGATGGGAGGGAGAGTGATGGTGGATGAGGGGGGGAGGGAGAGTGATGGTGGATGAGGGGAGAGAGAGTGATGGTGGTGGATGAGGGGAGGGAGAGTGATGGTGGATGAGGGGAGAGAGAGTGATGGTGGTGGATGAGGGGAGGGAGAGTGATGGTGGTGGATGAGGGGAGAGAGAGTGATGGTGGTGGGGGGGGGAGTGAGGGGGAGGGGGAGAGTGAGGTGGTGGATGAGGGGAGGGAGAGTGATGGGGTGGTGGATGAGGGGGGAGGGGAGGAGAGTGATGGTGGATGAGGGGAGGGAGAGTGATGGTGGATGAGGGGAGGGAGAGGAGGGGATGGGGGGGGAGGTGGTGGATGAGGGGAGGGAGGGAGGTGGATGGGGGGGGGGTGGTGGATGAGGGGAGGGAGAGTGATGGTGGTGGATGAGGGGAGGGAGAGTGATGGTGGTGGATGAGGGGAGGGAGAGTGATGGTGGATGAGGGGAGGGGAGAGTGAGGTGGTGGATGAGGGGAGGGAGAGTGATGGTGGATGAGGGGAGGGAGAGTGATGGTGGATGAGGGGAGGGAGAGTGATGGTGGGATGAGGGGAGGGAGAGTGATGGTGGATGAGGGGAGGGAGAGTGATGGTGGATGAGGGGAGGGAGAGTGATGGTGGTGGATGAGGTTGTTGTAATCACCCCGAGGAGAGAGATATGCCATCTTCACTATCGTTTCATCTTCCCTCCCTGGTGCTGCTGAGGAGAGCCACCTCTGTGTCAGCGGCTGAATACTGGAGGGTCTAGTGTGTACTAGTACTGCCTGCTAGGGTCTAGTGTGTACTAGTACTGCCTGCTAGGGTCTAGTGTGTACTAGTACTGCCTGCTAGGGTCTAGTGTGTATTAGTACTGCCTGCTAGGGTCTAGTGTGTACTAGTACTGCCTGCTAGGGTCTAGTGTGTACTAGTACTGCCTGCTAGGGTCTAGTGTGTACTAGTACTGCCTGCTAGGGTCTAGTGTGTACTAGTACTGCCTGCTAGGGTCTAGTGTGTACTAGTACTGCCTGCTAGGGTCTAGTGTGTACTAGTACTGCCTGCTAGGGTCTAGTGTGTACTAGTACTGCCTGCTAGGGTCTAGTGTGTACTAGTACTGCCTGCTAGGGTCTAGTGTGTATTAGTACTGCCTGCTAGGGTCTAGTGTGTACTAGTACTGCCTGCTAGGGTCTAGTGTGTACTAGTACTGCCTGCTAGGGTCTAGTGTGTACTAGTACTGCCTGCTAGGGTCTAGTGTGTACTAGTACTGCCTGCTAGGGTCTAGTGTGTACTAGTACTGCCTGCTAGGGTCTAGTGTGTATTAGTACTGCCTGCTAGGGTCTAGTGTGTACTAGTACTGCCTGCTAGGGTCTAGTGTGTACTAGTACTGCCGGCTAGGGTCTAGTGTGTACTAGTACTGCCTGCTAGGGTCTAGTGTGTATTAGTACTGCCTGCTAGGGTCTAGTGTGTACTAGTACTGCCTGCTAGGGTCTAGTGTGTACTAGTACTGCCTGCTAGGGTCTAGTGTGTATTAGTACTGCCTGCTAGGGTCTAGTGTGTACTAGTACTGCCTGCTAGGGTCTAGTGTGTACTAGTACTGCCTGCTAGGGTCTAGTGTGTACTAGTACTGCCTGCTAGGGTCTAGTGTGTACTAGTACTGCCTGCTAGGGTCTAGTGTGTACTAGTACTGCCTGCTAGGGTCTAGTGTGTATTAGTACTGCCTGCTAGGGTCTAGTATGTACTGCCTGCTAGGGTCTAGTGTGTACTAGTACTGCCTGCAAGGGTCTAGTGTGTACTAGTACTGCCTGCTAGGGTCTAGTATGTATTAGTAATGCCTGCTAGGGTCTAGTGTGTACTAGTACTGCCTGCTAGGGTCTAGTGTGTACTAGTACTGCCTGCTAGGGTCTAGTATGTATTAGTACTGCCTGCTAGGGTCTAGTATGTACTAGTACTGCCAGCTAGGGTCTAGTATGTACTAGTACTGCCTGCTAGGGTCTAGTGTGTACTAGTACTGCCTGCTAGGGTCTAGTGTGTATTAGTACTGCCTGCTAGGGTCTAGTGTGTATTAGTACTGCCTGCTAGGGTCTAGTGTGTACTAGTACTGCCTGCTAGGGTCTAGTATGTATTAGTACTGCCTGCTAGGGTCTAGTGTGTATTAGTACTGCCTGCTAGGGTCTAGTGTGTACTAGTACTGCCTGCTAGGGTCTAGTGTGTACTAGTACTGCCTGCTAGGGTCTAGTATGTACTAGTACTGCCTGCTAGGGTCTAGTATGTACTAGTACTGCCTGCTAGGGTCTAGTATGTACTAGTACTGCCTGCTAGGGTCTAGTGTGTACTGCCTGCTAGGGTCTAGTGTGTACTGCCTGCTAGGGTCTAGTGTGTACTAGTACTGCCTGCTAGGGTCTAGTGTGTACTAGTACTGCCTGCTAGGGTCTAGTATGTAATAGTACTGCCTGCTAGGGTCTAGTATGTATTAGTACTGCCTGCTAGGGTCTAGTATGTACTGCCTGCTAGGGTCTAGTATGTACTGCCTGCTAGGGTCTAGTATGTACTAGTACTGGGTCTAGTGTGTACTAGTACTGCCTGCTATGGTCTAGTGTGTACTAGTACTGGGTCTAGTGTGTATTAGTACTGCCTGCTAGGGTCTAGTGTGTACTAGTACTGCCTGCTAGGGTCTAGTGTGTATTAGTACTGCCTGCTAAGGTCTAGTGTGTATTAGTACTGCCTGCTAGGGTCTAGTGTGTACTAGTACTGCCTGCTAGGGTCTAGTGTGTACTAGTACTGCCTGCTAGGGTCTAGTGTGTACTAGTACTGTACTACTCTACATGATCACTACCTGCCTGGTGTAGAGTCTACTGCTGCCCATGACTCACAGTATTGTTAATGTAACTGTAGTACTAATAAGGACCTAGATATCACCCCTGTGTTGTTAATATAACTAGTGGTGATAAGGACCTAGATATCACCCCTGTGGTGTTAATATAACTGTAGTGCTGATAAGGACCTAGATATCACCCCTGTGTTGTTAATATAACTGTAGTGCTGATAAGGACCTAGATATCACCCCTGTGTTGTTAATATAACTGTAGTGTTGATAAGGACCTAGATATCACCCCTGTGTTGTTAATATAACTAGTGTTGATAAGGACCTAGATATCACCCCTGTGTTGTTAATATAACTAGTGTTGATAAGGACCTAGATATCACCCCTGTGTTGTTAACATAACTAGTACTGATAAGGACCTAGATATCACCCCTGTGTTTTTAATATAACTGTAGTGTTGATAAGGACCTAGATATCACCCCTGTGTTGTTAATATAACTGTAGTGCTGATAAGGACCTAGATATCACCCCTGTGTTGTTAATATAACTGTAGTGCTGATAAGGACCTAGATATCACCCCTGTGTTGTTAATATAACTAGTGCTGATAAGGACCTAGATATCACCCCTGTGTTGTTAATATAACTAGTGGTGATAAGGACCTAGATATCACCCCTGTGTTGTTAATATAACTAGTGTTGATAAGGACCTAGATATCACCCCTGTGTTGTTAATATAACTAGTGCTGATAAGGACCTAGATATCACCCCTGTGTTGTTAATATAACTAGTGCTGATAAGGACCTAGATATCACCCCTGTGTTGTTAATATAACTGTAGTGCTGATAAGGACCTAGATATCACCCCTGTGTTGTTAATATCACTAGTGCTGATAAGGACCTAGATATCATCCCTGTGTTGTTAATATAACTAGTGCTGATAAGGACCTAGATATCACCCCTGTTTTGTTATTATAACTAGTGCTGATAAGGACCTAGATATCACCCCTGTGTTGTTAATATAACTAGTGGTGATAAGGACCTAGATATCACCCCTGTGTTGTTAATATAACTAGTGCTGATAAGGACCTAGATATCACCCCTGTGTTGTTAATATAACTGTAGTGTTGATAAGGACCTAGATATCACCCCTGTGTTGTTAATATAACTGTAGTGCTGATAAGGACCTAAATATCACCCCTGTGTTGTTAATATAACTGTAGTGTTGATAAGGACCTAGATATCACCCCTGTGTTGTTAATATAACTAGTGTTGATAAGGACCTAGATATCACCCCTGTGTTGTTAATATAACTAGTGTTGATAAGGACCTAGATATCACCCCTGTGTTGTTAACATAACTAGTACTGATAAGGACCTAGATATCACCCCTGTGTTTTTAATATAACTGTAGTGTTGATAAGGACCTAGATATCACCCCTGTGTTGTTAATATAACTAGTGCTGATAAGGACCTAGATATCACCCCTGTGTTGTTAATATAACTAGTGCTGATAAGGACCTAGATATCACCCCTGTGTTGTTAATATAACTGTAGTGCTGATAAGGACCTAGATATCACCCCTGTGTTGTTAATATCACTAGTGCTGATAAGGACCTAGATATCACCCCTGTGTTGTTATTATAACTAGTGTTGATAAGGACCTAGATATCACCCCTGTGTTGTTATTATAACTAGTGCTGATAAGGACCTAGATATCACCCCTGTGTTGTTAATATAACTGTAGTGCTGATAAGGACCTAGATATCACCCCTGTGTTGTTAATATAACTAGTGGTGATAAGGACCTAGATATCACCCCTGTGTTGATAATATTACTAGTGCTGATAAGGACCTAGATATCACCCCTGTGTTGTTAATATAACTAGTGTTGATAAGGACCTAGATATCACCCCTGTGTTGTTAATATAACTGTAGTGCTGATAAGGACCTAGATATCACCCCTGTGTGTTAATATAACTAGTGCTGATAAGGACCTAGATATCACCCCTGTGTTGTTAATATAACTGTAGTGTTGATAAGGACCTAGATATCACCCCTGTGTGGTAATATAACTAGTGGTGATAAAGACCTAGATATCACCCCTGTGTTGTTAATATAACTGTAGTGCTGATAAGGACCTAGATATCACCCCTGTGTTGTTAATATAACTGTAGTGCTGATAAGGACCTAGATATCACCCCTGTGTTGTTAATATAACTAGTGTTGATAAGGACCTAGATATCACCCCTGTGTTGTTAATATAACTAGTGTTGATAAGGACCTAGATATCACCCCTGTGTTGTTAATATAACTAGTGTTGATAAGGACCTAGATATCACCCCTGTGTTGTTAATATAACTGTAGTGTTGATAAGGACCTAGATATCACCCCTGTGTGGTAATATAACTAGTGGTGATAAAGACCTAGATATCACCCCTGTGTTGTTAATATAACTGTAGTGCTGATAAGGACCTAGATATCACCCCTGTGTTGTTAATATAACTGTAGTGCTGATAAGGACCTAGATATCACCCCTGTGTTGTTAATATAACTAGTGTTGATAAGGACCTAGATATCACCCCTGTGTTGTTAATATAACTAGTGTTGATAAGGACCTAGATATCACCCCTGTGTTGTTAATATAACTGTAGTGTTGATAAGGACCTAGATATCACCCCTGTGTTGTTAATATAACTGTAGTGTTGATAAGGACCTATATATCACCCCTGTGTTGTCTTTGATTCTGTATTCTCAGGGTAATACCCTGGTTCAGCTATTTCTTTCAGCGTTGAATGATTGAAGGTGAATCTAACCTGTAGGCTACTTTCCTCAATGCTCCTGTCTTGTCGGTTACCCGTGATTGGTTACACAGATTCTGGTATTGTGAAAATTAGATCCTGTCAGCCAAATGCCGGGTTATTTTCTTATTTTTTGAGATAAACATGCTAAATGCATTTTTGTTGTTGTTGAGTTCGTGCCCAGTCACAGACTGTTGGGAAGACCATGCACCCATGTTCTGCTACCATTATTCATGTGATTTTAGCAACCAGAACTGTGTTTAATTGTTGTCCTACGCCCTTTCAGCAGCACGTCTCTGCCTGCATACCAAACGGCACCATATTCCCAATATAGTGCACTTCTTTTGACCTGTAGGGATCTGATGAAAAGTAGTGCACTATATAGGGAATAGGGTGCCATTTGGGGATACTTCCTGTGAGTAATGGATGGTGTTTCTACCCACAGAGTGCTGAGAGCTGATTGAGATGTCTTAGGTCAGTCTTAAATGGATTCCAGGTTTCTGCACTCGTTAAATGCTATTTTATTACCACACAGATATAATTTCCATTATGTCTGTAATGGGCAGGCGTGTCTATGAAATAAAGCATTCATGGGTATTTGTTTAGAACTTTATGATACATTACCTTGCCTCTTTCCAATATTACGATATTGATTACCAGGCAGTTAAAATGTCATTGTCAGAGGATATTTAGTAGTTTTTCCAATGATGGACCGTTTGGAAGCCCATTTCACAACTTCCTGTCTGAGTGTTGGTATTTGGTTGATGTACTTGTGTCCATCACAGGATGTTGGTGGCGTCTTAATTGGTCTCGTTCTAATGACTGGAGTGGAATGGGTGGAGCGTTAACAAATACATCAAACACATGGTTTCCTGGTGTTTGATTCCATTCCATTTACTCCGTTCCAGACATTACATTTACTCCGTTCCAGACATTACTATGAGCCAGCTTCCTCTCAGCAACATCCTGTGGTTTCCAGGTGTTTGATTCCATTCCATTTACTCCGTTCCAGACATTACATTTACTCCGTTCCAGACATTACTATGAGCCAGCTTCCTCTCAGCAACATCCTGTGGTTTCCAGGTGTTTGATTCCATTCCATTTACTCCGTTCCAGACATTACTATGAGCCGTCTTCCTCTCAGCAACATCCTGTGGTTTCCAGGTGTTTGATACCATTCCATTTACTCCGTTCCAGACATTACTATGAGCCGTCCTCCTCCTCTCAGCAGCCTCCTGTGGTTTCCAGGTGTTTGATTCCATTCCATTTACTCCGTTCCAGACATTACTATGAGCCGTCCTCCTCCTCTCAGCAACATCCTGTGGTTTCCAGGTGTTTGATTCCATTCCATTTACTCCGTTCCAGACATTACTATGAGCCGTCTTCCTCTCAGCAACATCCTGTGGTTTCCAGGTGTTTGATACCATTCCATTTACTCCGTTCCAGACATTACTATGAGCCGTCTTCCTCTCAGCAACATCCTGTGGTTTCCAGGTGTTTGATTCCATTCCGTTTACTCCGTTCCAGACATTACATTTACTCCGTTCCAGACATTACTATGAGCCGTCTTCCTCTCAGCAACATCCTGTGGTTTCCAGGTGTTTGATTCCATTCCGTTTACTCCGTTCCAGACATTACATTTACTCCGTTCCAGACATTACTATGAGCCGTCTTCCTCTCAGCAACATCCTGTGGTTTCCAGGTGTTTGATTCCATTCCGTTTACTCCGTTCCAGACATTACATTTACTCCGTTCCAGACATTACTATGAGCCGTCTTCCTCTCAGCAACATCCTGTGGTTTCCAGGTGTTTGATACCATTCCATTTACTCCGTTCCAGACATTACTATGAGCCGTCTTCCTCTCCTATGAGCCGTCTTCCTCTCAGCAACATCCTGTGGTTTCCAGGTGTTTGATACCATTCCATTTACTCCGTTCCAGACATTACTATGAGCCGTCTTCCTCTCAGCAACATCCTGTGGTTTCCAGGTGTTTGATTCCATTCCATTTACTCCGTTCCAGACATTACTATGAGCCGTCTTCCTCTCAGCAACATCCTGTGGTTTCCAGGTGTTTGATTCCATTCCATTTACTCCGTTCCAGACATTACTATGAGCCATCTTCCTCTCAGCAACATCCTGTGGTTTCCAGGTGTTTGATTCCATTCCGTTTACTCCGTTCCAGACATTACATTTACTCCGTTCCAGACATTACTATGAGCCGTCTTCCTCTCAGCAACATCCTGTGGTTTCCAGGTGTTTGATACCATTCCATTTACTCCGTTCCAGACATTACTATGAGCCGTCTTCCTCTCAGCAGCCTCCTGTGGTTTCCAGGTGTTTGATTTCATTCCATTTACTCCGTTCGAGACATTACATTTACTCCGTTCCAGACATTACTATGAGCCAGCTTCCTCTCAGCAACATCCTGTGGTTTCCAGGTGTTTGATACCATTCCATTTACTCCGTTCCAGACATTCCATTTACTCCGTTCCAGACATTACTATGAGCCGTCTTCCTCTCAGCAACATCCTGTGGTTTCCAGGTGTTTGATTCCATTCCATTTACTCCGTTCCAGACATTACATTTACTCCGTTCCAGACATTACTATGAGCCGTCCTCCTCCTCTCAGCAACATCCTGTGGTTTCCAGGTGTTTGATACCATTCCATTTACTCCGTTCCAGACATTACTATGAGCCGTCTTCCTCTCAGCAGCCTCCTGTGGTTTCCAGGTGTTTGATTCCATTCCATTTACTCCGTTCCAGACATTCCATTTACTCCGTTCCAGACATTACTATGAGCCGTCTTCCTCTCAGCAACATCCTGTGGTTTCCAGGTGTTTGATTCCATTCCATTTACTCCGTTCCAGACATTACTATGAGCCGTCTTCCTCTCAGCAACATCCTGTGGTTTCCAGGTGTTTGATTCCATTCCATTTACTCCGTTCCAGACATTACTATGAGCCGTCTTCCTCTCAACAGCCTCCTCCAGTGACATAATGGCTCAGATGTCAATGTAAATGATATACAACAGCCCTCACAGGGACCCTCATCACGAACAGCAACATCTACATCAAATCTACTGGGTTTTACAAGTGAATTGCTGTTGAGATGTGTTGTAAAACCAGCAGTGCTTTAAGTAGTAATGAGTGTTTCACTACTGGCAAACACTACACATTCCCTATTAAAACATCATTCTCTCTTTAATGATTACTGGGTAGCTACTGGGCTCTTTGAGGAGGGGGGTATCTAGTACTTAAAACCTACACAATTCCTACATATTTTTTTTCTGAGCAAAGTTCATGAACAACTCCCTCTTTGACTGGATCCTGGACTTCCTGATGGGACGGCTCCAGGTGGTGAGGATAGCAGCTCCACCGCGCTAACCATCCGCGTTTGGGCCCCACAGCTCCACTCCTTTACTCTCTATTCACCCAAAGTCAAAGGGGTCTGAATACTTTCCCGAATACACTGTTTGTTTTGAAGGAGGCACCAGAGCTAGCCTTAGCATTAAGGACATTCAGCCCATCTGTGTTTTGAAGGAGGCACAAGAGCTAGCATTAGCATTAAAGACATTCAGCCCATCTGTGTTTTGAAGGAGGCACAAGAGCTAGCATTAGCATTAAGGACATTCAGCCCATCTGTGTTTTGAAGGAGGCACAAGAGCTAGCATTAGCATTAAAGACATTCAGCCAATCTGTGTTTTGAAGGAGGCACCAGAGCTAGCATTAGCATTAAGGACATTCAGCCCATCTGTGTTTTGAAGGCGGCACCAGAGCTAGCATTAGCATTAAATACATTCAGTCCATCTGTGTTTTGAAGGAGACACCAGAGCTAGCATTAGCATTAAAGACATTCAGCCCATCTGTGTTTTGAAGGAGGCACCAGAGCTAGCATTAGCATTAAAGACATTCAGCCCATCTGTGTTTTGAAGGAGGCACCAGAGCTAGCATTAGCATTAAAGACATTCAGCCCATCTGTGTTTTGAAGGAGGCACCAGAGCTAGCATTAGCATTAAGGACATTCAGCCCATCTGTGTTTTGAAGGAGGCACCAGAGCTAGCATTAGCATTAAGGACATTCAGCCCATCTGTGTTTTGAAGGAGGCACCAAAGGTACAGAGCAGGTTGTAACAGGACAAGAGAGGAGTGCTGACTGAGACAGAGAGAGAGAGAGAGAGAGAGAGAGAGAGAGAGAGAGAGAGAGAGAGAGAGAGAGAGAGAGAGAGAGAGAGAACCCTAACCCTGGCTGTTTGTACCGATTGCCCTCTTCAACTGACTGTGTTCTGGCCCGTCCCCCGGGAGGAAGTGTGATGCAACACTCCACCTTCCCACTCTCCTACCCTACCTACCTGCAGCTCACAGTCACCCGTTTGTTCACCCAGTCATTTAATTAGGTTGCTTATAAGTAGGTACATTCCCAGGCTGGTTGGTGTGTGGTTTAGTGGGTGCTGGCCCTTAGGGAGAGGAGGGAATTAGTCTCTCTCTCTCTCTCTCTCTCTCTCTCTCTCTCTCTCTCTCTCTCTCTCTCTCTCTCTCTCTCTCTCTCTCTCTGTCTCAGTCAGCACTCCTCTCTTGTCCTGTTACAACCTGCTCTGTAGCCTCTCTCCTCTCAG
>NC_138310.1:93179983-93187483 GCF_965601325.2 Salmo salar
AGGGCGTAGAGGGATTTCTTATAAGTGTCCGCGTTAGAGTCCC
This sequence comes from Salmo salar, assembly GCF_965601325.2. Lineage (NCBI taxonomy): Eukaryota > Metazoa > Chordata > Actinopteri > Salmoniformes > Salmonidae > Salmo > Salmo salar. The sequence goes on from NC_138310.1 coordinate 93,180,027, forward strand.
ACTTTACACCACTGAGGGACAGCGAGAGATGGTGAACAAGGCAGAGGACAGAGAGAGGGAAGGAGGGAGAGAGGGAGAGAGGCAAGGAAGCTAGGAATCAGCTCATTGTAAACTCTTATCATATCTCTGTTGCAGAGAAGACTAATTATAGTGTCTGTAAAAAGCCATACATTAGATACGTCTTCAAGTCTCAGGGCTTGGACTTAGATGTTTTTATTAATATATAACACTTTCATTTTATCTTGTATTCATTTTACATTGTTGTAAATTCTTTAGTTAGATTTTTTTTGTTTATTGTTCTATCTGCTGCATATCATTTACATGAATCAGTATTTATTGTTCTATCTGCTGCATATCATTTACATGAATCAGTATTTATTGTTCTATCTGCTGCATATCATTTACATGAATCAGTATTTATTGTTCTATCTGCTGCATATCATTTACATGAATCAGTATTTATTGTTCTATCTGCTGCATATCATTTACATGAATCAGTATTTATTGTTCTATCTGCTGCATATCATTTACATGAATCAGTATTTATTGTTCTATCTGCTGCATATCATTTACATGAATCAGTATTTATTGTTCTATCTGCTGCATATCATTTAAATGAATCAGTATTTATTGTTCTATCTGCTGCATATCATTTACATGAATCAGTATTTATTGTTCTATCTGCTGCATATCATTTACATGAATCAGTGTCTATTGTTCTATCTGCTGCATATCATTTACATGAATCAGTGTCTATTGTTCTATCTGCTGCATATCATTTACATGAATCAGTATTTATTGTTCTATCTGCTGCATATTATTTACATGAATCAGTATTTATTGTTCTATCTGCTGCATATCATTTAAATGAATCAGTGTCTATTGTTCTATCTGCTGCATATCATTTACATGAATCAGTGTCTATTGTTCTATCTGCTGCATATCATTTACAAGAATCAGTGTCTATTGTTCTATCTGCTGCATATTATTTACATGAATCAGTATTTATTGTTCTATCTGCTGCATATCATTTACATGAATCAGTGTCTATTGTTCTATCTGCTGCATATCATTTACAAGAATCAGTGTCTATTGTTCTATCTGCTGCAAACATTTACATGAATCAGTATTTATTGTTCTATCTGCTGCATATCATTTACATGAATCAGTGTCTATTGTTCTATCTGCTGCATATCATTTACATGAATCAGTGTCTATTGTTCTATCTGCTGCATATCATTTACATGAATCAGTATTTATTGTTCTATCTGCTGCATATCATTTACATGAATCAGTGTCTATTGTTCTATCTGCTTCAGATTTGTATTTCATTTTATTTAACCTTTATTTAAATAGGAAGGTCAGTTACGAACAAATTCTTATTTACAATGACGGCCTACCAAAAGGCCTCCTGCGGGGACAGGGGCCTGGGATTAAACATAAAAAATAAGTACAATATAAATATAGGACAAAACACACATCACAACAAGAGAGACAATACAACACTACATAAAGAGAGACCTAAGACAACAACATAACAGCAAAACATGACAACACAGCATGATAGCAACACCACATGGTAGCAGCACAAAACATGGTACAAACATTATTGGGCACAGACAATAGCCCAAAGTGCAAGAAGGTAGAGGCAACAATACATCACACAAAGCAGCCACGACTTTCAGTAAGTGTCTCCATAATTGAGTCTTTGAATGAAAAGATTGAGATAAAACTGTCCAGTTTGAGTGTTTGTTGCAGTCTGAAAAGAGGAGCGACCCAGGGATGTGTGTGCTTTGGAGACCTTTAACAGAATGTGACTGGCAGAAAGGGTGTTGTATGTGGAGGATGAGGGCTGCAGTAGATATCTCAGACAGGGGGGAGTGAGGCCTAAGACGGTTTTATAAATAAGCATCAACCAGTGGGTCTTGTGATGGGTTTACAGAGATGTTTACAGAGGAGTATAGAGTGCAGTGATGTGTCCTATAAGGAGCATTGATGGCCGAATGGTAAAGAACATCTAGCCGCTCGAGAGCACCCTTACCTGCCGATCTATAAATAACGTCTCTGTAATCTAGCATGGGTAGGATGGTCATCTGAATCAGGGTTAGTTTGGCAGCTGGGGTGAAAGAGGAGCGATTACGATAGAGGAAACCAAGTCTAGATTTAACCTTAGCCTGCAGCTTTGATATGTGCTGAGAGAAGGACAGTGTACCGTCTAGCCATACTCCCAAGTACTTGTATGAGGTGACTACCTCAACCTCTAAACCCTCAGAGGTAGTAATCACACCTGTGGGGAGAGGGGCATTCTTCTTACCAAACCGCATTACCTTTGTTTTGGAGCTGTTCAGAACAAGGTTGTGGGCAGAGAAAGCTTGTTTGACACTAAGAATGCTTTGTTGTAGAGCGTTTAACACAAAATCCAGGGAGGGGCTAGCTGAGTTTAAGACTGTATCATCTGCATTTAAATGGATGAGAGAGCTTCCTACTGCCTGAGCTATGTTGTTAATGCAAATTGAGAAGAGCATGGGACCTAGGGTCAAGCCTTGGGGTACACTCCCTTGGTGACAGGCAGTGGCTGAGACAGCATATTTTCTGACTTTATACACTGCACTCTTTGAGAGAGGTAGTTAGAAAACCAGGCAAAAGACCCTTCAGTGACACCAATACTCCATAGCCGGCCCACAATAATGGAATGGTCTACCGTATCAAAAGCTTTGAACAATTCAATAAAAACAGCAGCACAACATTGCTTAGAATCAAGGGCAATGGTGACATCATTGAGGACATTTAAGGTTGCAGTGACACATCCATAACCTGAGTGGAAACCAGATTGCAGACCAGAGAGAATACTATAGACATCAAGAAAGACAGTCAATTGATTATTGAGAAGTTTTCCCAACACTTTTGATAAACAGGACCAAATAGAAATAGTCCTATAACAGTTAGGATCAGCTTGATCTCCCCCCTTTAAATAAAGGATGAACCGTGGCTGCCTACCAAGCAATGGGAACCTCCCCAGACAGGAGAGACAGGTTGAAAAGGTCAGAGAATAGGGCTTGGCGATGATAAGGGCAGAAACCTTAAAGAAGAAAGGGTCTAAACCGTCTGACCCAGATGTTTTTTTTGGGGGGGGTTCAAGTTTAAGGAGCTCCTTTAGCACCTCAGACTCAGTGACCGCCTGCAGGGAGAAACTTTGTAGCGGGGCAGTGGGGAAAAACAGGGAGGAGCATCGGAGATAGTCACATTAGAAGGGGTGGGAGGTTAGGAAATATTGGACGGGCAAGGAGGCATGGCTGAGTCAAATAGGAATCCTGACTTAATGAAGCGGTGATTAAAGAGCTCAGCCATGTGCTTCTTGTCAGCAACAACCACATCATCAACATTAAGGGACACGGGCAGCTGTGAGGAGGAGGGTTTATTCTCCAGGTATTTAACCGTTTTGCAGAACGTCTTGGGGTAAGGACCCACAGAGAGAGAACTGCTCCTTAAAGTAACTAGCTTTGGCCTTCCGGATAGCCTGAGTGCACTGACTTCTCATTAGCCTGAACGATCATTCACATGAATCATTATCTATTATCCTTATTGGGACTTTGTTGTTGCTGTTTTTTGTCATTTCATATTAATTGGCTGTTTTTTTTTCCTTCCACATAATAATCAGTTTCTCTTTTTTAGTTTCTGTACAGTCATGACTTAACATTGTGTTTTTCTTATACAGCCTGATTAAAAATTCACAAAGATCATCTGTCGAATGTTTTAACATAAGAGAAAAAATTCTCCCCAGTCTATTGGCATTTCTTTTCACCATATGAAAATAAATGTATTCTGTTTTAACTTACTGTAGATGTTCGAATAGCATTTATCAGCTGGGGATTTACAAGATAAATACAACTAGAAGAAAGACAGATTGATTTGTTCCCGACATGTTCCCTGGTAATTTGTCTTGGAACCTGATCTCACAGTTAAACATCTTACATCATGTTGTGTGTTCTCTTCCGTCATTGTAGCCTGCTCCTCTGGGGGCCTGTGGTGTTTCATTTGGTCCTCATGGAGTTCCTCAATCACAACACAACACAATACAACACCCCAACCCCAACAGAGAAGCAGGCAAGCAACAACATAACAGAACACATAACGACATAACAAAAAAAGTGGTGTTGTGTTGTTTCATTTGTGTTTCATTGGCCCTCCATGTGTCTCTGTCTGTCTGTCTTGTCTTGTGGTCCTTACAGGTCTTCCTCTGCATTGTTCCTCCGCCTCCTCTTCCCCTGTCCAGCACGAGCAGCTCCCATACCCTCCCCCTTCTTTGTCAGCAGCCAATGAGAGCCAGGGAAGGTTTCTAGGTAACTGTGCAGCTCAGCCCGCCCCACTGCGAGCTCAGGACTCTGACTCTGAAGAAGAGTTTGGCCCTAATTCATTCTTAGTTAGAACTGGCTCAGGAAACATCTATGCTGCTGCTGTTACTGCTGCTACTACTGGGACGCTAGATGGTGAGTTTAATGGTCTTCCTCACTACTACTGCTTTCTACAGGCTAGTGGAGAGAGAGAGAGGGGTGGGGGAGGGAGAGAGAGAGAGAGAGAGAGGAGAGCGAGAGAGACAGAGAGAGAGGGGGAGAGAGAGAAAGAGAGAGAGCTCCCATATCTACTGGGTGAAATACCACGGTGTGCCATCACAGCAGCAAGATGTGTGACCTGTTACCACAGGAAAAGGGCAACCAGTGAAGAACAAACACCATTGTAAATTCAACCTATATTTATGTTTATTTATTTTCCCTTTTTGTACTTTAACTATTTGCACATCGTTACATCACTGTAAATAGACATAATATGACATTTGAAATGTCTCTATTCCTTTCGAACTTGTGTGAGTGAAATATTTACTGTTCACTTTTTATTGTTTATTTCACTTTTGTTTATCCATTTCCATCACTTGCTTTGGCAACGTTAACATATGTTTCCCGTGCCAATAAAGCCCTTAAATTGAATTGAGAGAGAGCGAGAGATAAAGAGAAAGAGAGAGACAGGGAAAGGGCCACTGGACCACTAGGTGGTGGGTAAGTGACCTGTCTTCCACGCTGCTGCTTTCTGGATGGTCTGAGGGGGTAGTAGTAGCTAGTCAGCACTGTGGGTGGTGTTGTGTTATAGAGATAGCCATAGACAAGACCCTGGCCCGTTTTGTTAATGAGTCAGAGGAGAGTTAGGAATAATGATAGGGGAAACAATCAATACAGTTAGAGATCACAAAATTATTTTGTACTGTGTTCTATTGATACTTTGACTCCAAGTATAATTATTTTTTTTACTTTGAGGAGATATCCCTAGTTATTAACTTTGAGGACATAGCCCTAGTTATTAACTTTGAGGAGATATCCCTAGTTATTAACTTTGAGGAGATATTCCTAGTTATTAACTTTGAGGAGATATCCCTAGTTATTAACTTTGAGGAGATAGCCCTAGTTATTAACTTTGAGGAGATATCCCTAGTTATTAACTGGGAGGAGATATTCCTAGTTATTAACTTTGAGGAGATATCCCTAGTTGTTAACTATGAGGAGATATCCCTAGTTATTAACTTTGAGGAGATATCCCTAGTTATTAACTTTGAGGAGATAGCCCTAGTTATTAACTTTGAGGAGATATCCCTAGTTATTAACTTTGAGGAGATAGCCCTAGAAGACTCAGTTGTGAGTGTGGGCTTGCCTGTGGAGCACGCAGTCAAACACAGGAGCGATTTAGGTTTTAGTGCATCAGAAGTGCGGAGTTCCCTGTATGGGTTTAGGCTTTAGTGCTGTGTGTGTGTAGCCGGCAGGAATGGAGCGTTTCCTCCATGGGTTCCCCTTGAACTACCTGACTGACAGGTGTAAGAACTGTGAAATAGCTAACACTTGTAAAATTAACCTTGTCTGGTATGTGTTTCTAAATGTTCCGTTATCAGGAAGCACATTGTATTGTATGGAAACATTTATGAACTTGTTTTGATCAAATCAAAGTTTATTTGTCACATGCGCCGAATACAACAGGTGTAGACCTTACCGTGCAATGCTTACTTACTAGCCCTTAACCAACAATGCAATTCAAGAAAGAGTTTTCCCCCAAATGTAACATGCTGGTAGAAATGAGGTAAAACGGGTTTAAGTTTCCCTGCATTAAAGTCCCCGGCCACTAGGAGCGCCGCTTCTGGATGAGCGTTTTCCTGTTTGTTTATGGAGGAAGACAGCTGGTTGAGTGCGGTCTTAGTGCCAGCATGGGTTTGTGGCGGTAAATAGATGGCAATAATCATTAGAGCAGTGGTTCCCAAACTTTTCATAGTCCCTTACCCCTTCAAACCCCTAGCTGTACCCCCTCTAGCACCAGGGTCAGCACACTCTCAAATATTGACGATATATTTAGTTTTTGTCACAACTCGGCTTGTGGGAAGTGACAAAGATCTCTTATAGGACCAGGGCACAAATAATAGTCGAAAATTGTGAATAACTCACCACAGGTTAATGAGAAGGATGTGCTTGAAAGGATGCACATAACTCTGCAATGTTGGGTTGTATTGGAGAGAGTCTCAGTCTTAAATCATTTTCCACACTCAGTCTGTGCCTGTATTTAGTTTTCATGCTAGTGAGGGCCGAGAAACCACTCTCACATAGGTACGTGGTTGCAAAGGGCATCAGGGTCTTAACAGCCGATTTGCCAAAGGCAGGATACTCTGAGCGCAGCCCAATCCAGAAATCTGGATTCTGTGTTTAGCTATGTTTAGCTGTGGTTTAGTTGTGTTTAGCTGTGGTTTAGCTGTGTTTAGCTGTGGTTTAGCTATGTTTAGCTGTGGTTTAGCTGTGTTTAGCTGTATTTAGCTGTGGTTTAGCTGTGTTTAGTTGTGCTTAGCTGTGTTTAGCTGTGGTTTAGCTGTGGTTTAGCTGTGTTTAGCTGTATTTAGCTGTGGTTTAGCTGTGTTTAGTTGTGCTTAGCTGTGTTTAGCTGTATTTAGCTGTGGTTTAGCTGTGTTTAGTTGTGCTTAGCTGTGTTTAGCTGTGGTTTAGCTATGTTTAGCTGTGGTTTAGCTGTGTTTAGCTGTGGTTTAGCTATGTTTAGCTGTATTTAGCTGTGGTTTAGCTGTGTTTAGTTGTGCTTAGCTATGGTTATCTGTGTTTAGCTATGTTTAGCTGTGTTTAGCTGTGGTTTAGCTATGTTTAGCTGTATTTAGCTGTGGTTTAGCTGTGTTTAGTTGTGTTTAGCTGTGGATTAGCTGTGTTTAGCTGTGCTTAACTGTGTTTAGCTGTGCTTAGCTATGGTTATCTGTGTTTAGCTATGTTTAACTGTGGTTTAGCTGTGGTTTAGCTGTGGTTTAGCTGTGCTTAGCTGTGCTTAACTGTGTTTAGCTGTGCTTAGCTATGGTTATCTGTGTTTAGCTATGTTTAACTGTGGTTTAGCTGTGGTTTAGCTGTGGTTTAGCTGTGCTTAACTGTGTTTAG
>NC_138310.1:93192483-93207483 GCF_965601325.2 Salmo salar
GAGCAGTATATATACAATCATAAGGAATTACAATAACACGTCTGTTAGAGGGACTAGAGGGACTAGAGGGACTGGAAGGGCCAGAGGGGCTAGAGGGGCTAGAGGGGCCAGAGGGGCCAGAGGGACTAGAGGGACTAGAGGGACTAGAGGGACTAGAGGGGCCAGGGGGACTAGAGGGACTAGAGGGACTAGAGGGACTAGAGGGGCCAGAGGGACCAGAGGGACTAGAGGGGCTAGAGGGACTAGAGGGACCAGAGGGACTAGAGGGGCTAGAGGGACCAGAGGGACTAGAGGGACTAGAGGGACTAGAGGGACCAGAGGGACTAGAGGGACTAGAGGGGCCAGAGGGACCAGAGGGACCAGAGGGGCTAGAGGGACTAGAGGGACTAGAGGGACTAGAGGGGCCAGAGGGACCAGAGGGACTAGAGGGGCTAGAGGGACTAGAGGGGCCAGAGGGACTAGAGGGACTAGAGGGGCCAGAGGGACCAGAGGGGCTGGAAGGGCCAGAGGGGCTAGAGGGACTACAGGGGCTAGAGGGGCCAGAGGGACTAGAGGGACTAGAGGGACTAGAGGGGCCAGAGGGGCCAGAGGGACTAGAGGGACTAGAGGGGCCAGAGGGGCTAGAGGGACTAGAGGGGCTAGAGGGACTAGAGGGGCCAGAGGGACTAGAGGGACTAGAGGGGCCAGAGGGACCAGAGGGGCTGGAAGGGCCAGAGGGGCTAGAGGGACTACAGGGGCTAGAGGGGCCAGAGGGACTGAGGCAGGGACTAGAGGGGCCAGAGGGGCCAGAGGGACTAGAGGGACTAGAGGGGCCGGAGGGACCAGAGGGACTAGAGGGGCCAGAGGGACTAGAGGGACTAGAGGGACCAGAGGGACCAGAGGGACTAGAGGGGCCAGAGGGGCTAGAGGGACTAGAGGGGCTAGAGGGACTAGAGGGGCCAGAGGGACTAGAGGGACTAGAGGGACCAGAGGGGCCAGAGGGACTAGAGGGACTAGAGGGACTAGAGGGGCTAGAGGGACTAGAGGGGCCGAGGGCAGGGACTAGAGGGACTAGAGGGACCAGAGGGACTAGAGGGGCTAGAGGGGCCAGAGGGACTAGAGGGACTAGAGGGGCTAGAGGGGCCAGAGGGGCTAGAGGGGCCGGAGGGACTAGAGGGGCTGGAAGGGCCAGAGGGACTACAGGGGCTAGAGGGGCCAGAGGGACTAGAGGGACTAGAGGGACTAGAGGGGCCAGAGGAGCCAGAGGGACTAGAGGGGCTAGAGGGGCCAGAGGGGCTAGAGGGACTAGAGGGGCTAGAGGGACTAGAGGGGCCAGAGGGACTAGAGGGACTAGAGGGACTAGAGGGACCAGAGGGACTAGAGGGGCTAGAGGGCCAGAGGGACTAGAGGGACTAGAGGGGCTAGAGGGGCCAGAGGGGCTAGAGGGACTAGAGGGGCTAGAGGGACTAGAGGGGCCAGAGGGACCAGAGGGACTAGAGGGACTAGAGGGGCCAGAGGGGCCAGAGGGGCTAGAGGGACTAGAGGGGCCAGAGGGACTAGAGGGACTAGAGGGGCTAGAGGGGCCAGAGGGACTAGAGGGGCCAGAGGGACCAGAGGGGCCAGAGGGACCAGAGGGGCTAGAGGGGCTAGAGGGACCAGAGGGACTAGAGGGGCCAGAGGGACTACAGGGGCTAGAGGGGCTAGAGGGGCTAGAGGGGCCAGAGGGGCCAGAGGGACTAGAGGGACTAGAGGGGCTAGAGGGACTAGAGGGACTAGAGGGGCCAGAGGGACTAGAGGGACTAGAGGGGCCAGCGGGACTAGAGGGGCCAGAGGGACTAGAGGGACTAGAGGGGCCAGGGGTAGAGGGGACTACAGGGGCCATAGGCGCCAGAGGGACCAGAGGGATTAGTGGAATCTGAACCCTTTTATCAGCTCATGGTGAACCTGCGATACGCTGGGTGCTTAAAATACTGGATGTTCTGCTGCATGTTTTAAAGACTAACCACTCTCAGCTAGAATTAAGTATTTGTGACAGACCACTTCGATTCGGTCTTATGTAGCAAACATTTCAAATTGTGTTTTTTACATTGGATAAAAGTAGAGACTAATAACTAAAAAATTGTATATTATACACTACAGTTGAGAAACAATGGGAAAGTAATTCTGCTTTGAAAGTTGATAAACTTGAGAAAATGTTCTTTGAATGTTTTGGTACACCTACTGGAGAGCTCTTCTTTGTCTCCACCCATTCAGCATCATTCACACCCTCTTAAGCCTGAGCCCCGCCCATCTCTTTAAGGGTTCACATGAGAGGCCATGTGCTAAACAGAGTGAGTAATGTAATAACCAACCAAAGATTTCAAGACTAAAAAGTGGTGAAAGTAGTAGCCTACAATAAGGAAAAACTCCAGGTGAAAATACACTTTATCCTTCGCCTGGATCCTAATCTGACTTTAATACAAATACAAAAATAGAAAGTGTCCAGATAAAAATATTGAATAAATGTTTTATAATTATTAGATGGCTCTTACACAGACACTAGGGGTGTAGTAGTCCGTAGTCAGTAGTCAGACAAAATGACTATCGAACCGGATATGAGCAATTTTCTGGATACAATTATGATCGGAAATTATCTGTGATCGGAAAATAACGTAATTTTTTTTCAGGTACCAGCAAGCATGTTTCTTATGTGTCAGTCACGGAGTTTGTAAACCGTACTGTACCGTCTTTGTGTCAGTCATGTGCGTGGTGTAAATAACTCAACTGGCTAGTTGGCCTGTCTGTAAAGAGAAGGGCTGGGCTGTACGTTGATCCTGCTGCTCTGATTGGATAGATTGAAGATGTATTTCTCTGTCCACTCGCTTCATAATTTCACTCAATCACTTTTCCTCGCATGTTTTCGGTCATATCATTTAGATTGCTGCTTCCTGCTACTGTGATAAATCACATGGCGAGGATGTTTGCTATCAAGCGATCAATGTGCATAATATCTAAAAAGTGGGACAAAAAAATAAAAAATGTGACAAAAAACAAATGAAATGTTGATGATCATTCTGACAGAGAAACAGCATCCTGGCACACAGACACGCCCACACCTCCGCACACTGCTCCTAATCTGTAGCTTTTTTTGCAGTAAGAAGGTGATACTGAGATATTTTGCTAACATCTATTTAGGCATATTAAAACACTACCAATCACGAGTATCATCCGATCCAACTGTCAACTGTCAATTTACGGATGCGATTACGAAGAGCCATGTCGGCATACTCCTTCCAGACACACTTAATGGGTCATGTGAAGGAAATGCTATAACCACCCTACAGCCACATCTAGCTAAGTGGATGGGTCTCTATTATCTAGACATGTTGATGTAATACTATAGATGGCTGTAACCACCCTACAGCCACATCTAGCTAAGTGGATGGGTCACTATTATCTAGACATGTTCACATGTTCATGAAATACTATAGATGGCTGTAATCACCCCCCCAGATAAACCTGGCTAACTTGATGAGTCATGTAATCATCTGGCAAAATGGAGTCATTTGTTTAGACATGTAGCTAGCTAGCTAGCTAAACAATGAACGGGTATAATCCCAACTCATATTACTACAAACTGTTTGTCATAGCTATAGTATGAACCTACAGGTAGCTAAAGCTAACCAACTACAGTGAGGGAAAAAAGGATTTGATCTCCTGCTGATTTTGTACGTTTGCCCACTGACAAAGAAATGATCAGTCTATCATTTTAATGGTAGGTTTATTTGAACAGTGAGAGACAGAATAACAACAAAACAATCCAGAAAAACGCATGTCAAAAATGTTATAAAATGATTTGCAATTCGTAGCAAGGATTAGCAAGGATTATCTACGCATACTGAGCAGCTCATATTATAGACAGAATCGTGCTACATGACAGACCAATCCAAACTCCTCTCTCGGGCATGTCCAGCCCATCCATTATCTCAGCCAATCATGGCTAGCGGGAAGGTTCCTAACTTTTTCCGTGGCTAAACCAGGCATTTCTGCAAAAAAACGTATTTTGATTAAGATAAATAAAGTTGAAATGCCTCTTCTGTGAAGTAGTGACGTGTGACATACGCGTAACTTCCTGAAACGGGTCACATTTCAACTTTAGCTCTATTCAAAATGGCGGTGCGTGTGTTCAAGATGGCGGTGCATGTGTTCAAGATGGCGGTGCATGTGTTCAAAATGTCGGTGCGTGTGTTCAAAATGGCGGTGCGTGTGTTCAAGATGGCGGTGCGTGTGTTCAAGATGGCGGTGCATGTGTTCAAGATGGCGGTGTGTGTGTTCAAGATGGCGGTGCGTGTGTTCAAAATGGCGGTGCGTGTGTTCAAGATGGCGGTGCGTGTGTTCAAGATGGCGGTGCGTGTGTTCAAGATGGCGGTGCGTGTGTTCAAGATGGCGGTGCGTGTGTTCAAGATGGCGGTGCGTGTGTTCAAAATGGCGGTGCGTGTGTTCAAGATGGCGGTGCATGTGTTCAAGATGGCGGTGCGTGTGTTCAAGATGGCGGTGCGTGTGTTCAAGATGGCGGTGCATGTGTTCAAGATGGCGGTGCGTGTGTTCAAGATGGCGGTGCGTGTGTTCAAAATGGCGGTGCGTGTGTTCAAGATGGCGGTGCATGTGTTCAAGATGGCGGTGCGTGTGTTCAAAATGGCGGTGTGTGTGTTCAAGATGGCGGTGCGTGTGTTCAAGATGGCGGTGCGTGTGTTCAAGATGGCGGTGTGTGTGTTCAAGATGGCGGTGCGTGTGTTCAAGATGGCGGTGCGTGTGTTCAAGAGGGCGGTGCGTGTGTTCAAGATGGCGGTGCGTGTGTTCAAAATGGTGGTGCATGTGTTCAGTTTTCCTTCCTGGGCTGTGTTCCAAATGGCACTCTTTCTGGACAAGAGGAATACCTATGTCAGAACGCTGTTCATTGACTACAGCTCAGCGTTCAACACCATAGTACCCTCCAAGCTCATCATTAAGCTCGAGGCCCTGGGTCTGAAACCCGCCCTGTGCAATTGGGTCCTGGACTTTCTGACGGGCCGCTCCCTGGTGGTGAAGGTAGGAACCAACATCTCCACTTCGCTGATCCTCAACACAGGAGCCTCACATGGGTGCATGCTCAGCCCCCTCCTGTACTCCCTGTTTCACCCATGACTGTGTGGACACGCACGCCTCCAACTCAATCGTCAAGTTTGCAGACGACACAGCCATACTTGGCCTGATTACCAACAATGACAAGACAGCCTACAGGGAGGTGGTGAGGGCCCTGCGCGGAGTGGTGCCAGGAAAATAACCTCTCCCTCAACGTCAACAAAACAAAGGAGCTGATCGTGGACTACAGGTGACAGCAGAGAGAGAGCACCCCCCCCCCCCCCCTATAAACATCGACAGGACCACAGTGGAGGAGGTGGAAAGTTTTAAGTTCCTCGGCGTACACATCACTGACGAGTGTGGTGAAGAAGGTCAGGAGGCTGAAGAAATGTGGCTTGGCCCCTAATACCCGGCTACCACCGGGCTACTCAACCCTGCACCTTAGAGGCTGCTGCCTGAGTGGTGCAGCGGTCTAAGGCACTGCATCTCAGTGCAAGAGGTGTCACTACATTCCCTGGTTCGAATCCAGTCTGTATCACATCTGTCCATGATTGGGAGTCCCATATGGCGGTACACAATTGGCCCAGCGTTGTCCGGGTTTGGCCGGGGTAGGCCGTCATTGTAAATAAGAATTTGTTCTTGACTGACTTGCCTAGTTAAATAAAGGTTAAAAAAAAGAAATATATATATATATATATATATCTGAGAGGAGACCACAGCACACTAAGATCAGAGAGAGAGAGGGATTTACATTTGGAATGAAAATTAACAGAGAAGAATGTTGTCCTGTGTGCTACCTATATCCCCCCACTAGGGGGGAAACCACTTTTCAATCTTTTTGGCTCTATAACAAAGAACAGACAGCAAAAACATGTACATGATCAAATAGAAATCTTAGAATCAACTATTAAAGACTACCAGAACCCACTGGATTCTCCAATTACATTGAATGAACTACAGGACAAAATAAAACCCTCCAACCCCAAAAGGCCTGTGGTGTTGATGGTATTCTAAATGAAATGATAAAATTTACGGACCACAAATTCCTATTGGCTATACTAAAACTCTTTAACATCATCCTCAGCTCTGGCATCTTCGTCAACAGCAACCTTGATTCATATCCCATCTAGTTTGCTCTGTTTTTTTGTTAATTCTTTCCAATGTGTCAAGTAATTATCTTTTTGTTTTCTCATGATTTGGTTGGGTCTATTTGTGTTGCTGTCCTGGGGCTCTGTGGGGTCTGTTTGTGTTTGTGAACAGAGCCCCAGAACCAGCTTGCTTAGGGGACTCTTCTCCAGGTTAATTTCTCTGTAGGTGATGACTTTGTTATGGAAGGTTTGGGAATCGCTTCCTTCTTGGTGGATGTACAATTTAACGGCTCTTTTCTGGATTTTGATATAGAGCGGGTGTCGGCCTAATTCTGCTCTGCATTATTTGGTGTTTTACGTTCTACACGGAGGATATCTTTGCAGAATTCTGCATGCAGAGTCTCAACTTGGTGTTTGTCCCATTTTGTGAATTCTTGGTTGGTGAGTGGACCCCAGACCTCACAACCATAAAGGGCAATGGGTTCTATAACTTATTCAAGTATTTTTAGCCAGAACCTAATTGGTATGTCGAATTTTATGTACCTTTTGATGTCATAAAACGCCCTTCTTGCCTTGTCTCTCAGATCGTTCACAGCTTTGTGGAAGTTACCTGTGGCGCTGATGTTTAGGTCGAGGTATGTATAGTTTTTGTGTGCTCTAGGGCAACGGTGTCTAGATGGAATTTGAATTTGTGGTCCTGGCAACTGAACCTTTTTTGGAACAACATTATTTTTGTCTTACTGGGATTTACTGTCAGGGTCCAGGTCTGTCAGAATCTGTGCAGAAGATCTAGGTGCTGCTGTAGGCCCTCCTTGGTTGGTGACAGAAACACCAGATCAACAGTAGACATTTGACTTCATATTCTAGTAGGGTGAGGCCAGGTGCTGCAGACTGTTCTAGTGCCCTCGCCAAGTTGTTGATATATATGTTGAAGAGGGTGGGGCTTAAGCTGCATCCCTGTCTCACCCCACGGCCCTGTGGAAAGAAATGTGTGTGTTTTTTGCCAATTTTAACCGAACACTTGTTGTTTGTGTACATGGATTTTATAATGTTGTGTTTTTCCCCCAACACCACTTTCCATCAATTTGTATAGCAGACCCTCAGACCCTCAGGCCAAATTGAGTCAAAAGCTTTTTTGAAATCAACAAAGCATGAGAAGACCTATCCTTTTTTTGGTTTGTTTGTTTGTCAGTTAGGGTGTGCAGGGTGAATACGTGGTCTGTCGTACGATATTTGATAATAAGCCAAATTGACATTTGCTCAGTAAATTGTTTTCGCTGAGGAAATGTACGAGTCTGCTGTTAATGATAAAACAGATGATTTTCCCAAGGTTGCTGTTGATGCATATCCCACTGTAGTTATTGGGGTCAAATTTGTCTCCACTTTTGTGTTTTCGGGGTGATCAGTCCTCGGTTCCAAATATTGGGGAAGATGCCAGAGCTGAGGATGATGTTAAAGAGTTTTAGTATAGCCAATTGGAATTTGTGGTCTGTATATTTTATAATTTCATTGAGGATACCATCAACACCACAGGTCTTTTGGGGTTGGAGGGTTTGTATTTTGTCCTGTAGTTCATTCAATGTAATTGGAGAATCCAGTGGGTTCTGGTAGTCTTTAATAGTTGATTCTAAGATTTGTAATTGATATTGTGTATATTTTTCTTTCTTTCTTTCTCACTCTTACTCTCTCTCTCTCTCTCTCTTTCTCTCTCTCTCCCTCTCTCTCTTTTTATCTCTGTCTTTTCTCACTCTCATTTCATTTTCATTCCATTTTTTTGAATCATTGCCATGGAAACCTTGACTAATGCATGTATCATGCCTACACCCTCTCTCATTATACAGAAGCCATATAGTGTAAATCCTAAATAGCACCATATTCCCTATGTAGTACACTACTTTTTGACCAGAGCTCATAGGGTCAAAAGTAGGTCACTATATAGGGAATGGAGTACCATTTGGGACACAGACATAGAGATACAGTACTAGCATGACAAATCACATGCCATCTGCAGCTGTTAACTAGATAAATATATTTGACCTGATATGACAGATTTACCACACAATGCATGTACCATACCTTATTTAAACACCTGTTTTACAGTGACAGATCAAAGCAAGACAGAGTAGCCAGTTGATTTGAGTAAAGGAGAGAACAGGAGAGAACAGGAGAGAACAGGATAGCTCCAATCTAGTAGGTCTGTTGATGTGTAGGGTGATCTGGGTGATCTGAAAGTATTTTGTATTTCTTATACTTTTTCCTCTCCTCTCCTCTCCTCTCCTCTCCTCTCCTCTCCTCTCCTCCTCCCTCTCCTCTCCTCTCCTCTTCCTCTTCCTCTTCCTCTTCCTCTCCTCTCCATACAGTGGAATTGAAATACCTGTTCTGTTTCATCTGTGAAACCCCATTCTGTTTCCTGACTACGAGGTGGTGACAGACAGAGTGATATATGTCTTGAACAAACAGTCTTCCTTCCAAAGATTCAGTCTGTTTGAGTCTGACCAGGGTCCATGGAGAAACCCTGTGTGTGTGTGTGTGTGTGTGTGTGTGTGTGTGTGTGTGTGTGTGTGTGTGTGTGTGTGTGTGTGTGTGTGTGTGTGTGTGTGTGTGTGTGGGGAAATAGCCTCATTGAAGCATATAAATGAAGAGAACATTCAGCTGTCTACTACAGATTATAGCCTTCCTGCCTCCATGATAAAATACTATCAGTATTTTTAATAGACAGATACTCCTCAGTTTGAGCCTCTATTATAGGCCACAGGGTTTTGGACCAATCAGCTATGGGCAACATAGTAATGATCTGTCTGTATCTGGTTGATAGGTGTTGATGAATTACTGCCCTGCTGGCTGGTTTGATGGGGGGGGATGTCTGGCCATATCTCTGCACCACATCATGTATGACCATATATGGCTGGGGATGGAATCTACTCTCCTCTCACTCATTAGATACCATGGTAACCATAGACACAGAATACATTCCAAATGGTACCCTATTCCCTAACTTGGTCTAAAGTAGTGCACTATATAGGGAATAGGGTGTATAGAGCTCTGGTCTAAAGTAGTGCACTATATATAGGGAATAGGGTGTATAGAGCTCTGATCTAAAGTAGTGCACTATATAGGGAATAGGGTGCCATTTGACAGACAGCAGGGAAAGTGGGCCACGATGATTGTTGTTGCCAGGATTTGTGTCCCCCCCCTCCCCAATCAGATAATTTGAATTGGGACAAATACAATTAAAAACATTGACTCATTGAACAGTCTTGATGCATGGCATCGTCACATCGTTGATAACACTGATTCCCTGTGCTTTGGCACTTAGGATATATTGCCTGTATTCTGAATGAACCTCTC
The DNA here is from genome assembly GCF_965601325.2 of Salmo salar. NCBI lineage: Eukaryota > Metazoa > Chordata > Actinopteri > Salmoniformes > Salmonidae > Salmo > Salmo salar. The sequence continues at coordinate 93,201,999 of NC_138310.1, forward strand.
TGTGGACACTCAGCACAGACACATGGTTAATAGCTTCTAAACATGTCTGCTTTCTTCACAGTAATAAATAGATATATAGTTGCGAAGAAGCAGTCGTGTGTAAATGTAATCTCATCAGGAGATGGGTTTGGGGAAGTCACTTTTCATCTATTATTCATTAAATTAGCAATCAATATGGGGGCATTCCTCAAATGGTACACTATTCCCTATGAGCTCTGGTCAAAAGTAGTGCACTATGTAGGATATAGGGTGCCATTTTGTATGTAGCCTTGGTTCTAGTGGTATTGATGTATTTGTATGAGCCTTTTGGATAACTAACGGTAACCCCACACTGCCCTCTGTAGTTACCTGATGGTCCTCTGAGGTAGATAACTAACGGTAACAAATCAAATCAAATGTTATTTGTCACATGCTTGACAAACAACAGGTGTGGACTAACAGTGAAATGCTTACTGATGGGCCCTTCCCAACTATGCAGAGAGAAAGATAATAGATACATTATAGAAAAGTAAAACACATAATAATAAAGTAATAATAAATACACAAAGAGTAATGATAACTTGGTTATTTACGCGGGGTATCAGTACTGAGTGGATGCACAGGGGTACGAGGTAATAATTTGGTTATATATGTTTTGGTTTGTTTCTAGCTTGTTAGCTAGCTAGCTAACGTTAAGTTAACTGGCTAGCCAGTTCATATAATGATCATATCATATAGCTGACAACGTCTTCACTTTAGCTAATTTGTATACATTATTACACGAAAATAAACTCACAAGTGTGTCGAAATAAAAAGCAGGGTATTCTTACAGATAATTTTACAACTTGGACACTGTCTTGTTGGTCTAACGCCTAATTTTACTTTGGTGTAGGTCATGTTGTTTTTCACATTACCGTCTCTGGTAAACACACACTATATAAAATACAATAAACATTTATTTGTCACATGCACGGGATACAGAAGGTGTAAACAGTAGGGTGAAATAGTTACTTGCATAGCGGAGTCTTTTGTTTAGGCATGTAGCTAGATAGCTAAACAATGAACCATAATACCAACTCATAACATTACTACCCTGCATGAATCTGCAGGTAGCTAGACGCTAACAAACTAGGTTCAATGCTCACTAGCTAACATTAGGCTATAACTAGCAATGCAAATGGAATTCTGAGATAACATTACTACACAGATCATAGACGTAACGTTAGCTACTGAGCCAGCCAGCTAACATTAGCTAGCTAGCTAACAATACGCTTTAACTTGAAATGAAAATGACTTTCTGACAAAATTCGAAACTTATAACATCTGAAAATGTAGCTAACTAGACTCTCTTACCCGCATACATGGATGGACGCTTCTCCCTCTCTGTCACAGATGCCATGGTTTCCCTTTAGTTTGAAGATGTAATCCGGAGACAGGTGTTTTATACAACATCCTTCTGTGTGTTCTCTATTCGACTCCCTCTGCATATTTGCGATCAAACGCCAGCATTTTCTCCATTTCCTTAGCTATCATATTCTAATCCCACTGATTTCAAAACTCGGTCATCCAGAAAGTGGAGAGCAACACTGATGCAGTTCTCCTACGTGATATATTTAGAAAGGATGACCTACACATACTGACCATCTCATATTATAGACAGAATCGCGCTACATGGCAGACCAATCCGAACTCATCTCTCGGGCATGTCCAGCCCATCCATTATCTCAGCCAATCATGGCTAGCGGGAAGGTTCCTAACTTTTTCCGTGGCTAAACCAACTAGGCTCCTAATTTAACAATTTTATTCGTATTTACAGATGGTATACAAGTTTGTTATTAAGGAACATGAAAGTTCGCATGTTCCCGAAGGCATTTCTGTCAAAAAAAACCCACAAAAACCCCCCCAAAAAATGTTTTACATTAAAATTCCTCTCCTGTGACGTGCGTGTTATGCCTAGTTTTCTGAAACGAGTCACATGTACACAAAGTCCTATTGAGATATCAGTCTCATCATCAGTTTCCTGAAACATGCAGTTCTGTGTTTGTGTGTTTTACAGTATAATTGAGTTAGTCTGTGATACTTTACATTTGCCTTCCTCACTCATTAACCGGTGTCATACAATCACATGACAGTTTGGATTTATATTCCCACAAGGAGCCTAATGAAGCAGGTTTACTGTAATTACTCTTTCTGAAATAGACTTTATGAAGGATTACCAGAACTTAAACTAAAACGTAAAGGATGGAAGAGGGTAAATTCTTAACATCAAACTTTCAACCCCTCTTTAGAGTCATTTGCATGCCCGGGATGGTATTAAATACCTTTTTTTTATTTTTTTAAAGAGGGTAAAATATAACCCCGCATTCTCAACATCAAACATTCGATCCCAAACCTTCGTTCCCATGCCAGCTAATGATGCGGATTTTACTGTAATTACTCTTCCTGAAATAGACTTCATGAAGGATTACCAGAACACCCGCTTAGAAGGGACTAAAATATACAAGATGACCGTTTGGATGAGAGCTAAGATGGCTCCCTAATTTCTCAATACTACACTTTTACAACTCCTATCTTGAGATCCATTTGCATCTTAAGGATGGTAGAACATCTTGTTGTAAGATAATTAAAATGGAACCTCAAAAATGAGTCACGGTCAACCTTATCTTGACCCCTAAATTACACCCTTTCTCTTCTTCTCTTGCTTTTGACAAATGGTTATTGTAAATTAGATCCTTAAAATGTGTAAATGTCCACCTTTTCAACCTGTATCTTCAGAATCCTCAAGTTAGGGACATTAAAAGTTATTGTAGAGAAATCCTCCTTTTCTCCTCTCTATAATAAATGTTCTACCCTCCTTTTTTTCCCCCCCCGGTCCATTCTGGTTGTGCAGATCAGGTCAATAGAAACCCATTTACTCCCTGTCTGTCCTTTAGGATAGTATGTGAATCATTGTTGCTGAATCACCACATCTGTTATAGCGGCTGCTGCTGCTGCTGCTTCTGCCTGCTCATTGTCTCAAGGACTGCCATGTACCTTGTCTTCTGTTCCTCGCCTAACAAAATAAGTCTCTTATGTATTGTCTCAAATGGCACCCTGTTCTTTATTATTCTCTAGTTTGTGCACTACTTTTGACCAGGACCCTTATAGGGAATCGGGTGTTATTTGGGACACGGTCTTCATGGTATTTTTATTTTATTTAACTAGGCAAGTCAGTTAAGAACAAATTCTTATTTACAATGACAACCTAGGAACAGTGGGTTAACTGCCTTGTTCAGGGGCAGAACAACAGACTTTTACCTTGTCAGCTCGGGGATTAGATCAAGCAACCTTTCGGGTTACTGGCCCAACGCTCTAACCACTAGGCTACCTGCCTCCTCTAACCACTAGGCTACCTGCCTCCTCTAACCACTAGACTACCTCCTCTAACCACTAGGCTACCTGCCTCCTCTAACCACTAGGCTACCTGCCTCCTCTAACCACTAGGCTACCTGCCTCCTCTAACCACTAGGCTACCTCCTCTAACCACTAGGCTACCTGCTCTAACCACTAGACTACCTGCCTCCTCTAACCACTAGGCTACCTGCCTCCTCTAACCACTAGACTACCTGCCTCCTCTAACCACTAGGCTACCTGCTCTAACCACTAGGCTACCTGCCTCCTCTAACCACTAGGCTACCTGTCTCTCTAACCACTAGGCTACCTGCCTCCTCTAACCACTAGGCTACCTGCCTCCTCTAACCACTAGGCTACCTGCCTCCTCTAACCACTGGGCTACCTGCCTCCTCTAACCACTAGACTACCTGCCTCCTCTAACCACTAGGCTACCTGCCACCTCTAACCACTAGACTACCTGCCTAATAGCTATATCAGAAATAGATAGTGTCAATATAAATAAAATAATATACAGTATGTACAAGAACAATATCATTACCAGTGATTGATGAGGTAGGTAGTTAATATGCATACAATCAGGGGTAAAGTGGCAGGATAAACAAATAGTAGCAGCAACGTATGGTGTCGTGTGAATAGAGGCACTCCAGATAGTGCTGATGGCTGGTCCATCTGAACCACGCATGAACAAGGGAATCTATATTCGGACAGCCTGTTTCTGTCCTGCCCTTGACTTTGGTGCAGGGCATGTGATGTCCGTAGACTCTTCGTCACAAAACTCCCTGATCTTCTCAAAAATACACGTTTGTCTAGCCGTGTCCAGTCCAGGTGGTGCTTGTACAGTCAGACCATCTATGGGAGGAAGGATGTCAGCGTTGAGCAGCAGCTGAAACCTGGTCCCGACTGAGTCTGAACGCTCCTTGGCGAAAAAACACCAGGCTCCAGAGTATCGAAGCTGTAAAACAGGAAATAACAACGACAAAAATAATGTGAGATCAATAAAAATAGTTGCCAATCATGTTGGAGGTAAATTAACCTCTCTGGCTAGCGTTCCACCTGCGTGACACACTATTCAACAGCCAGTGAAATAGCAAGGCGGCAAATTCAAAACAACAAAAATCTCATAATTCAAATTTCTATTTAATTATATCTGTTAACTATTATATCCCATTTTAAAGATACACTTCTCGTTAATCCAACCACATTGTCCGATTTCAAAAAAGGCTTTACGGCAAAAGCTTAACATTAGATTATGTTAGGACAGCACCTAAACAAGAAAAACCACACAGCCATTTTCCAAGCAAGGAGATGTGTCACAAAAACCAGAAATACAGCTAAAATTAATCACTAACCTTTGATGATCTTCGTCAGATGGCACTCATAGGACTTCATGTTACACAATACATGTATGTTTTGCTCACTAAAGTTCATATTTATATCCAAAAAACCCATTTTACATTGGCATGTAATGTTCAGAAATGTTTTGCCTCCCAAAACTTCCAGTGAATGAGCACATCAATTTACAGAAATACTCATCATAAACATTGATACAATATTCAACAGTTATTTAAAGAATTATAGATACACTTCTCCTTAATGCAACCGCTGTGTCAGATTTCAAAAAAGCTTTACAGCGAAAGAAAATTTTGCAATAATCTGAGTACAGCGCTCAGACAGGAAACCAAACCCGCCATTTTGTGGAGTCACCAAAACTCAGAAATAATATTATAAATATTCACTTACCTTTGATGATCTTCATCAGAATGCACTCCCAGGAATCCCAGGTTCACAATAAATGTTTGTTTTGTTCGATAAAGTCCATAATTTATGTCCAAATACCTCCTTTTTGTTTGCGCGTTCAGTCCACTACTCCAAATGCAGGAAGAGCGCGCAAAATGTCACAACGAAAAGTAAAAAAAAGTTATATTTACGTTCGTAGAAATATGTCAAACGATGTATAGCATCAATCTTTAGGACGTTTTTAACATACATCTTCAGTAATATTCCAACCGGACAATTCCAATGTCTTCAGAAAAGAAAAGGAACACAGATAACTCTCACGTGAGTGCGTGCCTCTGAGCTCATGTCATTTTCTCACTCATCTACTTCCAGGCCC
>NC_138310.1:93214983-93244983 GCF_965601325.2 Salmo salar
TGCTTCTACTGCTACTACTACTACTACTAGTACTACTACTTTTGATGCTACTACTACTGGTGCTGCTACTACTACTACTACTATTACTACTTCTACTACTACTGGTGCTGCTGCTACTACTACTACTACTACTACTAATACTACTGCTACTACTGGTGCTGCTACTACTACCACTGCTACCACTACTAACACTACTACTACTACTGCTACTACTACTACTACTGCTGCTACTACTACTACTACTACTACTACTGCTACTACTACTACTACTGCTGCTACTACTAACACTACTACTACTACTGCTACTACTACTACTACTGCTGCAACTACTACTACCACTACTACTACTACTGCTGCTACTACTACTACCACTACTACCACTGCTACCATTACTACTACTACTACTACTACTTCCACTGCTACCACTACTACTACTACTACTACTTCCACTGCTACCACTACTACTAATACTGCTACTGCTACTGTGTGGTGTGTGTGTGTATTCAGCTCAATATGCTGTTGTTTGATGAAGGTCATGTTATTCTCAGCTTGAACTGAATATACCTACTACTGCATCACACTAAAGTTCTCTTCTGTTCTCTTCTGTTCTCTTCTGTTCTCTTCTGTTCTCTTCTCTTCTATACTGTTCTCTTCTGATCTCTTCTGTTCTCTTCTGTTCTCTTCTGTTCTCTTCTCTTCTGTTCTCTTCTGATCTCTTCTGTTCTCTTCTGTTCTCTTCTCTTCTGTTCTCTTCTGTTCTCTTCTGTTCTCTTCTCTTCTCTTCTGTTCTCTTCTGTTCTCTTCTCTTCTATACTGTTCTCTTCTGATCTCTTCTGTTCTCTTCTCTTCTATACTGTTCTCTTCTGTTCTCTTCTCTTCTGATCTCTTCTGTTCTCTTCTGTTCTCTTCTGATCTCTTCTGTTCTCTTCTCTTCTGTTCTCTTCTGTTCTCTTCTGTTCTCTTCTCTTCTCTTCTGTTCTCTTCTGTTCTCTTCTGTTCTCTTCTCTTCTATACTGTTCTCTTCTGATCTCTTCTGTTCTCTTCTGTTCTCTTCTATTCTGTTCTGTTCTCTTCTGTTCTGTTCTCTTCTATTCTCTTCTGTTCTCTTCTGTTCTGTTCTGTAGTGCTTAGCTATATGCTACACACCTCACGCGCTCATAGGCATGCACACACATACACTATGCCGTATGTTTACCACACCAGTCCCTTTTTCAGTTTTATTTCTTTTATTTCACCTTTATTTCACCAGGTAGACCGGTTGAGAACAAGTTCTCATTTACAACTGCGACCTGGCCAAGATAAAGCAAAGCAGTGTGACACAAACAACAACACAGAGTTACACATAAACAAACATACAGTCAATAACACAATAGAAAAATCTGTATACAGTGTGTGCAAATGTAGATGATTAGGGAGGTAAGGGAATAAATAGGCCCTAGAGGCAAAATAATTACAATTTAGCATTAACACTGGAGTGATAGATGTGCAGATGACGATGTGCAAGTAGAGATACTGGAGTGCAAAAAAGCAAGATGGTAAGTAACAATATGGGGGTGAGGTAGTTGGGTCGGCTATTTACAGATGGGCTGTATACAGGTACAGTGATCGGTAAGCTGCTCTGACAGCTGATGCTTAAAGTTAGAGAGGGAGATATAAGACTCCAGCTTCAGTGATTTTTGCAATTCATTCCAGTCATTGGCAGCAGAGAACTGGAAGGAAAGGCAGCCAAAGGAAGTGTTGGCTTTGGGGATGACCAGGGAAATATACCTGCTGGAGTTCGTGCTACGAGTGTGTGTTGCTATGGTGACCAGTGAGCTGAGATAAGGCGGGGCTTTACCTATCAAAGACCTATAGATGACCTGGAGCCAGTGGGTTTGGTGACGAATATGTAGTGAGGGCCAGCCAACGAGAGCATACAGGTCGCAGTGGTGGGTAGTATATGGGGTTTTGGTGTCAAAACGGATGGCACTGTGATAGACTACATCCAATTTGCTGAGTAGAATGTTGGAGGCTATTTTGTAAATGACATCGCCGAAGTTAAGGATCGGTAGGATAGTCCGTTTTTGAGGGTATGTTTGGCAGCATGAGTGAAGGAGGCTTTGTTGCGAAATAGGAAGCCAATTCTCGATTTAATTTTGGATTGGAGATGTTTGATGTGAGTCTGGAAGGAGAGTTTACTGTCTAGCCAGACACCTAGGTATTTGTAGTTGTCCACATATTCTAAGTCAGAACCGTCCAGAGTAGTGATGCTAGTCGGGCGGGCAGGTGCGGGCAGCGAACGGTTGAAAAGCATGTATTTGGTTTTACTAGCGTTTAAGAGCAGTTGGAGGCCATGGAAGGAGAGTTGTATGGCACTGAAGCTTGTTTGGAGGTTTGTTAACACAGTGTCCAAAGAGGGGCCAGATGTATAGAGGTGGATCAGAGAATTACCAGCAGCAAGAGCGACATCATTGATATATACAGAGAAAATAGTCAGCCCGAGAATTGAACCCTGTAGAGACTGCCAGAGGTCCGGACAACAGGCCCTCCGATTTGACACACTGAACTCTGTCTGAGAAGTAGTTGGTGAGCCAGACGAGGCAGTCATTTGAGAAACCAAGGCTATTGAGTCTGCTGATAAGAACGCAGTGATTGACATAGTCGAAAGCGGTTAAGATATCGTTTAGGACCTTGAGCGTGGCTGAGGTACACCCATGAACAGCTCAGAAACTAGATTGCATGCGGAGAAGGTACGGTGGGATTCGAAATGGTCGGGGATCTGTTTGTTAACTTGGCTTTCGAAGACCTTAGAAAAGCAGGGCAGGATATATATAACAGTTTAGGTCTAGAGTGTCTCCCCCTTTGAAGAGGGGGATGACTGCGGCAGCAATATGTTGACTTGTCATCAGACTTTACAACCCTGGACCATACAACCAAACATCTGAAATGACTCAAAGCCTGACTGACTGGCTCCCTGACTGTCTGGTTGTCTGGCTGTCTGACTGACTGACTGACTGGCTGTCTGTCTGACTGACTGGATAGGGAATTGGTTGTTATTTGGGACGTGTCCTTGTCTATATTCCAGTCCCCCTGCTCTGTAAATTGCCAATTTAGTGTTGTGGGTATGTGTGAAATAAAGACGGCTAGCAGCAACAGTCTCTCGTAGTGTAGAGGCTGTAAGTAGGCATTGATTGATGAATGGGACCAGCAGACAGGGTAATAAATAGAGTGATACTGGGGGCCGCGTCCCAAATGGCATCATATTCCCTATGTAGCATACTACTTTTCACCAGAACCCTAGTGTGTCATTGGGGACGCATCGTGAGAAGTGCACAAGGACATCAGTTATTTATCTGTTGGTGTAGAGCCAGAAAGGATTCTGGATCAGTCTTCTAACAACACCAGCACTGGGTACTATTAGTCCAGGAGATAAGCTGAAAAATGTTCAATTTGGTATAGAAGCGTGAAAGTTGGCACACTTGTATATGTTTTTTCGCTATGAACAAAAGCCGATATAGTGCAATTTCAGCAAAGCCTCAGGTCAGTGTGTAGCGCCCCCTATAGGTCAATGGTGAAAATGCATTTACCTGTATTGACGTTTTGGGTTATGGTTCCCCCTGTGTTGGGTCTATATGGCCCCAACATGGATTAAAACAACATATGACCTTTCCCTTTAATGAACACAACAATTATGAAAAATCTGAAAACGCAGTAAAAATCGAATATTTTTACTTTTAAAGTGGTGTATTAAATACAAAGTTATATTTCACACTCTAAAAAAAAGTTCTATAAAAAGGTTCCCTGAAGTCTATTTATCATATATACAAAGTTATAAACTGGGTGGTTGAAGCCCTGAATGCTGATTGGCTGACACATGGCTATATTTCAATACATAATTGCTACATAATGCCCAATGATGGCTTGAAATGTTTGAGATGGTGTATTGAAATATAGCCATATATATATATATATATTATACTGTGTTTTCAGACCCCTTGATGTTTTCCACATTTTGTTATGTTACAGCCTTATTCTAAAATTGATAAAAATTGATTCCCTCATCAATCTACACACAACACCCCATAATGACAAAGCACAAAATCGTTTTCATCAAGGTTCTCTCTGTACTTTGCTCTGTTCATCTTTCCCTCAATCCTGACTAGTCTCCCAGTCCCTGCCGCTGAAAAACATCCCCACATCATGATGCTACCACCACCATGCTTCACCGTAGGGATGGTGCCAGGTTTCCTCCAGATGTGACGCTTGCCATTCAGGCCAAAGAGTTCAATCTTGGTTTCATCAGACCAGATAATCTTGTTTCTCATGGTCTGAGAGTCCTTTAGGTGCCTTTTGGCAAACTCAACGTGGGCTGTCATGTGCCTTTTACTGAGGATTGGCTTCCATCTGGCCACTCTACCATAAAGGCCTGATTGGTTGTGTGCTGCAGAGATGGTTGTCCTTCTGGAAGGTTCTCCCATCTCCACAGAGGAACTCTGGAGCTCTGTGGGGTAGTTTAACTCCTGTCCCTGCGGCTAGTGGGGTAGTTTAACTCCTGTCCCTGGGGGCTAGTGGGGTAGTTTAACTCCTGTCCCTGCGGCTAGTGGGGTAGTTTAACTCCTGTCCCTGGGGGCTAGTGGGGTAGTTTAACTCCTGTCCCTGCGGCTAGTGGGGTAGTTTAACTCCTGTCCCTGGGGGCTCGTGGGGTAGTTTAACTCCTGTCCCTGGGGGCTAGTGGGGTAGTTTAACTCCTGTCCCTGGGGGCTAGTGGGGTAGTTTAACTCCTGTCCCTGGGGGCTAGTGGGGTAGTTTAACTCCTGTCCCTGGGGGCTAGTGGGGTAGTTTAACTCCTGTCCCTGGGGGCTAGTGGGGTAGTTTAACTCCTGTCTCTGGGGGCTAGTGGGGTAGTTTAACTCCTGTCCCTGGGGGCTAGTGGGGTAGTTTAACTCCTGTCCCTGGGGGCTAGTGGGGTAGTTTAACTCCTGTCCCTGGGGGCTAGTGGGGTAGTTTAACTCCTGTCCCTGGGGGATAGTGGGGTAGTTTAACTCCTGTCCCTGGGGGCTAGTGGGGTAGTTTAACTCCTGTCCCTGGGGGCTAGTGGGGTAGTTTAACTCCTGTCCCTGGGGGCTAGTGGGGTAGTTTAACTCCTGTCCCTGGGGGATAGTTGGGTAGTTTAACTCCTGTCCCTGGGGGCTAGTGGGGTAGTTTAACTCCTGTCCCTGGGGGCTAGTGGGGTAGTTTAACTCCTGTCCCTGGGGGATAGTGGGGTAATTTAACTCCTGTCCCTGGGGGCTAGTGGGGTAGTTTAACTCCTGTCTCTGGGGGCTAGTGGGGTAGTTTAACTCCTGTCCCTGGGGGCTAGTGGGGTAGTTTAACTCCTGTCCCTGGGGGCTAGTGGGGTAGTTTAACTCCTGTCCCTGGGGGCTAGTGGGGTAGTTTAACTCCTGTCCCTGGGGGATAGTGGGGTAGTTTAACTCCTGTCCCTGGGGGCTAGTGGGGTAGTTTAACTCCTGTCCCTGGGGGCTAGTGGGGTAGTTTAACTCCTGTCTCTGGGGGCTAGTAGGGTAGTTTAACTCCTGTCCCTGGGGGCTAGTGGGGTAGTTTAACTCCTGTCCCTGGGGGCTAGTGGGGTAGTTTAACTCCTGTCCCTGGGGGCTAGTGGAATAGCTTAACTCCCATCGCTGGTCGCAGGGCTCCGTTGCAGGCAGAAATCAGGACATTCAGTGGAAGAGGTCATTAGGGAGAAATTATGAACTTGAAATAGTGGGGATTTAGTAGAGAATGAGTAGCTGGGGTGCTTTGCAGCTCCTTGATAAACAGCTGCTAATGGAGCCATCACTAATCAGCCAGGTCCCATCAGGACAGAGAGAGGAGAAAGAACAGGGCAGGGGGCCCATAAATAGCTCTCTCTCTCTCTCTCTCTCTCTGTCTCTCTCTCTCTCTCTCTCTCTCTCTCTCTCTATCTCTCTCTGTCTCTCTCTCTCTCTCTCTCTCTCTCTGTCTCTCTCTCTCTATCTCTCTCTGTCTCTCTGTCTCTCTGTCTCTCTCTCTCTCTCTCTCTCTCTCTGTCTCTCTCTTTCTCTCTTTCTTTCTTTCTTTCAATTCAAGGGGCTTTATTGGGGCGGCAGGGTAGCCTAGTGGTTAGAGTGTTGGACTGGTAACCGAAAGGTTGCAAGATCGAATCCCCCCGAGCTGACAAGGTAAAAAAAAAAAAATCTGTCATTCTGCCCACTGAACAAGGCAGTTTAACCCACTGTTCCCAGGACGTCGTTAAATAAAGGTCTGTTTGCGTTGCCAAAACCAGTGAAATGGATAATAAACAAAAGTGAACAGTAAAGATCTGTCTCTCTCTCTTTGCCACTTTGTGTAAACTTTAGAAACCCTTCTTCACAGACCTTTTGTTCAACCTGAGGGAATATCTCTTCTGAGTGTCATACATCTGCAATGTATCTCTTTTATCACTACAAAAGCTCTACCTTTTGCTCTGAACATTTCTGTATCTGACTGCATTTCACCAACAACAAAAAAAACCACCACGTCTTAGACGTCTGAAGAGTCTATTTGAAAGGAAATGACTGAATACACTACTGACAGATGTATTAAACCATTCATGTTTCCATCTCTCTTTCTTTTTTTTGCTGTTGTGGATTTTTAAACGCGGTGCATTTTCTATACTTAAAAAGCACATTTCTGTGAACAACAGAACATATACAATAAAGTCGAATGTAATCTAATGATATGTTTCCTCTTTCTACCTGTCAAATGACATCCCAGACGTCTAAAGCATTATCATGTTTCTTCTTCTTCTTCTCTCCCGTCTTTCTCCAGACGGTGTGTTTCAGAACCACTCCTCTCGGCTACGGACGCCTCCTCTGCCTCTGTCAATGTCCCACTCCCCTAACCACCAGCACCACGCTGCCTCCATCAATTCTCTGAACAGGGGCCAGTACACGCCCCGCTCCAACCCAAGCCCTGCCCCCACAGACAGCTCCGCCCCTCCTGAGGGCCAGGGGAGTGGCCAGGACTCAGGCTCCGCCCATGACAACTGGCTGCTAAACAGCAACATTCCTCTGGAGACCAGGTATGGGATTACACTCTACGATAACATTACACATGATGTGTCCCAAACGCCACCCTATTCCCAATATAGTGTGCTACTTTAGACCAGGGCCCATACAGCTCTATATAGTGTACTACTTTAGACCAGGGCCCATACAGCTCCATATAGTGTACAACTTTAGACCAGGGCCCATACAGCTCTATATAGTGTACTACTTTAGACCAGGGCCCATACAGCTCTATATAGTGTACTACTTTAGACCAGGGCCCATACAGTTCTATATAGTGTACTAATTTAGACCAGGACCCATACAGCTCTATATAGTGTACAACTTTAGACCAGGGCCCATACAGCTCTATATAGTGTACTACTTTAGACCAGGGCCCATACAGCTCCATATAGTGTACTACTTTAGACCAGGGCCCATACAGCTCTATATAGTGTACTACTTTAGACCAGGGCCCATACAGCTCTATATAGTGTACAACTTTAGACCAGGGCCCATACAGCTCTATATAGTGTACTACTTTAGACCAGGAACCATACAGCTCTATATAGAAAATAGGGTGCCATTTGGGATGCATTCCACCTCCGACCCTTCCAAGTCTCAACAAGGTCTCTTGTATTCTGAAGAACTAGAGTCTCCAGGGTTATGTTCTAGCCCAGCCAGAACACCTAGTAACTCTCCAGGACCGGAGTTGTTCCCTGATATACAATGACCAGGGACAGGAGTTGTTCCCTGATATAGAATGACCAGGGACAGGAGTTGGAGACCCCTGATATAGAATGACCAGGGACAGGAGTTGTTCCCTGATCGTGTAACCTGGTCAGGAATTTCTCTGGGCCCTATTTATGAACCTTCAGCATTTAACTTGATCCTAGAGTTTGCCTTGTCAAGACACATGATCATGGAACACTCCTGTCCCTAATATTGACATAATGTGTAGACTTGTTGGCCCTGATGGTTGAATTAATGCAGCTTCTTCTGACAGTCTGCTGCCCATTATAATACCATAATATGGCTGAGATATGAGGTTATCCCATTATAATACCATCATATGGCTGAGATATGAGTCCATCCCATTATAATACCATAATATGGCTGAGATATGAGTCCATCCCATTATAATACCATCATATGGCTGAGATATGAGTCCATCCCATTATAATACCATCATATGGCTGAGATATGAGTCCATCCCATTATAATACCATCATATGGCTGAGATATGAGGTTATCCCATTATAATACCATCATATGGCTGAGATATGAGTCCATCCTATTATAATACCATCATATGGCTGAGATATGAGTCCATCCCATTATAATACCATAATATGGCTGAGATATGAGTCCATCCCATTATAATACCATCATATGGCTGAGATATGAGTCCATCCCATTATAATACCATCATATGGCTGAGATATGAGTCCATCCCATTATAATACCATAATATGGCTGAGATATGAGTCCATCCTATTATAATACCATCATATGGCTGAGATATGAGGTTATCCCATTATAATACCATAATATGGCTGAGATATGAGTCCATCCCATTATAATACCATAATATGGCTGAGATATGAGGTTATCCCATTATAATACCATCATATGGCTGAGATATGAGTCCATCCCATTATAATACCATAATATGGCTGAGATATGAGTCCATCCCATTATAATACCATCATATGGCTGAGATATGAGTCCATCCCATTATAATACCATAATATGGCTGAGATATGAGTCCATCCCATTATAATACCATCATATGGCTGAGATATGAGTCCATCCCATTATAATACCATAATATGGCTGAGATATGAGGTTATCCCATTATAATACCATCATATGGCTGAGATATGAGTCCATCCCATTATAATACCATAATATGGCTGAGATATGAGTCCATCCCATTATAATACCATCATATGGCTGAGATATGAGTCCATCCCATTATAATACCATAATATGGCTGAGATATGAGTCCATCCCATTATAATACCATAATATGGCTGAGATATGAGTCCATCCCATTATAATACCATAATATGGCTGAGATATGAGTCCATCCCATTATAATACCATCATATGGCTGAGATATGAGTCCATCCCATTATAATACCATAATATGGCTGAGATATGAGTCCATCCCATTATAATACCATAATATGGCTGAGATATGAGTCCATTTCATTATAATATCATAATATGGCTGAGATATGAGTCCATCCCATTATAATACCATAATATGGCTGAGATATGAGTCCATCCCATTATAATACCATAATATGGCTGAGATATGAGTCCATCCCATTATAATACCATAATATGGCTGAGATATGAGTCCATCCCATTATAATACCATAATATGGCTGAGATATGAGTCCATCCCATTATAATACCATAATATGGCTGAGATATGAGTCCATCCCATTATAATACCATAATATGGCTGAGATATGAGTCCATCCCATTATAATACCATAATATGGCTGAGATATGAGTCCATCCCATTATAATACCATAATATGGCTGAGATATGAGTCCATCCCATTATAATACCATAATATGGCTGAGATATGAGTCCATCCCATTATAATACCATAATATGGCTGAGATATGAGTCCATCCCATTATAATACCATAATATGGCTGAGATATGTGGTTATCCCGTTATAATACCATCATATGGCTGAGATATGAGTCCATCTCATTATAATACCATCATATGGCTGAGATATGAGTCCATCCTATTATAATACCATCATATGGCTGAGATATGAGTCCATCCCATTATAATACCATCATATGGCTGAGATATGAGTCCATCCCATTATAATACCATCATATGGCTGAGATATGAGTCCATCCCATTATAATACCATAATATGGCTGAGATATGAGTCCATCCCATTATAATACCATCATATGGCTGAGATATGAGTCCATCCCATTATAATACCATAATATGGCTGAGATATGAGTCCATCCCATTATAATACCATCATATGGCTGAGATATGAGGTTATCCCATTATAATACCATAATATGGCTGAGATATGAGTCCATCTCATTATAATACCATAATATGGCTGAGATATGAGTCCATCCCATTATAATACCATAATATGGCTGAGATATGAGTCCATCTCATTATAATACCATAATATGGCTGAGATATGAGTCCATCCCATTATAATACCATCATATGGCTGAGATATGAGTCCTGTACTATCCAGACAGTGGATATCCCTTCATGAGGCAGGATGGATAGATGGCTGGCTGGCTGGCTGGATAGTAGACGGGCTGGATGGCTGGCTTGCTGGCTGGCTGGCTAGTAGACGGGCTGGATGGCTGGCTGGCTGGCTGGATGGATAGATGGCTGGCTGGCTGGCTAGTAGACGGGCTGGATGGCTGGCTGGCTGGCTGGCTGGCTAGTAGACGGGCTGGATGGCTGGCTGGCTGGTGGGCTGGCTGGCTAGTAGACGGGCTGGATGGCTGGCTGGCTGGCTGGCTAGTAGATGGGCTGGATGGCTGGATGGCTGACTGGCTGGCTAGTAGACGGGCTGGATGGCTGGCTGGCTGGCTAGTAGACGGGCTGGATGGCTGGCTGGCTGGCTAGTAGACGGGCTGGATGGCTGGCTGGCTGGCTGGCTGGCTGGCTGGCTGGCTAGTAGACGGGCTGGATGGCTGGCTGGCTGGCTAGTAGACGGGCTGGATGGCTGGCTGGCTGGCTAGTAGACGGGCTGGCTGGCTGGCTGGCTAGTAGACGGGCTGGATGGCTGGCTGGCTGGCTGGCTGGCTAGTAGACGGGCTGGATGGCTGGCTGGCTGGTGGGCTGGATGGATAGATGGCTGGCTGACTGACTGACTGACTGGCTGGTTGGTTGACTGGCTGGCTGACTTAATGGGCTGCATACTAGGATTCACTGGGAATTAAGAGAAAAGTGTTCCCGTCAGAGTGTTCCCGTCGGAGTGTTCCCGTCAGAGTGTTCCCGTCAGAGTGTTCCCGTCAGAGTGTTCCCGTCAGAGTGTTCCCGTCAGAGTGTTCCCGTCAGTGTTCCTGTCAGTGTTCCTGTCAGAGTGTTCCCGTCAGAGTGTTCCCGTCAGAGTGTTCCCGTCAGAGTGTTCCCGTCAGAGTGTTCCCGTCAGAGTGTTCCCGTCAGAGTGTTCCCGTCAGAGTGTTCCCGTCAGTGTTGCCGTCAGAGTGTTCCCGTCAGAGTGTTCCCCGTCAGAGTGTTCCCGTCAGAGTGTTCCCGTCAGTGTTGCCGTCAGAGTGTTCCCCTCAGAGTGTTCCCGTCAGTGTTCCCGTTAGAGTGTTCCCGTCAGAGTGTTCCCGTCAGAGTGTTGCCGTCAGAGTGTTCCCGTCAGAGTGTTCCCCGTCAGAGTGTTCCCCGTCAGAGTGTTCCCGTCAGAGTGTTCCCGTCAGAGTGTTCCCGTCAGAGTGTTCCCGTCAGAGTGTTCCCGTCAGTGTTCCCCGTCAGAGTTCCCCGTCAGAGTGTCCCCGTCAGAGTGTACCCGTCGGAGTGTTCCCGTCGGAGTGTTCCCGTCGGAGTGTTCCCGTCAGAGTGTTCCCGTCAGAAGTCAATGGTCCTGACAGTGAGGGAGAGAGCCTCTTTAGGCTGCGTCCCCTTTGGGCCCTGGTCAAAAGTAGTGCACTGCACGGTTCTTCAGCTGTCTCCATAGGAGAACCCTTTTTGGCTCCAGATAGAACACTTTTCTGTTCCGTTTAGAACCCTCTGTGAAAAGGGTTCTTCAAAGAGTTCTCTTATCGGAACACAGCCGAAGAACCATTTTAGGTTCTAGAAGGCACCTTTCTCTGTATATAGGGAATAGGGTGCTCTTCGGGCTGCAAGATTTTGTGTCATCTGGCTGTGTAATTATAATCAGTCTAGATGAGAGAGCAGAACTGTGGTGAAACAACATTCAGAGTGGCATGCTCTGTTCTGGCCTGCTCCTCCTCATGGCTAGGATATCCTCATGGTGTGCAGTAGAGCTGACGAGTGTTGCTCTGAAGAGGAGTGTGGTCTTTAGCTGCTCCACACTGTCTCTCAGTCTGTCTGTCTGTCTGTCAGTCTGTCTGTCAGTCTGTCTCTCAGTCTGTCAGTCTGTCTGTCAGTCTGTCAGTCTGTCTCTCAGTCTGTCAGTCTCTGAGTCTGTCAGTCTGTCAGTCTATCTGTCAGTCTCTCAGTCTGTCAGTCTGTCAGTCTCTCAGTCTGTCTTTCAGTCTGTCAGTCAGTCTCTCAGTCTGTCAGTCTCTCAGTCTGTCTCTCAGTCTGTCAGTCTGTCAGTCTCTCGGTCTGTCTGTCTGTCAGTCTCTCAGTCTGTCTCTCAGTCTGTCAGTCTCTCAGACTGTCAGTCTGTCAGTCTGTCAGTCTCTCAGTCTGTCTGTCAGTCTGTCAGTCTGTCAGTCAGTCAGTCTGTCAGTCTGTCTCTCAGTCTGTCTGTCAGTCTCTCAGTCTGTCTGTCATTCTCTCAGTCTGTCTGTCAGTCTGTCTGTCAGTCTGTCAGTCTGTATCTCAATCAGTCAGTCAGTCTGTCAGTCAGTATGTCAGTCTGTCAGTCTGTCAGTCTGTCAGTCTGTCAGTCAGTCAGTCAGTCAGTCAGTCAGTCAGTCAGTCTCTCAGTCTGGCTGTCTGTCTGTCTCTCAGTTTCTCAGTCAGTCTGTCAGTCAGTCTGTCAGTCTCTCAGTCAGTCTGTCAGTCAGTCTGTCAGTCAATCAGTCAGTCTGTCAGTCTGTTAGTCTCTCAGTCAGTCTGTCAGTCAGTCTGTCTCTTAGTCTGTCAGTTAGTCAGTCTGTCAGTCTGTCAGTCAATCAGTCAGTCTGTCAGTCTGTCAGTCAGTCTGTCAGTCAGTCTGTCTCTCAGTGAGTCAGTCTGGCTGTCAGTCTGTCAGTCTGTCTCTCAGTCTCTCATTCTGGCTGCCAGTCTGTCAGTCTGTCTCTCAGTCTCTCAGTCAGTCAGTCTGTCAGTCTGTCAGTCAGTCTGTCAGTCTGTCAGTCTCTCAGTCAGTCTGTCAGTCAATCAGTCAGTCAGTCAGTCAGTCTGTCAGTTAGTCAGTCAATCAGTCAGTCTGTCAGTCTGTCAGTTAGTCTGTCAGTCAGTCTGTCAGTCAGTCTGTCTCTCAGTCTCTCAGTCAGTCTGTCAGTCTCTCAGTCAGTCTGTCAGTCAATCAGTCAGTCAATCAGTCAGTCAGTCTGTCAGTCAGTCAATCAGTCAGTCAGTCTGTCAGTCAGTCAATCAGTCAGTCAGTCTGTCAGTCTGTCAGTCTGTCTCGCAGTCAGTCTGTCAGTCTGTCTCTCAGTCAGTCAGTCAGTCTGTCTGTCTCTCAGTCTGTCAGTCTGTCTCTCAGTCTGTCAGTCTGTCAGTCAGTCTGTCTCTCAGTCTGTCAGTCTGTCTCTCAGTCAGTCTGTCAGTCTGTCAGTCAGTCTGTCAGTCAGTCTGTCAGTTAGTCTGTCAGTCAGTCAGTCAGTCAGTCTGTCTCTCAGTCAGTCAGTCTGTCTCTCAGTCAGTCAGTCTGTCTCTCAGTCTGTCAGTCTGTCAGTCAATCAGTCAGTCAGTCTGTCTCAGTCTGTCAATCAGTCTGTCTGTCAGTCTGTCAGTCTGTATCTCAATCAGTCAGTCAGTCAGTATGTCAGTCTGTCAGTCTGTCAGTCTCTCAGTCTGTCAGTCAGTCAGTCAGTCAGTCAGTCAGTCAGTCAGTCAGTCAGTCAGTCAGTCTCTCAGTCTGGCTGTCTGTCTGTCTCTCAGTTTCTCAGTCAGTCTGTCAGTCAGTCTGTCAGTCTCTCAGTCAGTCTGTCAGTCAATCAGTCAGTCAGTCAGTCAGTCTGTCAGTCTCTCAGTCAGTCTGTCAGTCTCTCAGTCAGTCTGTCAGTCAATCAGTCAGTCTGTCAGTCTGTCTCTGTCTGTCTCTGTCTGTCTCTGTCTGTCTCTCAGTCTCTCAGTCAGTCTGTCAGTGCCTGTCAGTCTCTCAGTCAGTCTGTCAGTCAATCAGTCTCTCAGTCAGTCAGTCAGTCAGTCTCTCTCAGTCTCTCAGTCAGTCTGTCAGTCATTCTGTCAGTCAATCAGTCAGTCTGTCAGTCTCTCAGTCATTCAGTCTGTCTCTCAGTCTGTCAGTTAGTCAGTCTGTCAGTCAGTCTGTCAGTCAATCAGTCAGTCTGTCAGTCTGTCAGTCAGTCTGTCAGTCAGTCTGTCTCTCAGTCTCTCAGTCAGTCAGTCAGTCTGGCTGTCAGTCTGTCAGTCTGTCTCTCAGTCTCTCAGTCTGGCTGTCAGTCTGTCAGTCTGTCTCTCAGTCTCTCAGTCAGTCTGTCAGTCTGTCAGTCAGTCAGTCTGTCAGTCTCTCAGTCAGTCTGTCAGTCAATCAGTCAGTCAGTCAGTCAGTCTGTCAGTCTGTCAGTCTGTCAGTTAGTCTGTCAGTCAGTCTGTCTCTCAGTCTCTCAGTCAGTCTGTCAGTCTCTCAGTCAGTCTGTCAGTCAATCAGTCAGTCAATCAGTCAGTCAGTCTGTCAATCAATCAGTCAGTCAGTCTGTCAGTCTGTCTCTCAGTCAGTCTGTCAGTCTGTCTCTCAGTCAGTCAGTCAGTCTGTCTGTCTCTCAGTCTGTCAGTCTGTCAATCAGTCAGTCTGTCAGTCTGTCAGTCTCTCAGTCATTCAGTCTGTCTCTCAGTCTGTCAGTTAGTCAGTCTGTCAGTCAGTCTGTCAGTCAATCAGTCAGTCTGTCAGTCTGTCAGTCAGTCTGTCAGTCAGTCTGTCTCTCAGTCTCTCAGTCAGTCAGTCAGTCTGGCTGTCAGTCTGTCAGTCTGTCTCTCAGTCTCTCAGTCTGGCTGTCAGTCTGTCAGTCTGTCTCTCAGTCTCTCAGTCAGTCTGTCAGTCTGTCAGTCAGTCAGTCTGTCAGTCTCTCAGTCAGTCTGTCAGTCAATCAGTCAGTCAGTCAGTCTGTCAGTCTGTCAGTCTGTCAGTTAGTCTGTCAGTCAGTCTGTCTCTCAGTCTCTCAGTCAGTCTGTCAGTCTCTCAGTCAGTCTGTCAGTCAATCAGTCAGTCAATCAGTCAGTCAGTCTGTCAATCAATCAGTCAGTCAGTCTGTCAGTCTGTCTCTCAGTCAGTCTGTCAGTCTGTCTCTCAGTCAGTCAGTCAGTCTGTCTGTCTCTCAGTCTGTCAGTCTGTCTCTCAGTCTGTCAGTCTGTCTCTCAGTCTGTCAGTCTGTCTCTCAGTCAGTCTGTCAGTCAGTCTGTCAGTTAGTCTGTCTCTCAGTCTGTCAGTCTGTCTCTCAGTCTGTCAGTCTGTCTCTCAGTCAGTCTGTCAGTCTGTCAGTCAGTCTGTCAGTCAGTCTGTCAGTTAGTCTGTCAGTCAGTCAGTCTGTCTCTCAGTCAGTCAGTCTGTCTCTCAGTCAGTCAGTCTGTCTCTCAGTCAGTCAGTCTGTCTCTCAGTCTGTCAGTCTGTCAGTCAATCAGTCAGTCAGTCTGTCTCAGTCTGTCAATCAGTCTGTCTGTCAGTCTGTCAGTCTGTATCTCAATCAGTCAGTCAGTCAGTATGTCAGTCTGTCAGTCTCTCAGTCTGTCAGTCAGTCAGTCAGTCAGTCAGTCAGTCAGTCTCTCAGTCTGGCTGTCTGTCTGTCTCTCAGTTTCTCAGTCAGTCTGTCAGTCAGTCTGTCAGTCTCTCAGTCAGTCTGTCAGTCAATCAGTCAGTCAGTCAGTCAGTCTGTCAGTCTCTCAGTCAGTCTGTCAGTCTCTCAGTCAGTCTGTCAGTCAATCAGTCAGTCTGTCAGTCTGTCTCTGTCTGTCTCTGTCTGTCTCTGTCTGTCTCTCAGTCTCTCAGTCAGTCTGTCAGTGCCTGTCAGTCTCTCAGTCAGTCTGTCAGTCAATCAGTCTCTCAGTCAGTCAGTCAGTCAGTCTCTCTCAGTCTCTCAGTCAGTCTGTCAGTCATTCTGTCAGTCAATCAGTCAGTCTGTCAGTCTCTCAGTCATTCAGTCTGTCTCTCAGTCTGTCAGTTAGTCAGTCTGTCAGTCAGTCTGTCAGTCAATCAGTCAGTCTGTCAGTCTGTCAGTCAGTCTGTCAGTCAGTCTGTCTCTCAGTCTCTCAGTCAGTCAGTCAGTCTGGCTGTCAGTCTGTCAGTCTGTCTCTCAGTCTCTCAGTCTGGCTGTCAGTCTGTCAGTCTGTCTCTCAGTCTCTCAGTCAGTCTGTCAGTCTGTCAGTCAGTCAGTCTGTCAGTCTCTCAGTCAGTCTGTCAGTCAATCAGTCAGTCAGTCAGTCAGTCTGTCAGTCTGTCAGTCTGTCAGTTAGTCTGTCAGTCAGTCTGTCTCTCAGTCTCTCAGTCAGTCTGTCAGTCTCTCAGTCAGTCTGTCAGTCAATCAGTCAGTCAATCAGTCAGTCAGTCTGTCAATCAATCAGTCAGTCAGTCTGTCAGTCTGTCTCTCAGTCAGTCTGTCAGTCTGTCTCTCAGTCAGTCAGTCAGTCTGTCTGTCTCTCAGTCTGTCAGTCTGTCAATCAGTCAGTCTGTCAGTCTGTCAGTCTCTCAGTCATTCAGTCTGTCTCTCAGTCTGTCAGTTAGTCAGTCTGTCAGTCAGTCTGTCAGTCAATCAGTCAGTCTGTCAGTCTGTCAGTCAGTCTGTCAGTCAGTCTGTCTCTCAGTCTCTCAGTCAGTCAGTCAGTCTGGCTGTCAGTCTGTCAGTCTGTCTCTCAGTCTCTCAGTCTGGCTGTCAGTCTGTCAGTCTGTCTCTCAGTCTCTCAGTCAGTCTGTCAGTCTGTCAGTCAGTCAGTCTGTCAGTCTCTCAGTCAGTCTGTCAGTCAATCAGTCAGTCAGTCAGTCTGTCAGTCTGTCAGTCTGTCAGTTAGTCTGTCAGTCAGTCTGTCTCTCAGTCTCTCAGTCAGTCTGTCAGTCTCTCAGTCAGTCTGTCAGTCAATCAGTCAGTCAATCAGTCAGTCAGTCTGTCAATCAATCAGTCAGTCAGTCTGTCAGTCTGTCTCTCAGTCAGTCTGTCAGTCTGTCTCTCAGTCAGTCAGTCAGTCTGTCTGTCTCTCAGTCTGTCAGTCTGTCTCTCAGTCTGTCAGTCTGTCTCTCAGTCTGTCAGTCTGTCTCTCAGTCAGTCTGTCAGTCAGTCTGTCAGTTAGTCTGTCTCTCAGTCTGTCAGTCTGTCTCTCAGTCTGTCAGTCTGTCTCTCAGTCAGTCTGTCAGTCTGTCAGTCAGTCTGTCAGTCAGTCTGTCAGTTAGTCTGTCAGTCAGTCAGTCAGTCAGTCTGTCTCTCAGTCAGTCAGTCTGTCTCTCAGTCTGTCAGTCTGTCTCAGTCAGTCTGTCAGTCTGTCAGTCAGTCTGTCTCTCAGTCTGTCAGTTAGTCAGTCTGTCAGTCAGTCTGTCAGTCAATCAGTCAGTCTGTCAGTCTGTCAGTCAGTCTGTCAGTCAGTCTGTCTCTCAGTCTCTCAGTCAGTCAGTCAGTCTGGCTGTCAGTCTGTCAGTCTGTCTCTCAGTCTCTCAGTCTGGCTGTCAGTCTGTCAGTCTGTCTCTCAGTCTCTCAGTCAGTCTGTCAGTCTGTCAGTCAGTCAGTCTGTCAGTCTCTCAGTCAGTCTGTCAGTCAATCAGTCAGTCAGTCAGTCTGTCAGTCTGTCAGTCTGTCAGTTAGTCTGTCAGTCAGTCTGTCTCTCAGTCTCTCAGTCAGTCTGTCAGTCTCTCAGTCAGTCTGTCAGTCAATCAGTCAGTCAATCAGTCAGTCAGTCTGTCAATCAATCAGTCAGTCAGTCTGTCAGTCTGTCTCTCAGTCAGTCTGTCAGTCTGTCTCTCAGTCAGTCAGTCAGTCTGTCTGTCTCTCAGTCTGTCAGTCTGTCTCTCAGTCTGTCAGTCTGTCTCTCAGTCTGTCAGTCTGTCTCTCAGTCAGTCTGTCAGTCAGTCTGTCAGTTAGTCTGTCTCTCAGTCTGTCAGTCTGTCTCTCAGTCTGTCAGTCTGTCTCTCAGTCAGTCTGTCAGTCTGTCAGTCAGTCTGTCAGTCAGTCTGTCAGTTAGTCTGTCAGTCAGTCAGTCAGTCAGTCTGTCTCTCAGTCAGTCAGTCTGTCTCTCAGTCTGTCAGTCTGTCTCAGTCAGTCTGTCAGTCTGTCAGTCAGTCTGTCAGTCAGTCTGTCAGTTAGTCTGTCAGTCAGTCAGTCAGTCTGTCTCTCAGTCAGTCAGTCTGTTTCTCAGTCTGTCAGTCTGTCAGTCAATCAGTCAGTCAGTCTGTCTCTCAGTCTGTCAATCAGTCAGTCTGTCAGTCTGTCTGTCAGTCTGTCAGTCTCTCAGTCAGTCAGTCAGTCAGTCTGTCAGTTAGTCAGTCAATCAGTCTGTCAGTCTGTCAGTCTGTCAGTTAGTCTGTCAGTCAGTCTGTCTCTCAGTCTCTCAGTCAGTCTCTCAGTCAGTCTGTCAGTCAATCAGTCAGTCAATCAGTCAGTCAGTCTGTCAGTCTATCAGTCTGTCAGTCTGTCTCTCAGTCTGTCAGTCAGTCAGTCTGTTGCTCAGTCTGTCTCTGTCAGTCAGTCAGTCAATCAGTCAATCAGTCTCTCAGTCTCTCAGTCATTCAGTCTGTCTCTCAGTCAGTCAGTCAGTCAGTCAGTCTGTCAGTCAGTCTATCAGTCTGTCAGTCTATCAGTCTGTCAGTCTGTCTCTCAGTCTGTCAGTCAGTCAGTCTGTTGCTCAGTCTGTCTCTGTCAGTCAGTCAGTCAATCAGTCAGTCAGTCTCTCAGTCTCTCAGTCATTCAGTCTGTCTCTCAGTCAGTCTGTCAATCTGTCAGTCTGTCAGTCAGTCTGTCAGTCTCTCAGTCAGTCTGTCAGTCAATCAGTCAGTCAGTCAGTCAGTCAGTCAGTCAGTCAGTCTGTCAGTTAGTCAGTCAATCAGTCAGTCAGTCAGTCAGTCAGTCTGTCAGTCTGTCAGTTAGTCTGTCAGTCAGTCTGTCTCTCAGTCTCTCAGTCAGTCTGTCAGTCTCTCAGTCAGTCAATCAGTCAGTCAGTCTGTCAGTCTATCAGTCTGTCAGTCTATCAGTCTGTCAGTCTGTCAGTCAGTCAGTCTGTCGCTCAGTCTGTCTCTCAGTCAGTCAGTCAGTCAATCAGTCAGTCAGTCTCTCAGTCAGTCAGTCATCCAGTCTGTCTCTCAGTCAGTCAGTCAGTCAGTCAGTCAATCAGTCAGTCAGTCAATCAGTCAGTCAGTCAATCAGTCAGTCAGTCAGTCAGTCAATCAGTCAGTCTGTCAGTCTGTCTCTTAGTCAGTCTCTCTCTCTCTCTGTCAGTCAGTCAGTCAGTCAGTCTGTCTGTCTGTCTGTCTGTCTGTCTGTCTGTCTGTCTGTCTGTCTGTCTGTCTGTCTGTCTGTCTGTTTGTCTGTCTGTCAGTCTGTCTCTCAGTCAGTCAGTCAGTCAGTCAGTCAGTCAGTCTGTCTGTCTCTTAGTCAGTCTCTCTCTCTCTGTCAGTCAGTCAGTCAGTCCTCAGCCATAGCACAGGGAAATCAACGAGTGGCAGGTTTAGCTCCAACATGCTTTGTGATGCTTCATGGTCCTGTTTTACTGCTTCAACAGGATGGAAGGAGTATTTCTACCCAAACCACAAGGATATCAGCTAGATGTTTAGAAATGTAAACCAGACAGATATTTCTCCACGGGGAATAGTGGTGGCTGGAAGGGTGTCAATTTGAGTAATACAGCTGAGACTTACATTTTGGGGATTTTAATCCAAATGTCGATAGCTTTAATTAAAACCGAAAGTGACAGGAGAGTTAGGGACTTAATTTGGCAAGGAGAACAGCCAGCTACTGTACAGTAGTCCCAGCCCTAATAGGGGGCAATTTGGGACTCCATCCTGTCGGTTCCTTCCTCCTCACGGTGGGCTCAGTGTGACCAGTCAACAGGAAAATGAGTGTTCATTTCAGTTTGTGGAAGGACAGTTAGCGGCATAATGACTGATTAAACGTGGTACAGCTCCAACACTAATCCCACACAGGTATTCCCTGGAGGAGAAGCTGAACAGATGGTGGACGGAGGGATAGAGAGAGGAAGGGAAAGAGTCAGAGAGAGAGAAGAGAGGGTGACAGAGAGAAAGAGCGAGAGATGGAAAGAGAAACCAATACAAATCAAACATACTCTGAGAAAAGAAAAAATGATCAAATATGAGAATTCCACGAATAAAAGTTATTACCATTAGTAATATCCAACTATTAGTAATATCCAACCATTAGTAATATCCAACCATTAATAATATCCAACCATTAATAATATCCAACCATTAATAATATCCAACCATTAGTAATATCCAACCATTAATAATATCCAACCATTAATAATATCCAACCATTAATAATATCCAACCATTAATAATATCCAACCATTAGTATTATCCAACCATTAATAATATCCAACCATTAGTAATATCCAACCATTAATAATATCCAACCATTAGTATTATCCAACCATTAATAATATCCAACCATTAGTAATATCCAACCATTAATAATATCCAACCATTAGTAATATCCAACCATTAGTAATATCCAACCATTAATAATATCCAACCATTAATAATATCCAACCATTAGTATTATCCAACCATTAATAATATCCAACCATTAGTAATATCCAACCATTAATAATATCCAACCATTAGTAATATCCAACCATTAGTAATATCCAACCATTAATAATATCCAACCATTAGTAATATCCAACCATTAGTAATATCCAACCATTAGTAATATCCAACCATTAGTAATATCCAACCATTAGTAATATCCAACCATTAGTAATATCCAACCATTAATAATATCCAACCATTAATAATATCCAACCATTAGTAATATCCAACCATTAGTAATATCCATTAATAATATCCAACCATTAATAATATCCAACCATTAGTAATATCCATTAATAATATCCAACCATTAATAATATCCAACCATTAGTAATATCCATTAATAATATCCAACCATTAGTAATATCCAACCATTAGTAATATCCAACCATTAGTAATATCCATTAGTAATATCCAACCATTAGTAATATCCAACCATTAGTAATATCCAACCATTAGTAATATCCATTAATAATATCCAACCATTAGTAATATCCAACCATTAGTAATATCCAACCATTAATAATATCCAACCATTAGTAATATCCAACCATTAGTAATATCCAACCATTAGTAATATCCAACCATTAATAATATCCAACCATTAGTAATATCCATTAATAATATCCAACCATTAATAATATCCAACCATTAGTAATATCCATTAATAATATCCAACCATTAATAATATCCAACCATTAGTAATATCCATTAATAATATCCAACCATTAGTAATATCCAACCATTAGTAATATCCAACCATTAGTAATATCCATTAGTAATATCCAACCATTAGTAATATCCAACCATTAGTAATATCCAACCATTAGTAATATCCATTAATAATATCCAACCATTAGTAATATCCAACCATTAGTAATATCCAACCATTAATAATATCCAACCATTAGTAATATCCAACCATTAGTAATATCCAACCATTAGTAATATCCAACCATTAATAATATCCAACCATTAGTAATATCCAACATTAGTAATATCCAACCATTAATAATATCCAACCATTAGTAATATCCAACCATTAGTAATATCCAACCATTAGTAATATCCAACCATTAATAATATCCAACCATTAATAATATCCAACCATTCGTAATATCCAAACATTAATAATATCCAACCATTAATAATATCCAACCATTAATAATATCCAACCATTAATAATATCCAACCATTAGTAATATCCAACCATTAATAATATCCAACCATTAGTAATATCCAACCATTAGTAATATCCAACCATTAGTAATATCCAACCATTAATAATATCCAACCATTAGTAATATCCAACCATTAGTAATATCCAACCATTAGTAATATCCAACCATTAATAATATCCAACCATTAATAATATCCAACCATTAGTAATATCCAACCATTAATAATATCCAACCATTAATAATATCCAACCATTAGTAATATCCAACCATTAGTAATATCCAACCATTAATAATATCCAACCATTAGTAATATCCATTAGTAATATCCAACCATTAGTAATATCCAACCATTAGTAATATCCAACCATTAATAATATCCAACCATTAGTAATATCCAACCATTAGTAATATCCAACCATTAATAATATCCAACCATTAGTAATATCCAACCATTAGTAATATCCAACCATTAGTAATATCCAACCATTAGTAATATCCAACCATTAGTATTATCCAACCATTAGTAATATCCAACCATTAATAATATCCATTAGTAATATCCAACCATTAGTAATATCCAACTATTAGTAATATCCAACCATTAATAATATCCAACCATTAATAATATCCAACCATTAGTATTATCCAACCATTAGTAATATCCAACTATTAGTAATATCCAACCATTAGTAATATCCAACCATTAGTAATATCCATTAGTAATATCCATTAGTAATATCCAACTATTAATAATATCCAACCATTAGTAATATCCAACCATTAATAATATCCAACCATTAGTAATATCCAACCATTAATAATATCCAACCATTAATAATATCCAACCATTAGTAATATCCAACCATTAATAATATCCAACCATTAGTAATATCCAACTATTAGTAATATCCAACTATTAGTAATATCCAACCATTAGTAATATCCAACTATTAGTAATATCCAACCATTAGTAATATCCAACTATTAGTAATATCCAACTATTAGTAATATCCAACCATTAGTAATATCCAACCATTAGTAATATCCAACCATTAGTAATATCCAACCATTAGTAATATCCAACTATTAGTAATATCCAACCATTAATAATATCCAACCATTAATAATATCCAACCATTAGTATTATCCAACCATTAGTAATATCCAACCATTAGTAATGTCCAACCATTAGTAATATCCAACCATTAGTAATATCCAACTATTAGTAATATCCAACCATTAGTAATATCCATTAGTAATATCCAACCATTAGTAATATCCAACCATTAGTAATATCCAACTATTAGTAATATCCAACCATTAGTAATATCCATTAGTAATATCCAACCATTAATAATATCCAACTATTAGTAATATCCAACCATTAGTATTATCCAACCATAAGTATTATCCAACCATTAGTAATATCCAATCATTAATAATATCCAACTATTAGTAATATCCAACCATTAGTAATATCCATTAATAATATCCAACTATTAGTAATATCCAACCATTAATAATATCCATTAGTAATATCCAACCATTAGTAATATCCAACCATTAATAATATCCAACCATTAATAATATCCAACCATTAGTAATATCCAACCATTAGTAATATCCAACCATTAGTAATATCCATTAGTAATATCCAACCATTAGTAATATCCAACCATTAGTAATATCCAACCATTAGTAATATCCATTAATAATATCCAACCATTAGTAATATCCAACTATTAGTAATATCCAACCATTAGTAATATCCATTAGTAATATCCAACCATTAATAATATCCAACTATTAGTAATATCCAACCATTAGTAATATCCATTAATAATATCCAACCATTAGTAATATCCAACCATTAATAATATCCAACCATTAATAATATCCAACCATTAGTAATATCCAACCATTAATAATATCCAACCATTAATAATATCCAACCATTAGTACTATCCAACCATTAGTAATATCCAACCATTAGTAATATCCAACCATTAGTAATATCCAACCATTAGTAATATCCAACCATTAGTAATATCCACATCGACTGTCATTTTAACTTGTTTAATAGCATTAGAATGGTCCTCTCATCTCTCTTAGCTGGAATGGAACGGATCTCTCTCTCTCTCTCTCTCTCTCTCTCTCTCTCTCTGTCTCCTCTCTCTCTCTCCCTCTCTCTCTCTCTCTCTGTCTCCTCTCTCTCTCTCCCTCTCTCTCTCTTTCCCTCTGTCTCCTCTCTCGCTCTCACCTCTCTCCCCCCTCGCTCTCTCTCCCTCTCTCTCTCCCCTCTCTCTCCCCTCTCTCTCTCTCTCTGTCTCCTCTCTCTCTCTGTCTCCTCTCTCGCTCTCACCTCTCTCTCCCCTCGCTCTGCCCTCTCTCTCCCTCTCTCTCCCCTCTCTCTCCCCTCTCTCTCTCTCTCTCTCTCGCTCTCTCTGTCTCCTCTCTCGCTCTCACCTCTCTCTCCCCTCGCTCTGCCCTCTCTCTCTCTCTCTCTCTCTCTCCCCTCTCTCTCCCCTCTCTCTCTCTCTCTCGCTCTCTCCTCTCTCCCCTCTCTCTCTCTCGCTCTCACCTCTCTCTCCCCTCGCTCTGCCCTCTCTCTCTCTCTCTCCCCTCGCTCTGCCCTCTCTCTCTCTCTCTCCCCTCTCTCTCCCCTCTCTCCCTCTCATTATGTTTCTCTCTCTCTCTCCTCTCTCCTCTCTCCCCTCTCTCTCTCTCTCGCTCTCACCTCTCTCTCCCCTCGCTCTGCCCTCTCTCTCTCTCTCTCTCTCTCCTCTCTCCTCTCTATCTCCTCTCTCTCTCTCTCTCTCTCTCTCTCTCTCTCTCTCTCTCTCTCTCAATCTCTCATTCTGTCTGTCTTTCTCCCTCTCATTATGTTTCTCTCTCTCTCTCTCTCTCTCAATCTCTCATTCTGTCTGTCTTTCTCCCTCTCATTATGTTTCTCTCTCTCTGTCTTTATAAAAAATGTAATCTGGTCCCTGGAGCGAGGGGTTTGTGAAACAACCAACAGACCTCGCTAGCGGCCTGGATCACCATGCCAACCAACAGACCTCGCTAGCGGCCTGGAGCACCATGCCATGGGCCCAAAAACACAACAACAAGTTTCACATGTTTCACTTGCTCCAATCTCAGCCCCAGTCTCAGCTCCAGTCTCAGCTCCAATCTCAGCCCCAGTCTCAGCTCCAGTCTCAGCTCCAGTCTCAGCTCCAGTCTCAGCTCCAGTCTCAGCTCCAGTCTCAGCCCCAGTCTCAGCTCCAGTCTCAGCTCCAGTCTCAACCCCAGTCTCAACCCCAGTCTCAGCTCCAGTCTCAGCCCTAGTCTCAGCTCCAGTCTCAGCTCCAGTCTCAGCCCCAGTCTCAGCCCCAGTCTCAGCTCCAGTCTCAGCCCCAGTCTCAGCCCCAGTCTCAGCCCCAGTCTCAGCTCCAGTCTCAGCTCCAGTCTCAGCCCCAGTCTCAACCCCAGTCTCAGCCCCAGTCTCAGCCCCAGTCTCAGCCCCAGTCTCAGCTCCAGTCTCAGCTCCAGTCTCAGCTCCAGTCTCAGCCTGCCCCGCACCTTGATGTTGCATGTGGATGGTTCATTTCTTCCATCTGCATTGTACCTACAGTGTTCCCTTATGGAACGATGCTCTACTCTCTATAGTGCAGGGAGCCAACCAATCACAGTTTTTCAGGGCGTGCTAAGTGACTCTGAATAGAACACACATATTTGTTGAGCTTGCCATTCTCCTCTTCAATGTCAGCAAGGAAGATGACGTCTGTAACACAGTGTTATGAATGAAATGTACAGAACGGGCATTATAAAGTGACGAAGTGTTATAGTATGTTGGAGATTATTACAGTGTTACAGTAAAGTGGGTTTCATCCTGAAACTAAGTCCTGACATTGTTTTTCTTCTCACCTCCTCGACCCCATGAAGGAGCCAGAATACTCTAATGTTTATCAGAGGAGAACAGGACGCATGCAGAGAAGGGCAGGGGTCGTACAATACCAGGTATGAAGATTCCCTAGGGGGAGTCGGAGGGAAGGAGACGTTCTCTTGATGTTCTCTAGACGCTCTTTGGATGTTCACTAGATGTTATCTGGACGTTCTCTAGATGTTCTCTAGACACTCTCTAGACGCTCTCTAGATGCTCTCTAGACGTTCTCTTGACGTTCTCTAGATGTTATCTGGACGTTCTCTAGATGCTCTCTAGACGTTCTCTAGATGTTCTCTAGATGTTATCTGGACGTTCTCTAGATGTTATCTAGATGTTATCTAGACATTCTCTAGGTGTTCTCTAGATGTTATCTAGACGCTCTCTAGATGCTCTCTAGATGCTCTCTAGACGTTCTCTAGACGTTCTCTAGATGTTCTCTAGATGTTATCTGGACGTTCTCTAGATGTTATCTAGACGCTCTCTAGATGCTCTCTAGATGCTCTCTAGACGTTCTCTAGACGTCCTCTAGATGTTCTCTAGATGTTATCTGGACGTTCTCTAGATGTTATCTAGACGTTCTCTAGGCGTTCTCTAGCCGTTCTAACAACGCTGTTGTTCTAACGACGCTTCCTGCACTGGAATAGTTCCATAAGGGTTTTTTTGATTTCTTTGTCTTTGTGACTGTGTCTATCTGGATGTCTCCTTTTGTTGTTGATGTTTGGTGATCACATTCTTGTTGTCTTGCATCTGTATTTCAGTATGAAACGCATGTTTGTTCACGTCTCACTCATGTCTGCTTCATCTCCATGTCTCCATGTGCTGTCGGTGTGTAGAAACATAGCAAAGCAGGCATTCCTAGAGACTTTACAGGACTACCCTATAGAGATGGACATTCTGGGTACCGCACGCAGGGAGGCTGCCCCGTACAACGACGGGTATGTTGCATGACGCTCACTATCTCGTGCGCCGTCTGGCTGCTCACCGTGACGACAAGATCTTGATCGGCTTTGCACACGACACTTTGCATGTTGTGACGTCATCATCAACCGCCTTGAAATGTAGAGACACTGCTAATTATTTAAACGCCTAACTCAATTTAGTTTCAGACACTGACGTTGTGTGTTATTGTGGATGATATTTAACCTCTCTTGGGCAGGTCCCACGGTTCACACTATTCAACAGCCAGTGAAAAATCAGAGCGCCAAATTCAAAACCACAAAATGTCATAATTCAAAGTTCTCAAACAAAGGACTATTTTACACCATTTTAAAGGTACACGTCTCCTTAATGTAACCACATTGTCCGATTTCAAAAAGGCTTTACGGCGAAAGCATAAAGTTAGATTATGTTAGGACAGTTCCAACACAAGAAAAAGCACGCAGCCATTTTCCTAGCAAGGACAGGCGTCACAAAAACCAGAAAACCAGCTAAAATTATGCACTAACCTTTGACAATCTTCATCAGATGACACTCCTAGGACATCATGTTACACAATACATGCATTTTTTGTTCGATAAAGTTCATATTTATATCCATAAACCCCATTTTACATTGGCGCGTGATGTTCAGAAAATATTTTGCCTCCAATACTGCCGGTGAATCAGCACAACAATTTACAAAAATACTCACCATAAACGTTGATAAAATATTAAACTGTTATTCTAAGAATTGTAGATGAACATCTCCTTTATGCAACCGCTGTGACAGATTTCAATAAAGCTTCACGGGGAAAGCACACTTTGCAATAATCTGAGTACGGCGCTCAGAAACATACACCAGGCAATACAAATACCCTCCATTTTGGAGTCATCTAAAATCATAAATAGCATTAGAAATATTCACTTAGCTTTGATGATCTTCATCAGAAGGCACTTCCAGGAATCCCAGGTCCACAATAAATGTTGTTTTGTTCGATAAACTCCATAATTTATGTCCAAATAGCTCCTTGTTGTTAGCGCGTTCAGTTAGCTACTCCAAATGTAGGAAGCTCGCGGAAAATGTCACGACAAAAAGTAAAAAAAAGTTCTATTTACATTCGTTCAAACATGTCAAACGTTGTATAGCATCAATCTTTAGGGCCTTTATCACTTAGAACTTCAATAATATTCCAACCGGACGATTGCAATGTCTTGAAAAATGTTTTGGAACACAGCTAACTCTCACGTGAATGCGCGCCAATGAACGCCAGTACCTTCCTGAGTCAACAACTTCCAACTTCCTCTGTTCGCTCTCTGTTCATCATAGACGCGTTAAAACAACTTTCTAAAGACTGTTGACATCTAGTGGAAGCCTTAGGAAGTGCAAAATGAACCCTAAGTCACTGTGTGTTTGATAGGCAATGACTTGAAAGGACTACAAGCACCAGAATTCTCACTTCCTGGTTAGATTTTTCTCAGGTTTTTGCCTGCCATATGAGTTCTGTTATACTCACAGACATCATTCAAACAGTTTTAGAAACTTCAGAGTGTTTTCTATCCAAATCTACTAATAATATGCATATTGTAGTTCCTGGGTCCTGGGCCCGAGTAGTAAGCCGTTTAATTTGGGTACGTTTTTCATCCGGCCGTGAAAATACTGCCCCCTACCTTAGAGAGGTTAACGCGACGAACAATTGGTAATACCACGATCCGTTCGATAAAGTCTGTTTTTTGTCTGACGAATACACTTCACGCGATGTGATCGGGTTGCTTTCTACCCCTTTAGCAAACAGCAAACGTCTGACATATTTGGTATTTTTTTACAGGCGGTGTTTTCCATAAAACATGGTTCCAGTGACTTCATACAATACGTGCCGCCCATCCATTTACATGCGTGTCACCATATCTCTGGAAACGTCCCGTTAACGTGTCAGCCGAACCTGCCTCTGTGATGGACCCGTCGTACCAGGAAGTAGCCATACCCAGGACTAATACACAGCCCGGCTACTCACCCTCCTATGCAATGCATTATCCTCAGCCTCAGCAGACTATATATTTATACAGCAGTTCTCCGTTCCAAATGGCACCCTTATTCCCTTTATAGTGTACTACTTCTGAGCAGAGCTCTATGGGTCCCTGGTCTAAAGTAGTGCACTACATATGGGGAATAAGGTATAATTTGGGACACATAGTGCCTGCTACCCTGTGGAGTGATCCTCTGACATGTGGAGAGTGAATTACCACAGAGTCATGAATTAACAGGAGGCCTGCTGCGGTCACTAGTGCTGTAAATTAGATTTTATATTGATCCCCCCCCCCCGTTTCGATTGGACAAAACCCCGCTCTGTTCCGAGTGTTTTCCCGAGCGTTCTTGGTAACCTAGCCCGCCGAGTGGCTATGGCAACAGCAGAAAGAGTTACTGACCAGTAAAAAGGAACTGTTCTTCCAATTCACTTCCCTGTTTGATAATTATATCTATATAATGTTATTGTAAGGATGGTATAAAATGCCTTCCCTGGGATGAATCCTATCTTCACGTCTGTGTGTATAAACTCATGGTTCTGGTGCAAATGTCCCATTGACATCAATGTGGCCTGGTCTAAAGAACTGCTCTATAGAGGCAATATGGTGCCATTCGAGAGGATGATGTCAGAGTTACACACACACTGATTTAAAGTTAGGATTGTGTCCTCTGGAACAGGTAGGAAGGACAACGACTCTGAGAGACTGTCTCCTTTCTGTAGGCACTTCCTGTTTAAGCCAGGGGGGACGTCTCCAATGTATTGTACGACATCACCGGGTTACCCTTTGACCTCCAGCACGGTCTACTCCCCGCCACCTCGACCGTTACCCAGAAACACCTTCTCCAGACCGGCGTTCAGCCTGAAGAAGCCCTACAAGCACTGCAACTGGAAATGTGCGGCTCTCAGCGCCATCCTCACCTCCGTCACGCTGGTGTTCCTGCTTGCCTACTTCATCGGTGAGTCAACCTCTCCTCTCCTCTCCTCTGCCTCTCCTCTCCTCTCCTCTCCTCTCCTCTCCTCTCCTCTCCTCTCCTCTCCTCTCCTCTCCTCTCCTCTCCTCTCCTCGCCTCTCCTCTCCTCGCCTCTATCCTCCTCTCCTCTCCTCTCCTCTCCTCTCCTCTCCTCTCCTCTCCTCTCCTCTCCTCTCCTCTCCTCTCCTCTCCTCTCCTCTCCTCTCCTCTCCTCTCCTCTCCTCTCCTCTCCTCTCCTCTGCCTCTCCTCTCCTCTATCCTCCTCTCCTCTCCTCTCCTCCTGACTTACTTCATTGGTAAACATTTATCATCCTTCACCCCACCTCCTCTGCATCATCCTTCCTTCCCTTCCCTCCCTTTTTCTCCTCTCC
>NC_138310.1:93249983-93302483 GCF_965601325.2 Salmo salar
ATAACACATCCCAGCTGAGTCAGTCTCCAGACCATAACACATCCTAGCTGATCACTGAGTCAGTCTCCATCACATTTCTATTTCTTCCTAAAGGGCTCTACTGATTATTCATTTCTCTTTTCATTGCCTGGATCGTCTATAATGATTTTACTTATCATTCAAAACATTGTTGGTTTAGTTCTCTCCCTGCTGGCTGTTCATGTTAATGATCTGGATTATATTTATATGGGTAGCTACATTGGGTGGTGGGTGATTTATACTGTAGCTAGCAGGCTAAATTGGGTGGTGAGTGATTTATACTATAGCTAGTAGGCTAAATTGGGTGGTGGGTGATTTATACTATAGCTAGCAGGCTAAATTGGGTGGTTTATACTATAGCTAGAAGACTAAATTGGGTGGTGGGTGATTTATACTGTAGCTAGCAGGCTAAATTGGGTGGTGGGTGATTTATACTGTAGCTAGCAGGCTAAATTGGGTGGTGGGGGATGTATTTTATAGCTAGAAGGCTAAATTGGATGGTGGGTGATTTATACTATAGCTAGTAGTCTACATTGGGTGGTGGGTGGTTTATACTATAGCTAGTAGGCTAAATGGTGATTTATACTGTAGCTAGCAGGCTAAATGGTGATTTATACTGTAGCTAGCAGGCTAAATTGGGTGGTGGGTGGTTTATACTATAGCTAGCAGGCTAAATTGGGTGGTGGGTGGTTTATACTATAGCTAGCAGGCTAAATTGGATGGTGGGTGGTTTATACTGTAGCTAGCAGGCTAAATTGGATGGTGGGTGGTTTATACTATAGCTAGCAGGCTAAATTGGATGGTGGGTGGTTTATACTGTAGCTAGCAGGTTAAATTGGATGGTGGGTGGTTTATACTGTAGCTAGCAGGCTAAATTGGATGGTGGGTGGTTTATACTATAGCTAGCAGGCTAAATTGGGTGGTGGGTGATTTATACTATAGCTAGCAGGCTAAATTGGGTGGTTTAAACTATAGCTAGCAGGCTAAATTGGCTGGTGAGTGATTTATGCTATAGCTAGCAGGCTAAATTGGGTGGTTTATACTATAGCTAGCAGGCTAAATTGGGTGGTGGGTGGTTTATACTATAGCTAGCAGGCTAAATTGGGTGGTTTATACTATAGCTAGCAGGCTAAATTGGGTGGTTTATACTATAGCTAGCAGGCTAAATTGGGTGGTTTATACTATAGCTAGTAGGCTAAATTGGGTGGTTTATACTATAGCTAGCAGGCTAAATTGGGTGGTTTATACTATAGCTAGCAGGCTAAATTGGGTGGTTTATACTATAGCTAGTAGGCTAAATTGGGTGGTTTATACTATAGCTAGCAGGCTAAATTGGGTGGTTTATACTATAGCTAGCAGGCTAAATTGGGTGGTTTAAACTATAGCTAGCAGGCTAAATTGGGTGGTGGGTGGTTTATACTATAGCTAGCAGGCTAAATTGGGTGGTTTATACTATAGCTAGCAGGCTAAATTGGGTGGTTTATACTATAGCTAGCAGGCTAAATTGGCTTGTGAGTGATTTATACTGTAGCTAGTAGTCATATTAGTAGTGTAGCAACATTACTGAGATGATGGTGAGTGACTCTCTCTATAGCTGGACGTTGGGGTGGATGCTGATTGGATATGCCCATATCTGAGCATGTAATTATTAGCCGTGTGGGTCTAAATGTCTAAGTTTAGTGACCTTGCCACGCGACAAAGATCACCACCGGCCCTGATGCAGTTTAATCACGATGTAATAACAAACCTCCTCAAAATCTGAGTCTACACACACACACACACACACACACACACACACACACACACACACACACACACACACACACACCATCCTACCATCACGCACGCACACACACACACACACACACAGACACAGACACACACACAGACACACACACACACACACACACACACACACACACACCATCCTACCATCACACACACACACACACACACACACACACACACACACCATCCTACCATCACGCACGCACACACACACACACACACACAGACACAGACACACACACAGACACACACACACACACACACACACACCATCCTACCATCACGCACGCACACACACACACACACACACACACAGACACACACACAGACACAGACACACACACACACACACACACACACACACACACACACACACACACACACACACACACACACACACACACACCATCACACCATCCCGCACACACACACACACACACACACACACACACACACACACACACACACACACACGCGTGCACACACACACACACACACACACCATCCCACCATCCCACCATCACACACACACACACACACACACACACACACACACCATCCCACCTCCGCAAATAAACACGTCTGGAAACCTCACCCTGAGAATCTGGCGTTCCAATCAAGAACAAGCAGACAATGGCTCTGTCATAAATACCACCCTATTCCCTATGAAGTGCTCAACTTTTCTTTTCTTTTTTGTTGCCCAGGGCCCATAGGGCTTTTGAAGGGCTCAAAACGAGTGCACTATTGGGAATAGATTACCATCTGGGACAGAGCCCATGTTTAATTAAACACTGATGAGAAAATATATTTAATTTCAAGTGCAATTAATTATTGAGGGCTGTAATTTGAAACTCCGTCTGGAGCCTCTAATGAACCCAATTATACCCCTCTGACAGATGTTTTGACTTGTAACGTGGTTTTGCTCCGGCCCGGCCCCAGTCCGGTACAGCTTTGTGAGATGAAATGTCTCTATTGGTTGAGGAGTAGGGGTAGGTGGGGTGGTGTGGGGGGGGAGTAGGGGTGTTGGTGGGGTGGTGTGGGGGGGTAGGTGGGGTGGTGTGTGGGGGGGTGGGGGTAGGTGGGGTGGTGTGGGGGGGGAGTAGGGGTGTTGGTGGGGTGGTGGGGGGGAGTAGGGGTGTTGGTGGGGTGGTGGGGGGGAGTAGGGGTGTTGGTGGGTGGTGTGGGGGGGTAGGAGGGGTGGTGTGGGGGGGGTAGGTGGGGTATAGAGGGGCTGGGCTATAGAGAGGCTGGGCTATAGGGAGGCTGGGCTATAGGGAGACTGGGCTATAGGGAGGCTGGGCTATAGGGAGGCTGGGCTATAGAGAGGCTGGGCTATAGGGAGGCTGGGCTATAGGGAGGCTGGGCTATAGAGGGGCTGGGCTATAGGGAGGCTGGGCTATAGAGAGGCTGGGCTATAGGGAGGCTGGGCTATAGGGAGGCTGGGCTATAGAGAGGCTGGGCTATAGAGAGGCTGGGCTGTAGGGAGGCTGGGCTATAGGGAGGCTGGGCTATAGGGAGACTGGGCTATAGGGAGGCTGGGCTATAGGGAGGCTGGGCTATAGAGAGGCTGGTCTATAGAGAGGCTGGGCTATAGAGAGGCTGGGCTATAGAGAGGCTGGGCTATAGGGAGGCTGGGCTATAGGGAGGCTGGGCTATAGGGAGGCTGGGCTATAGAGAGGCTGGGCTATAGGGAGGCTGGGCTATAGGGAGGCTGGGCTATAGAGGGGCTGGGCTATAGGGAGGCTGGGCTATAGAGAGGCTGGGCTATAGGGAGGCTGGGCTATAGGGAGGCTGGGCTATAGAGAGGCTGGGCTATAGAGAGGCTGGGCTGTAGGGAGGCTGGGCTATAGGGAGGCTGGGCTATAGGGAGACTGGGCTATAGGGAGGCTGGGCTATAGGGAGGCTGGGCTGTAGAGAGGCTGGGCTGTAGGGAGGCTGGGCTGTAGGGAGGCTGGGCTATAGGGAGGCTGGGCTATAGGGAGGCTGGGCTATAGGGAGGCTGGGCTATAGAGAGGCTGGGCTATAGAGAGGCTGGGCTATAGGGAGGCTGGGCTATAGGGAGGCTGGGCTATAGAGAGGCTGGACGATAGAGAGACTGGGATATAGGGAGGCTGGGCTATAGAGAGGCTGGGCTATAGAGAGGCTGGGCTATAGAGAGGCTGGGCTATAGGGAGGCTGGGCTATAGAGAGGCTGGGCTATAGAGAGGCTGGGCTATAGAGAGGCTGGGCTATAGAGAGGCTGGGCTGTAGAGAGGCTGGACTATAGAGATACTGGGCTATAGAGAGGCTGGACTATAGAGAGACGGGCTATAGAGAGGCTGGGCTATAGAGAGGCTGGGCTATAGGGAGGCTGGGCTATAGAGAGTCTGGGCTATAGAGAGGCTGGGCTATAGGGAGACTGGGCTATAGAGAGGCTGGGCTATAGAGAGGCTGGGCTATAGAGAGGCTGGACTATAGAGAGACAGGCTATAGAGAGGCTGGGCTATAGAGAGGCTGGGCTGTAGAGAGGCTGGACTATAGAGATACTGGGCTATAGAGAGGCTGGACTATAGAGAGACGGGCTATAGAGAGGCTGGGCTATAGAGAGGCTGGGCTATAGGGAGGCTGGGCTATAGAGAGGCTGGGCTGTAGAGAGGCTGGACTATAGAGATACTGGGCTATAGAGAGGCTGGACTATAGAGAGACGGGCTATAGAGAGGATGGACTATAGAGAGACGGGCTATAGAGAGGCTGGACTATAGAGATACTGGGCTATAGAGAGGCTGGACTATAGAGAGACGGGCTATAGAGAGGCTGGACTATAGTTGTTGATCCTCTGTGGTTTTGCTTCAGCAGGACCTGTAGGACCTCTTTATACATCTCAGGGCTTTCAGCGAGAGGCTTGTGGGATTTCTAGGGGTTTTTCTGCCAGTATTGACATTATTTCAATGTGTGTTTGGAGTGGTTGATAGATTTATTGTGGTGCTTTAGATATGTGGAGATGTGTTCCTTATAGAAGTCCATCAGTGGCCGTAACCCATATAGCCAGAAATCTATGAGAGTCCATCAGTAGCCTATACCCTCAGAAGTGTCTGGATGCGTCCCAAATAGCACCCTAATCACTACGTAGTGCAGTACAGAGCCCTATGGGCCCCAGTCGAAGGTAGTGCACTGTGTGTAGGGAATAGGGTGCCGTTTGCAACACAACATCTGTAGCCTTTACCCTCTCTCTCTCTCTGACAGGAGATGACAGATCGTGTAGGCTGGCTGGTATAGCAGAGAACTGACAGGTACTTCTGAGCCTCACAGTCCCATTTGACAAATGATTCGGTACTTTTGATATACTGACCCGTATTCTTGCTGAAACTACTATTATTTATTTTTTTATTTTGGATTGCTTTTTATCTTTGAAAATATCAACCAGCTTTCAGCAAAAGATTACTAGGAGAAAGACAACTTGCCAGCTCAAGCAAAGTCATCAAAACACACAGTAGGATTTAGGAGACGTACAAAAACCTCTAGACATGTTGATCTACAGAGATTATATAGTCTTCCTGTAGAGATGGTGTAGTCTTCCTGTAGACATGTTGATCTACAGAGATTATATAGTCTTCCTGTAGACATGTTGATCTACAGAGATTATAGTCTTCCTGTAGACATGTTGATCTACAGAGATTATAGTCTTCCTGTAGACATGTTGATCTACAGAGATGGTGTAGTCTATATTTTTAATGCTAGTGTTCTGGCTGCTCTGTCAACAACACTTTATCCAGTATATTATATAATGTACAGTAATTGTACTGATAACACCCCTGTTCATTGATTCGTCAGGGGGGGGGTTTATCAATGGAAATAAATATCTTCACAACAAACTAATAAGGAAATAATAGTATAATTGTAAAGGGGGTTGCAGAACACTGGTGGCGGTGAAGTCAGACGCAGGAGAGCAGAACTAGGTAAATAGCCGGAGCAGTTTAATATCAAAACCAACGGCAATATAAAAATAACCTACATGGGTACGAAACCCGACGCGCACCAGTAAACATAGACTACAAGCACTCACAAACAAACAATTCCACACAAGGACATGGGGGGAACAGAGGGTTAAATACACAACACTTAATGAGGGAAATGAGAAACCAGGTGTGTAGGAAAACAAGACAAAACAAATGGAAAATGACAAGTGGATCGACGATGGCTAGAAGACCGGTGACGCCGAATGAGGAGAGGAAACGACTTCGGTGGAAGTCGTGACAATAATAGTATTTTAGTAAATTATATAAATTATATTGATAACAACTAACAACAAAAAAAAATGTTATTGGTCACATGCACATGTTTAGTAAATGTTATTGAGGGTGTAGTGAAATGCTTGTGTTCCTAGCTCCAACAGTGCAGTAATAACAATAAACACAAATCTAAAAGTGAAAATGCAGAAATATCAGGACGAGCAAAATGTCAGAGTCCGGAGTATAAATATATACATTACCGGTCAAAAGTTTGGACACACCGACTCATTGAAGGGTTTTTTTCTTTATTTGTTACTATTTTCTAGATTGTAGAATAATAGTGAAGACATCAAAACTATGAAATAACACATATGGAATAATGTAGTAACCAAAATAGTGTTAAACAAATCAAAATATATTTTATATTTGAGATTCTTCAAAGTATCCACCCTTTGCCTTGATGACTGCTTTGCACACTCGTGGTATTCTCTCAACCAGCTTCATGAGGTAGTCACCTGGAATGCATTTCAATTAACAGGTCATCTTTTTTTAAAGTACATTTTTGGAATTTCTTTCTTTCTTAATGCATTTGAGCCAATCAGTTGTGTTGTGACAAGGTAGGGGTGGTATACAGAAGATAACCCTATTTGGTAAAGGACCAAGTCCATATTATGGCAAAAACAACTCAAATAAGCAAAGAGAAATGTCAGTCCATCATTACTTTAAAACATGAAGGTCAGTCTATCTGGAAAATTTCAAGAACTTTGAACGTTTCTTCAAGTGCAGTTGTAAAAACCATCAAGTCCTATGATGAAACTGGCTCTCATGAGGACCGCCACAGTAAAGGAAGACCCAGAGTTACCTCTGCTGCAGAGGATAAGTTCATTAGAGTTACCAGCCTCAGAAATTGCAGCCCAAATAAATGCTTCACAGAGTTCAAGTAACAGACACATCTCAACATCAACTGTTCAGAGGAGACTGTGTGAATCAGGCCTTCATGGTCAAATTGCTGCAAAGAAACCACTACTGAAGGACATCAATAAGAAGAAGAGACTTGCTTGGGCCAAGAAACACGAGCAATGGACATTAGACCGGTGGAAATCTGTCCTTTGGTCTGATGAGTCCAGATTTGAGATTTTGGGTTCCAACCGCCATGTCTTTGTGAGACGCAGAGTAGGTGAACAGATGATCTCTGCATGTGTGGTTCCAACCGTGAAGCATGGAGGAGGAGGTGTGATGGTGCTTTGCTGGTGACACTGTCTGTGATTTATTTAGAATTTAAGGCACAATTAAGCAGCATGGCTACCACAGCATTCTGCAGCGATACGCCATCCCATCTGGTTTGGGCTTAGTGGGACTATCATTTGTTTTTCAACAAAACAATGACCCAACACCCCTCCAGGCTGTGTAAGGGCTATTAAACCAAGAAGGAGGGTGATGGAGTGCTGCATCAGATGACCTGGCCTCCACAATCACCTGACCTCAACCCAATTGAGATGGTTTGGGATGAGTTGGACCGCAGAGTGAAGGAAAAGTAGCCAACAAGTGCTCAGCATATGTGGGAACTCCTTCAAGACTGTTGGAAAATCATTTCTCATGAAGCTGGTTGAGAGAATGCCAAGAGTGTGCAAAGCTGTCATCAAGGCAAAGGGTGGCTACTTTGAAGAATCTCAAATATAAAATATATTTTGAATTATCTAACCCTTGTTTGGTTACTACATGATTCCATATGTGTTATTTCATAGTTTTTATGTCTTCACTATTATTATACAAAGTAGAAAATAGTAAAAAATAAAGAAAAAACCCTTGAATGAGTAGGTGTGTCCAAACTTTTGACTGGTACTGTATATATACAGTATATATATATATATATATATATATGTGTGTATAGACATTATGGACATTGTATTGATAGAATATATAGTATATATGTAGAATATGTGGATAGAATATATAGTATATATGTAGAATATGTGGATAGAATATATAGTATTTCTGTAGAATATGTGGATATAATATATAGTATATCTGTAGAATATATAGTATATCTGTAGAATATGTGGATAGAATATATAGTATATCTGTAGAATATGTGGATAGAATATATAGTATATCTGTAGAATATGTGGATAGAATATATAGTATATCTGTAGAATACATGGATAGAATATATAGTATATCTGTAGAATATGTGGATAGAATATATAGTATATCTGTAGAATATGTGGATAGAATATATAGTATATCTGTAGAATACGTGGATAGAATGTATAGTATATCTGTAGAATATGTGGATAGAATATATAGTATATCTGTAGAATATATATTATATCTGTAGAATATGTGGATAGAATAAATAGTATATCTGTAGAATACGTGGATAGAATATATAGTATATCTGTAGAATATATAGTATATCTGTAGAATATGTGGATAGAATATATAGTATATCTGTAGAATACGTGGATAGAATATATAGTATTTTTTTAGAATTTATAGTATATATGTAGAATATGTGGATAGAATATATAGTATATCTGTAGAATACGTGGATAGAATATATAGTATATCTGTAGAATATGTGGATAGAATATATAGTATATCTGTAGAATATGTGGATAGAATATATAGTATATCTGTAGAATATGTGGATAGAATATATAGTATATCTGTAGAATATATAGTATATCTGTAGAATACGTGGATAGAATATATAGTATATCTGTAGAATATATAGTATATCTGTAGAATATGTGGATAGAATATATAGTATA
Source organism: Salmo salar (assembly GCF_965601325.2). Lineage (NCBI taxonomy): Eukaryota > Metazoa > Chordata > Actinopteri > Salmoniformes > Salmonidae > Salmo > Salmo salar. The sequence continues at coordinate 93,258,772 of NC_138310.1, forward strand.
TCTGTAGAATATGTGGATAGAATATATAGTATATCTGTAGAATATGTGGATAGAATATATAGTATATCTGTAGAATATGTGGATAGAATATATAGTATATCTGTAGAATATGTGGATAGAATATATAGTATATCTGTAGAATATATAGTATATCTGTAGAATACGTGGATAGAATATATAGTATATCTGTAGAATATATAGTATATCTGTAGAATACGTGGATAGAATATATAGTATATCTGTAGAATATATAGTATATCTGTAGAATACGTGGATAGAATATATAGTATATCTGTAGAATATATAGTATATCTGTAGAATACGTGGATAGAATATATAGTATATCTGTAGAATACGTGGATAGAATATATAGTATATCTGTAGAATATATAGTATATCTGTAGAATACGTGGATAGAATAAATAGTATATCTGTAGAATATGTGGATAGAATATATAGTATATCTGTAGAATATATAGTATATCTGTAGAATATATAGTATATCTGTAGAATACGTGGATAGAATATATAGTATATCTGTAGAATATATAGTATATCTGTAGAATATATAGTATATCTGTAGAATACGTGGATAGAATATATAGTATATCTGTAGAATATATAGTATATCTGTAGAATATATAGTATATCTGTAGAATACGTGGATAGAATATATAGTATATCTGTAGAATATATAGTATATCTGTAGAATATATAGTATATCTGTAGAATACGTGGATAGAATATATAGTATATCTGTAGAATATATAGTATATCTGTAGAATACGTGGATAGAATAGTATATGTACATCAATAGTTAAATAGAATGACCTTAGCTAGAATACAGTATATATACATATGAAATGAGTAAAACAGTATGTAAACATTATTAAAGTGACCAGTGTTTCCATGACTATGTACACAGGGCAGCAGCCTCTAAGGTGCAGGGCTGAGTAACACAGTGGTAGCCGGCTAGTGACAGTGACTACGTTCAGGCCAGGGTATTGGGTTGAGGCCGGCTAGTGATGGCTATTTAACAGTCTGATGGCCTTGAGATAGAAGTTGTTTTTCAGTCTCTCTGGTTTCTCAGCTTTGATGCACCTGTACTGACCTCGCCTTCTGGATGATAGCGGGGTGAACAGGCGGTGGCTCGGGTGGTTGTTGTCCTTGATGATCTTTTTGGCTTTCCTGGGAGATGAACCTGTCTGTCTGCAGGCCTGTTTAATCAGTAGTCATTAGGAGATGAGCCTGTCTGTCTGTTGCCCTGTTTAATTTCTCTCATTCCATTCCAATGGAAGTCTTCTGCTTTCTCAATGAGAGTGTGAACTCTTGCCATAGCTAGCTGGGGAAGTAAACATTAATAACAGATAAATCTCTCATCAGACCATAAATGTAAGCAATTATACACCCGTCCCTCCGTCTCTCTGTCCCTCTATCACCCTGTCCCTCCGTCCCTCTGTCCCTCTATCCCCCTGTCCCTCTGTCCCCCTGTCCCTCTGTCCCTCTATCCCCCTGTCCCTCTGTCCCCCTGTCCCTCTGTCCCTCTATCCCCCTGTCCCCCTGTCCCTCTGTCCCTCTATCCCCCTGTCCCTCTGTCCCTCTATCCCCCTGTCCCTCTATCCCCCTGTCCCCCTGTCCCTCTAACCCCCTGTCCCTCTATCCCCCTGTCCCTCTGTCCCCCTGTCCCTCTGTCCCTCTATCCCTCCATCTCCCTGTCCCTCTGTCCCTCTATCCCTCCGTCCCTCATCCCTCTATCCCTCTATCACTCTGTCCCTCCATCTCCCTGTATCTCCCTGTCCCCCTGTCCCTCTATCCCCCTGTCCCTCTATCCCCCTGTCCCTCTACCCCCCTGTCCCTCTGTCCTCCTGTCCCTCTGTCCCTCCCTCCCCCTGTCCCTCTGTCCCCCTGTCCCTCTGTCCCTCTATCCCCCTGTCCCTCTATCCCCCTGTCCCTCTATCCCTCCGTCCCTCATCCCTCTATCCCTCTGTCCCTCCATCTCCCTGTCCCTCTATCCCTCTGTCCCTCCATCTCCCTGTCCCTCTATCCCTCTATCCCTCCGTCCCTCATCCCTCTATCCCTCCGTCCCTCTGTCCCTCCATCCCTCATCCCTCCATCCCTCATCCCTCTATCCCTCTATCCCTTCATCTCCCTGTCCCTCCATCCCTCTGTCCCCCTGTCCCTCTATCCCTCTATCCCTCCATCCCCCTGTCCCTCTATCCCTCCGTCCCTCCGTCCCTCTGTCCCTCTGTCCCTCTATCCCTCTATCCCTCCATCCCCCTGTCCCTCTATCCCTCCGTCCCTCTGTCCCTCCATCCCCCTGTCTCTCTATCCCTCTGTCCCTCTGTCCCTCTATCCCTCTATCCCTCACTCCCCTGTCCCTCTATCCCTCTGTCCCTCTATCCCTCATCCCCCTGTCCCTCTATCCCTCTGTCCCTCTATCCCTCATCCCCCTGTCCCTCTATCCCTTCGTCCCTCTATCCCTCTATCCCTCATCCCCCTGTCCCTCCGTCCCTCTGTCCCTCTATCCCTCCATCCCCCTGTCCCTCCGTCCCTCTGTCCCTCTATCCCTCCATCCCCCTGTTCCTCTATCCCTCATCCCCCTGTCCCTCTATCCCTCCATCCCTCTGTCCCTCTATCCCTCTGTCCCTCCATCCCTCTGTCCCTCTATCCCTCCGTCCCTCTGTCCCTCTATCCCTCCATCCCCCTGTTCCTCTATCCCTCCATCCCTCTGTCCCTCTGTCCCTCTATCCCTCCGTCCCTCTGTCCCTCCATCCCTCTGTCCCTCTATCCCTCTATCCCTCCATCCCTCTGTCCCTCTATCCCTCCGTCCATCCGTCCCCTTGTCCCTGCCCCCTCCAGTACTGGCTGTGGAATTGACTGTCACTGGAAGACAGATTGCTGGGGTTGGTCTGCCGTTTTGTTGTTCAGTCTCCGACCGGGCCGTTCCTTTTGATTTGTAACTGGACGTTGAATCAGCAGAAACAGAGGGGGAGTCAGAAAATGCAAGCCTGGCAGAGCATCAAAGAGCACCAGGCGATGGTGGTGGTGGTGGCCATCCCCTGTCCCAACTGTCTCCATCCATCTGGCCATCCTACCCCTGTCCCAACTGTCTTCATCTGGCCATCCAGCCCCTGTCCCAACTGTCTCCATCCATCCAGCCATCCCTCCCCTGTCCCAACTGTCTCCATCCATCCGGCCGTCCATCCCCTGTCCCAACTGTCTCCATCCATCCAGCCATCCCTCCCCTGTCCCAACTGTCTCCATCCATCTGGCCATCCCTCCCCTGTCCCAACTGTCTCCATCCATCTGGCCATCCTTCCCCTGTCCCAACTGTCTCCATCCATCTGGCCATCCATTCCCTGTCACAACTGTCTCCATCCATCTGGCCGTCCATCCCCTGTCCCAACTGTCTTCATCTGGCCATCCAGCCCCTGTCCCAACTGTCTCCATCCATCTGGCCATCCTTCCCCTGTCCCAACTGTCTCCATCCATCCATCCAGCCCTCCTCTGGTATCTGTGATATGCATAGAGAAGGTTCTCCATCCAGCCCTCCTCTGGTATCTGTGATATGCATAGAGAAGGTTGAATCCATCCAGCCCTCCTCTGGTATCTGTGATATGCATAGAGAAGGTTCTCCATCCAGCCCTCCTCTGGTATCTGTGATATGCATAGAGAAGGTTCTCCATCCAGCCCTCCTCTGGTATCTGTGATATGCATAGAGAAGGTTGAATCCATCCAGCCCTCCTCTGGTATCTGTGATATGCATAGAGAAGGTTTCAGCCAGGATACATAGAGAAACAGCGTCTTGTAAACTCAGCTGGATGTTTTATACAGGCAGCGTCTTTCCTTTCTCGGCTGCAGCCCCTCCACTCCTCTCTGTTCTGTTTCTCAGTGGTGAGGCAGGGATGGGTGAGCTTCTTCGTTGGAATTGTGCTCAAAGCGAAGCCGGGTTGGAGTTCGTTGGAGTAACAAGGTTGTCCTAATGAGAGGCCTGTGTTCTATCGAGGACCACTGATGTGTTGGGAGTTACCACGCGACAACACAGGTGGGGAGGGATGCCGTTTTGTACCGAGGCACATGTTGAGCTCTCCTTGGCAGGAGACTGGGATGGGACTCGACTTGTACCAATTAAGGAGCCGAAAGAAGACGAAGAGTAGAGATACATATATATATCGAGAGCGAGAGACATAGACGGAGAGCTCTAACCTACTCTGAGGAGGGATATATCCACTACTGTCTGTGCTCTCCTAGTGTTTCAGTATCCTTACGCCTCTCCCCTTGGTTCTCAGTAGCCTTCTCCAACAACTACACTTCAATAGATCGCCAAAGATAAAGAAACCTTTTTTTATCATGCCTGGCTGCATGCTGTTACTTCTCAAATTATAGCTGCTGTAATATCCATACAGAAAAGTGAAACTTTCCCCAAGCTATCCTGAAAATCAGTGGGCTAAAAAAAACAAAGCAGCATTGCCTTGAGGAATGTGTGTCCTAACTAGCTTACTAGTCTGTCTGTTCATCCTTCCGTGAGTGGCCTGGTCTGTCTGTCTGTCTGTCTGTCTGTCTGTCTGTCTGTCTGTCTGTCTGTCTGTCTGTCTGTCTGTCTGTCTGTCTGTCTGTCTGTCTGTCTGTTCATCCTTCCGTGAGTGGCCTGGTCTGTCTGTCTGTCTGTCTGTCTGTCTGTCTGTCTGTCTGTCTGTCTGTCTGTCTGTCTGTCTGTCTGTCTGTCTGTCTGTCTGTCTGTCTGTCTGTCTGTCTGTCTGTCTGTTCATCCTTCCGTGAGTGGCCTGGTCTGTCTGTCTGTCTGTCTGTCTGTCTGTTCATCCGTCAGGGAGTGTCCTGGTCTGTCTGCCTGTCTGTTCATCCATCAGAGAGCGTCATGTGGACGGACAGTGAATATTAGCATATGGCTAATTAATCCCTTGAGCGAGTGCAGGATGTGGCAGCCTTCCTTCGCTTCACTCATTATGCTCCTTATAGCTTTTACACCTCTCACCCAGGAACAGAACCTCTCACCCAGGAACAGAACCTCTCACCCAGGGTCAGAACCTCTCACCCAGGAACATAACCTCTCACCCAGGGTCAGAACCTCTCACCCAGGAACAGAACCTCTCACCCAGGGTCAGAACCTCTCACCCAGGGTCAGAACCTCTCACCCAGGAACAGAACCTCTCACCCAGGGTCAGAACCTCTCACCCAGGAACAGAACCTCTCACCCAGGGTCAGAACCTCTCACCCAGGAACAGAACCTCCCACCCAGGGTCAGAACCTCTCACCCAGGAACAGAACCTCTCACCCAGGGTCAGAACCTCTCACCCAGGAACAGAACCTCTCACCCAGGGTCAGAACCTCTCACCCAGGAACATAACCTCTCACCCAGGGTCAGAACCTCTCACCCAGGAACAGAACCTCTCACCCAGGGTCAGAACCTCTCACCCAGGAACATAACCTCTCACCCAGGAACATAACCTCTCACCCAGGGTCAGACCCTCTCACCCATGAACAGAACCTCTCACCCAGGGTCAGAACCTCTCACCCAGGTTCAGAACCTCTCACCCATGTTCAGAACCTCTCACCCAGGGACATAACCTCTCACCCAGGGTCAGAACCTCTCACCCAGGGACAGAACCTCTCACCCATGGTCAGAACCTCTCACCCAGGGTCAGAAACTCTCACCCAGGAACAGAACCTCTCACCCAGGTTCAGAACCTCTCACCCAGGGTCAGAACCTCTCACCCAGGAACAGAACCTCTCACCCAGGGTCAGAACCTCTCACCCAGGGTCAGACCCTCTCACCCATGAACAGAACCTCTCACCCAGGGGCAGAACCTCTCACCCAGGTTCAGCACCTCTCACCCAGGTTCAGAACCTCTCACCCAGGGACATAACCTCTCACCCAGGGTCAGAACCTCTCACCCAGGGACAGAACCTCTCACCCAGGGTCAGAACCTCTCACCCAGGGTCAGAACCTCTCACCCAGGAACAGAACGTCTCACCCAGGTTCAGAACCTCTCACCCAGGGTCAGAACCTCTCACCCAGGAACAGAACCTCTCACCCAGGGTCAGAACCTCTCAACCAGGGTCAGAACCTCTCACCCAGGAACAGAACCTCTCACCCAGGTTCAGAACCTCTCACCCAGGAACACAACCTCTCACCCAGGGTCAGAACCTCTCACCCAGGAACAGAACCTCTCACCCAGGGTCAGAACCTCTCACCCAGGGACAGAACCTCTCACCCAGGGTCAGAACCTCTCACCCAGGGTCAGAACCTCTCACCCAGGAACAGAACCTCTCACCCAGGAACAGAACCTCTCACCCAGGTTCAGAACCTCTCACACAGGGTCAGAACCTCTCACCCAGGAACAGAACCTCTCACCCAGGGTCAGAACCTCTCACCCAGGGTCAGAACCTCTCACCCAGGGACAGAACCTCTCACCCAGGAACAGAACCTCTCACCCAGGAACAGAACCTCTCACCCAGGGACAGAACCATATCACCATATGGCCTGTTACTTCAAACCACTTCATTTATATTTTACAGTAAAGAGTTAAAGAAATATTTTCACTTAAGAAAGCAAGAAGAACTGTTCTGCCACGAGACCGACCTTACCATGACCATGGGGCAGATATATATAGCAGGACCTGAATGGAAAAACCCTAACCTGGTCCCAGATCTGTTTGTGCTGTCTTGCCAACTCCTATGGTCATTGTCGTGGAGGAGTTGGTACGACAGCGCAAACAGATCTGGGACCAGCCTAGGATGGAGGAACCAGTCAGGGTATTGGTCTCTCTTCTAGATCATGTATTTAACAGAAGAGGTTACCACAGTGATGAGTGAGGATGATGTTTATTTATGAATGTATTCATCTCAACTAGGCCAGATTCATCTGGAATCAGACACATAATGGGTTTTAGCTGTTCGTTTGGAGCTAATGACAGAATCTGGGCTAGCAAGTCAAGCCAACGTCCCCTGGTTCTAAAGCACTGATGGATGAATGAATGAAGGGATGGATGAAGGAAGGGATAAAGGGATGGTTAAAGGGGTGGATGGAGGGATGGATGAAGGGGTGGATGGAGGGATGGATGAAGGGGTGGATGGAGGGATGGATGAAGGGATGGATGAAGGGGTGGATGGAGGGATGGATGAAGGGATGGATGAAGGGGTGGATGGAGGGATGGATGAAGGGGTGGATGGAGTGATGGATGGAGTGATGGATGAAGGGATGGATGAAGGGGTGGATGGAGGGGTGGATGAAGGGATGGATGAAGGGGTGGATGGAGTGATGGATGAAGGGATGGATGAAGGGATGGATGAAGGGGTGGATGGAGGGATGGATGAAGGGATGAATGAAGGGGTTGATGGAGGGATGGATGGAGGGATGGATGAAGGGGTGGATGGAGGGATGGATGAAGGGATGGAGGAAGGGATGGATGAAGGAAGGGATAAAGGGATGGATAAAGGGGTGGATGGAGGGATGGATGAAGGGGTGGATGGAGGGATGGATGAAGGGATGGATGAAGGGGTGGATGGAGGGATGGATGAAGGGATGGATGAAGGGGTGGATGGAGTGATGGATGAAGGGATGGATGAAGGGATGGATGAAGGGGTGGATGGAGGGATGGATGAAGGGATGAATGAAGGGGTGGATGGAGGGATGGATGAAGGGATGGATGAAGGGATTGATGGAGGGATGGATGAAGGGATGAATGAAGGGGTTGATGGAGGGATGGATGGAGGGATGGATGGAGGGATGGAGGGATGGATGAATCAAATCAAATCAAATGTATTTATATAGCCCTTCTTACATCAGCTGATATAAGAAGCCTAAAACCCCAAACAGCAAGCAATGTAGGTGTAGAAGCACGGTGGCTAGGAAAAACTCCCTAGAAAGGCCAAAACCTAGGAAGAAACCTAGAGAGGAACCAGGCTATGAGGGGTGGCCAGTCCTCTTCTGGCTGTGCCGGGTGGAGATTATAACAGCACATGGGCTAGATGTTAAAATGTTCATAAATGACCAGCATTGTCAAATAATAATAATCATAGTAGTTGTCGAGGGTGCAACAAGTCAGTAACACAAGAGTAAGTGTCAGTTGGCTTTTTCATAGTCAATCTTTGAGAGTATCTCTACCGCCCCTGCTGTCTCTAGAGAGTTGAAAACAGCAGGTCTGGTGAACAGGTCAGGGTTCCAGCAGGTCTGGGACAACAGGTCTGGGACAGGTAGCACGTCCGGTGAACAGGTCAGGGTTCCATAGCTGCAGGCAGAACAGTTGGAACTGGAGCAGCAGCACGGCCAGGTGAACTGGGGACAGCAAGGAGTCATCAAGCCAGGTAGTCCTGAGGCATGGTCCTAGGGCTCAGGTCCTCCGAGAGAGAGAAAGAAAGAAAGAGAAAGAGAGAATTAGAGAGAGCATATTTAAATTCACACAGGACACCGGAAAAGACAAGAGAAATACTCCAGATGTAACAGACTGACCCTAGCCCCCCGACACGAACTACTGCAGCATAAATACTGGGGCTGAGACAGGAGGGGTCAGGAGACACTGTGGCCCCATCCGATGAAACCCCCGGACAGGGCCAAACAGGTAGGATATAACCCCACCCATTTTGTATGTACAGCAGGACCAAATCGGAAAGATAGGTAGGAGCAAGCCCATGTAATGCTTTGTAGGTTAGCAGTAAAACCTTGAAATCAGCCCTTGCCTTAACAGGAAGCCAGTGTAGGGAGGCTAGCACTGGAGTAATATGATCAAATTTTTTGGTTCTAGTCAGGATTCTAGCAGCCGTATTTAGCACTAACTGAAGTTTATTTAGTGCTTTATCCGGGTAGCCGGAAAGTAGAGCATTGGAGTAGTCCAACCTAGAAGTAACAAAGGCATGGATTAATTTTTCTGCGTCATTTTTGGACAGAAAGTTTCAGATTTTTGCAATGTTACGTAGATGGAAAAAAGCTGTCCTTGAAACAGTCTTGATATGTTCTTCAAAAGAGAGATCAGGGTCCAGAGTAACGCCGAGGTCCTTCACAGTTTTATTTGAGACGACTGTACAACCATCCAGATTAATTGTCAGATTCAACAGAAGATCTCTTTGTTTCTTGGGACCTAGAACAAGCATCTCTGTTTTGTCCGAGTTTAAGAGTAGAAAGTTTGCAGCCATCCACTTCCTTATGTCTGAGACACAGGCTTCTAGCAAGGGCAATTTTGGGGCTTCACCATGTTTCATTGAAATGTACAGCTGTGTGTCATCCGTGTAGCAGTGAAATGTAACATTATGTTTTCGAATGACATCCCCAAGAGGTAAAATATATAGTGAAAACAATAGTGGTCCTAAAACGGAACCTTGAGGAACACCGAAATTTACAGTTGATTTGTCAGAGGACAAACCATTCACAGAGACAAACTGATATCTTTCCGACAGATAAGATCTAAACCAGGCCAGAACTTGTCCATGTAGACCAATTTGGGTTTCCAATCTCTCCAAAAGAATGTGGTGATCGATGGTATCAAAAGCAGCACTAAGGTCTAGGAGCACGAGGACAGATGCAAAGCCTCGGTCTGACGTCATTAAAAGGTCATGTACCACCTTCACAAGTGCAGTCTCAGTGCTATGATGGGGTCTAAAACCAGACTGAAGCGTTTCGTGTACATTGTTTGTCTTCAGGAAGGCAGTGAGTTGCTGCGCAACAGCTTTTTCTAAATTTTTTGAGAGGAATGGAAGATTCGATATAGGCCGATAGTTTTTTACATTCTCCGGATCAAGGTTTGGCTTTTTCAAGAGAGGCTTTATTACTGCCACTTTTAATGAGTTTGGTACACATCCGGTGGATAGAGAGCCGTTTATTATGTTCAACATAGGAGGGCCAAGCACAGAAAGCAGCTCTTTCAGTAGTTTAGTTGGAATAGGGTCCAGTATGCAGCTTGAAGGTTTAGAGGCCATGATTATTTTCATCATTGTGTCAAGAGATATTGTACTAAAACACTTTAGTGTCTCCCTTGATCCTAGGTCCTGGCAGAGTTGTGCAGACTCAGGACAACGGAGCTTTGGAGGAATACGCAGATTTAAAGAGGAGTCCGTAATTTGCTATCTAATGATCATGATCTTTTCCTCAAAGAAGTTCATGAATTCATCACTGCTGAAGTGAGAGCCATCCTCTCTTGGGGAATGCTGCTTTTTAGTTAACTTTGCGACAGTATCAAAAATACATTTCGGATTGTTCTTATTTTCCTCAATTAAGTTGGAAAAATAGGATGATCGAGCAGCAGTGAGGGCTCTTCGATACTGCACGGTACTGTCTTTCCAAGCTAGTCGGAGGACTTCCAGTTTGGTGTGTCGCCATTTCCGTTCCAATTTTCTGGAAGCTTGATTCAGAGCTCTTGTATTTTCTGTATACCAGGAAGCTAGTTTCTTATGACAAATGTTTTTAGTTTTTAGGGGTGCAACTGCATCTAGGGTATTGCGCAAGGTTAAATTGAGTTCCTCGGTTAGGTGGTTAACTGATTTTTGTCCTCTGACGTCCTTGGGTAGGCAGAGGGAGTCTGGAAGGGCATCAAGGAATCTTTGGGTTGTCTGAGGATTTATAGCACGACTTTTAATGCTTCTTGGTTGGGGTCTGAGCAGATTATTTGTTGCGATTGCGAACTTAATAAAATGGTGGTCCGATAGTCCAGGATTATGAGGAAAAACATTAAGATCCACAACATTTATTCCATGGGACAAAACTAGGTCCAGAGTATGACTGTGGCAGTGAGTAGGTCCAGAGACATGTTGGACAAAACCCACTGAGTCGATGATGGCTCCGAAAGCCTTTTGGAGTGGGTCTGTGGACTTTTCCATGTGAATATTAAAGTCACCAAAAATTTGAATATTATCTGCGATGACTACAAGGTCCGATAGGAATTCAGGGAACTCAGTGAGGAACTCTGCATATGGCCCAGGAGGCCTGTAAACAGTAGCTATAAAATGTGATTGAGTAGGCTGCATAGATTGAAGGGATGGATGAAGGAAAGAAGGAAGGGATGGATGGATGGAGGGATGGATGAAGGGATGGATGAAGGAAGGGATGGATGAAGGAAGGAAGGGATGAAGGAAGGGATGGATGAAGGGGTGGATGGAGGGATGGATGAAGGGATGGATGAAGGGATGGATGAAGGGGTGGATGAAGGGGTGGATGGAGGGATGGATGAAGGGATGGATGAAGGGATGGATGAAGGGATGGATGAAGGAAGGGATGGATGAAGGAAGGGATGGATGGATGAAGGAAGGGATGGATGAAGGGATGGATGAAGGAAGGGATGGATGGATGAAGGAAGGGATGGATGAAGGGATGGATGAAGGGGTGGATGAAGGGGTGGATGGAGGGGTGGATGGAGGGATGGATGAAGGAAGGGATGGATGAAGGGATGGATGAAGGAATGGATGAAGGGATGGATGAAGGGATGGATGAAGGAAGGAAGGGATGGATGAAGGGATGGATGGATGGATGAATGGATGGATGGATGAAGGGATGGATGGCATAGCAGGAGTTGATGAATCATTTAAGTAATCTATTTGGTCTACTGATTGTGTTTTAGTTTGTAATTAACACACACCGCACCACACCACACCACACACACCACACCACACCACACCACACCACACCACACACACCACACCACACCACACCACACCACAACACACCACACCACACCACACACATAGCAGCGTAGCCTAGTGGTTAGAGCGTTGGGCCAGTAACCGAAAGGTTGCAAAATTGAATCCCCAAGCTGACTAGGTACAAATCTGTCATTCTGCCCCTGAACAAGGCAGTTAACCCACTGTTCCCTGGTAGGCCATCATTGAAAATAAGAGTTTGTTCTTAACTGACTTGCCAAGTTAAAATAAAGGATTTTTAAAATATTTTTTTATTTAAATACACACTCACTGTGTCACTACCACAGGTTGTTAGTGAGCTTCCTGAGCACAGATCAAAACAGCTTGATCTTGTCATGAATTGGTGTGTGTCTGTCTACAATGGGCACTTCACCTTCCATACCCTCCCCATTCAACCAGTGCCTCTCCTCCTCTCCTCCTCTCCCCTTCTGTTCTTCCTGCTGACTGGGTCGTTCCATACCGTCCCCATTCTCTCCTCCTCTCCTCTCTTCTGTTCTTCCTGCTGACTGGGTCATTCCACACCCTCCCCATTCAACCAGTGCCTCTCCTCCTCTCCCCTTCTGTTCTTCCTGCTGACTGGGTTCTTCTCTTGTATCCCCACCTCAGCGTTGTATGGAATTAGTAAAGTAATGGTGATGAGAAGAATAGCAGGGTCCTGGGGGAACGAGCCAAGAGATAGACCAAGTCTGTGTTCTATTGGGGCACATCAGGGGGTATGTCTCAAATCACACCCTATTCCCTACGTAGTGTACTACTTTTGGTAGGGAATAGGGTGTTATTTAGGCCATGACAGATCTGTCCTCAGGGTTTATGACGTCTGATTTCACCCTCCTATTAGATGTTACCTGATCAGCATTTCTTCACAGAATGGCAACATTAACCATTTAAACTACTGTGTTGTTTTACACTGTGACCTTTGACCTGATTATGTCGGCTTGTCATTCATATGGAGAGATGTCAGCTTGAGAGGTCACCAGGTCAACATTCTGCGTTGCAGTATTAAAGAAAGATTCAGGACGGCAGCTTAGTTAGCTTCTAAAGTGAATTTCATTGTGGGTTTCAGAAGACAAGCTTCTAAAGTGAATTGCATTGTGGGTTTCAGAAGACAAGCTTCTAAAGTGAATTGCATTGTGGGTTTCAGAAGACAAGCTTCTAAAGTGAATTGCATTGTGGGTTTCAGAAGACAAGCTTCTTTGTCAGAGCTATCACTTTTAGTATTGTTTTGTAACGCCTTGAGGTTTCTATAGTGTCTAGCCTATAGGTTACGACCATCAGTACCCTTCAAAATCAACAACAGTCCATGCTTAGTTATCTCATGTTGGGTAATCGTCTGATTAGACCAGCTATTACACATCTGAAGAAACATCTTTAACTCTGGGGCGGCAGCGTAGCCTAGTAACTGAAAGGTTGCAAGTTCGAATCCCCGAGCTGACAAGGTACAACTCTGTCATTCTGCCCCCGGCCTAGGCCGTCATTGAAAATAAAAATTTGTTCTTAACTGACTTGCCTTGTTAAAAAAAAATAATAATAATGTAGATAAACCCACAAAAAAGGGGAAACTTCAGGAAGTTTAGTGCAACCCTTAGACTGACAGTGCTATATGTGGTCCATTTAGCAGACGCTCTTATCCAGAGCGACTTACAGATTGTGGTCCCGTTGTAGCTCAGTACCTTAACAACAGTCATTGCCTAGTCATATCGTGTTGGGGTTCATTCTCTACGTCTGTTCTGTTGAAGCCATGCACCTGTTGGGTCTGAACTGGCACCTACAGCCCATGCAGGGACAGATGTACCAGCTGTCGGAGGACAACACCAGCGGTCTGCCTCTACCTACTGACCTCAGCCTGCCACCCCTGGGCAACACTGGCCTGGAACTGCCCGACCGCAGAGCCAAGGACGACGGTAAGGCGATGAACTTACTTACACGTACATCTCATTTTCATTTAGCTGGTATAACAGACACATGGGTATTCAGTGACTAAGGAACGTTTTCAGACCCCTTGACTTTTTCCACATTTAAAATTGTTTAAATAGTTTTTTCCCCTCATCAATCTACACACAATACCCCATAATGACAAAGCAAAAACGTTTTTTTTTTTATGTTTGGCAATGAAAAAAAAAAAAAAATATCACATTTACATAAGTATTCAGACCCTTTACTCAGTACTTTGTTGAAGCACCTTTGGCAGCAATTACAGCCTCGAGTCTTCTTGGGTATGACGCTACAAGCTTGGTACACCTGTATTTGGGGAGTTTCTCCCATTTGTCTCTGCAGATCCTCTCAAGCTCTGTCAGGTTGGATGGGGAGCGTCGCTGCACAGCTATTTTCAGGTCTCTCCAGAGATGTCCGGGCTCTGACTGGGCCACTCAAGGACATTCAGAGACTTGTCTCAAAGCCACTCCTGCATTGTCTTGGCTGTGTGCTTAGCGTCATTGTCCTGATGGAAGGTGAACCTTCGCACCAGTCTGAGGTCCTGAGCGCTCTGGAGCAGGTTTTCATCAAGGATCTCTCTGAACTTTGCTTCGTTCATCTTTGCCCGCGATCCTGACTATTCTCCCAGTCCCTGCCGCTGAAAAACATCCCCACAGCATGATGCTGCCATCACCATGCTACACCATAGGGTTGGTGCCAGGTTTCCTCCAGACGTGACGCTTGGCAATCAGGCCAAAGAGTTCAATCTTGGTTTCATCAGACCAGACAATCTTGTTTCTCATGGTCTGAGTCCTTTAATACCAAGCAGGCTGTCATGTGTATTTTACTGAGGAGTGGCTTCCATCTGGCCACTCTACCATAAAGACCTGATTGGTGGAGTGCTGCAGAGATGGTTGTCCTTCTGGAAGGTTCTCCCATCTCCACAGAGGAACTCTGGAGTTTTGTCAGAGTGACCATCGGGTTCTTGGTCACCTCCCAGACCAAGGCCCTTCTCTCCCTGATTGCTCAGTTTGGCCGGGCGGCCAGCTCTAGGAAGAGTCTTGGTGGTTCCAAACTTCTTCCATTTAAGAATGGGGGCCACTGTGTTCTTGGGGACCTTCAATGCTGCAGAAATGTTTTGGTACCCTTCCCCAGATCTGTGCCTCGACACAATCCTGTCTCTGAGCTCTACGGACAATTATTTGACCTCATAGTTTTTGCTCTGACGTGCACTGTCAACTGTGGGACCTTATATAGACAGGTGTGTGCCTTTCCAAATCATGTCCAATCAATTGAATTTACCACAGGTGAACTCCAATCAAGTTGTAGAAACATCTCAAGGATGATCAATGGAAACAGGATGCACCTGAGCTCAATTTTGAGTCTCATAGCAAAGAGTCTGAATACTTATGTAAATAAGGTATTTCTGTTTTTTATTTTTAATACATTTAAAAAAAATCTAAAAACCTGTTTTCGCTTCGTCGTTATGGGGTATTGTGTGTAGGTTACTGAGGGTTTTTATTCATTTAATCCATTTTAGATTAAGGCTGTAAGTCAAGGGGTCGGGAATACTTTCCAGAGGCACTGTACACAAGGAAAATAAGACATTTTGAAAGGTGAAGTTGAAATTAGAAGTTAAAATTAAAGTTAAATATTGTCCCATTTGATTCATTTTCAAAATGCCATGAATGATAGTAAAGAATGTCGATACTTTTCTTTGAAAAGTTTTCCAAAACTTCCAAATTGCTAAGTGGCATTTCGGAAAACAACCAAGTCCACATTGTCCCAGCTGTCTCAGTGGTATGTAAACAGCCAGAGAGATCTTCAATGTAATCCAATAGAAGACACTGTAAGTGGGGAGGGAGAGGAGAAGAGGAGGATAGAGAGGAGGGAAGAGGAGAGGAGGGGAAGGGGAGAGGAGAGGAGAGGAGAGGAGAGGAGAGGAGGGGAAGGGAGAAGAGAGGAGAGGAGAGGAGAGGAGAGGGAGGAGAGGAGAGGAGAGGAGAGGAGAGGAGAGGAGAGGAGAGGAGAGGAGAGGAGAGGAGAGGAGAGGAGTGTGTGTGTCTTCAGGGACGGCGGATCCAGGGGCTGCTGTAGGGGATTAGCTCCCTCTCTCTGTCCCCTTCAGAACGGATTCACTCCTTTCATCTCCTCTCTTCCGTCTTAGTCTGGTTTGGCCTGGTTTGTCGTCCCTTCCGTTCCCTGGCACAAGAAGAAAGCATGTACTAAACCCATGGTACCAACAACCAACTATCTCAGCTACGGCGACTTCAGGACAGTTTACACTCCTCTTCTCCTCCTCTCCTCCTCTCCTCAACTCCTCTCCTCCTATCCTCCTCTCCTCTCCTCCTCTACTCCTCTCCTCCTCCTCTCCTCCCCTCCTCTCCTCCTCTCATCCTCTCCTCTCCTCTCCTCTCCTCTCTCCTCCTCCTCTCCTCTCCTCTCCTCTCCTCTCCTCTCCTCTCCTCTCCTCCTCCTCTCCTCCTTTCCTCTCCTCCTCTCCTCCTCCACTCCTCTCCTCCACTCCTCTCCTCTCCAGTATAGTCTATAGACAGCAGTACTACAGTATAGTCTATAGACAGCAGTACTACAGTATAGTCTATAGACAGCAGTACTACAGTATAGTCTATAGACAGCAGTACTACAGTATAGTCTATAGACAGCAGTACTACAGTATAGTCTATAGACAGCAGTACTACAGTATAGTCTATAGACAGCAGTACTACAGTATAGTCTATAGACAGCAGTACTACAGTATAGTCTATAGACAGCAGTATTACAGTATAGTCTATAGACAGCAGTACTACAGTATAGTCTATAGACAGCAGTACTACAGTATAGTCTATAGACAGCAGTACTACAGTATAGTCTATAGACAGCAGTACTACAGTATAGTCTATAGACAGCAGTACTACAGTATAGTCTATAGACAGCAGTACTACAGTATGGTCTATAGACAGCAGTACTACAGTATAGTCTATAGACAGCAGTACTACAGTATAGTCTATAGACAGCAGTACTACAGTATAGTCTATAGACAGCAGTACTACAGTATAGTCTATAGACAGCAGTACTACAGTATAGTCTATAGACAGCAGTACTACAGTATAGTCTATAGACAGCAGTACTACAGTATAGTCTATAGACAGCAGTACTACAGTATGGTCTATAGACAGCAGTACTACAGTATAGTCTATAGACAGCAGTACTACAGTATAGTCTATAGACAGCAGTATTACAGTATAGTCTATAGACAGCAGTACTACAGTATAGTCTATAGACAGCAGTACTACAGTATAGTCTATAGACAGCAGTACTACAGTATAGTCTATAGACAGCAGTACTACAGTATAGTCTATAGACAGCAGTACTACAGTATAGTCTATAGACAGCAGTACTACAGTATAGTCTATAGACAGCAGTACTACAGTATAGTCTATAGACAGCAGTACTACAGTATAGTCTATAGACAGCAGTATTACAGTATAGTCTATAGACAGCAGTACTACAGTATAGTCTATAGACAGCAGTACTACAGTATAGTCTATAGACAGCAGTACTACAGTATAGTCTATAGACAGCAGTATTACAGTATAGTCTATAGACAGCAGTACTACAGTATAGTCTATAGACAGCAGTACTACAGTATAGTCTATAGACAGCAGTACTACAGTATAGTCTATAGACAGCAGTACTACAGTATAGTCTATAGACAGCAGTACTACAGTATAGTCTATAGACAGCAGTACTACAGTATAGTCTATAGACAGCAGTACTACAGTATAGTCTATAGACAGCAGTACTACAGTATAGTCTATAGACAGCAGTACTACAGTATAGTCTATAGACAGCAGTACTACAGTATGGTCTATAGACAGCAGTACTACAGTATAGTCTATAGACAGCAGTACTACAGTAGGGTCTATAGACAGCAGTATTACAGTATTGTCTATAGACAGCAGTATTACAGTATAGTCTATAGACAGCAGTACTACAGTATAGTCTATAGACAGCAGTACTACAGTATAGTCTATAGACAGCAGTACTACAGTATAGTCTATAGACAGCAGTACTACAGTATAGTCTATAGACAGCAGTAAATAAGTCCCAGAGCTACCATGTAACAACAAGCAGGCACACACACACACACACACACACACACACACACACACACACACACACACACACACACACACACACACACACACACACACACACACACACACACACACACACACCGTGCTGCTTTAGGCTATGAGTGGCAGCCACAGTTGAAGGTAAATCAATAGTTATGCTTTTATAATTGTGCCTTACAGTGCGGCGGTGTCAAGATCAAACCATAGAGATGTGTAGAGATCACAATTATATCTGTCCCATTATGGCGTCTGTGAGCGTACGCGCAGCGCCATTCAGGCCGTCTCCATTTTGATGGACTCCATGCTCTTCTTCTACTACTTTCTGTGAGTTGATAAACAAACTGAAAGGGTGCATACTGTCACCTGGAGGGTGTTGTGTGAACAGGTATAAAGTCAAGGTTGGTGATTTACTGCCCCCTGTAGTTATGGAATGTTGAGCGGGATGGAATTATGTTCACTACTTCAAAATGGAGAAAGTCTTCATCGCTAAAACAGACTTTTGGGTACTGGAGTCCTCTATACTTCTCTATGAGACAAGGTGATACTCTTCGATCCCCACTAGAGTCATCTATACTTCTCTATGAGACAAGGTGATACTCTTCAATCCCCACTAGAGTCATCTATACTTCTCTATGAGACAAGGTGATACTCTTCAATCCCCACTAGAGTCATCTATACTTCTCTATGAGACAAGGTGATACTCTTCAATCCCCACTAGAGTCATCTATACTTCTCTATGAGACAAGGTGATACTCTTCAATCCCCACTAGAGTCATCTATACTTCTCTATGAGACAAGGTGATACTTTTATCTCCTCACTTTCAATTGTGTATTTGCATTGGAACAATACACAGAATACTAGCTCATCTAGCTCAACTAGCTCAACTAGCTCAACTAGCTCAACTAGCTCATCTAGCTCAACTAGCTCATCTAGCTCATCTAGCTCAACTAGCTCATCTAGCTCATCTAACTCATCTAACTCATCTAACTCATCTAGCTCATCTAACTCAACTAACTCATCTAGCTCATCTAACTCAACTAACTCATCTAGCTCATCTAACTCAACTAACTCATCTAGCTCATCTAGCTCAACTAGCTCATCTAGCTCATCTAACTCATCTAACTCATCTAGCTCATCTAACTCAACTAACTCATCTAGCTCATCTAACTCATCTAACTCATCTAGCTCATCTAGCTCATCTAGCTCATCTAGCTCATCTAACTCATCTAGCTCATCTAGCTCATCTAGCTCAACTAGCTCATCTAACTCAACTAGCTCATCTAACTCATCTAGCTCATCTAGCTCATCTAGCTCAACTAGCTCATCTAGCTCATCTAGCTCATCTAGCTCATCTAGCTCAACTAGCTCATCTAGCTCATCTAGCTCAACTAGCTCATCTAGCTCATCTAGCTCATCTAGCTCATCTAGCTCATCTAGCTCATCTAGCTCAACTAGCTCAACTAGCTCATCTAGCTCATCTAGCTCAACTAGCTCATCTAGCTCATCTAACTCAACTAGCTCAACTAGCTCATCTAACTCATCTAGCTCAACTAGCTCATCTAGCTCAACTAGCTCAACTAGCTCATCTAGCTCAACTAGCTCATCTAGCTCAACTAGCTCACCTAGCTCAACTAGCTCATCTAGCTCATCTAGCTCAACTAGCTCATCTAGCTCATCTAGCTCAACTAGCTCATCTAGCTCATCTAGCTCATCTAACTCATCTAGCTCATCTAGCTCATCTAGCTCAACTAGCTCAACTAGCTCATCTAGCTCATCTAGCTCAACTAGCTCATCTAGCTCATCTAACTCAACTAGCTCAACTAGCTCATCTAGCTCATCTAGCTCAACTAGCTCATCTAGCTCAACTAGCTCAACTAGCTCATCTAGCTCAACTAGCTCAACTAGCTCATCTAGCTCAACTAGCTCAACTAGCTCAACCAACTCAACCAGCTCAACTAGCTCATCTAGCTCTTCTAGCTCAACTAACTCATCTAACTCAACTAGCTCAACTAGCTCAACTAGCTCAACTAGCTCATCTAGCTCAACTAGCTCATCTAACTCATCTAGCTCAACTAACTCATCTAACTCAACTAGCTCATCTAGCTCAACTAGCTCAACTAGCTCATCTAGCTCAACTAGCTCATCTAGCTCATCTAACTCAACTAGCTCATCTAACTCATCTAGCTCAACTAGCTCAACTAGCTCATCTAACTCATCTAACTCATCTAGCTCATCTAGCTCATCTAGCTCAACTAGCTCATCTAACTCATCTAGCTCATCTAGCTCAACTAGCTCATCTAGCTCATCTAACTCATCTAGCTCAACTAGCTCATCTAGCTCATCTAGCTCATCTAGCTCATCTAGCTCAACTAGCTCATCTAGCTCATCTAGCTCAACTAGCTCATCTAGCTCAACTAGCTCAACTAGCTCAACTAGCTCATCTAACTCATCTAGCTCAGCTAGCTCATCTAGCTCATCTAGCTCATCTAGCTCAACTAGCTCATCTAGCTCATCTAGCTCATCTAGCTCATCTAACTCATCTAGCTCATCTAGCTCATCTAGCTCAACTAGCTCAACTAGCTCATCTAGCTCAACTAGCTCATCTAGCTCATCTAACTCAACTAGCTCAACTAGCTCATCTAACTCATCTAGCTCAACTAGCTCAACTAGCTCATCTAGCTCAACTAGCTCAACTAGCTCAACCAACTCAACCAGCTCAACTAGCTCATCTAGCTCTTCTAGCTCAACTAACTCATCTAACTCAACTAGCTCAACTAGCTCAACTAGCTCAACTAGCTCATCTAGCTCAACTAGCTCATCTAACTCATCTAGCTCAACTAACTCATCTAACTCAACTAGCTCATCTAGCTCAACTAGCTCAACTAGCTCATCTAGCTCATCTAGCTCAACTAGCTCATCTAGCTCATCTAACTCAACTAGCTCATCTAACTCATCTAGCTCAACTAGCTCAACTAGCTCATCTAACTCATCTAGCTCATCTAGCTCAACTAGCTCATCTAACTCATCTAGCTCATCTAGCTCAACTAGCTCATCTAGCTCATCTAACTCATCTAGCTCAACTAGCTCATCTAGCTCAACTAGCTCAACTAGCTCATCTAGCTCAACTAGCTCATCTAGCTCATCTAGCTCATCTAGCTCAACTAGCTCATCTAGCTCATCTAACTCATCTAGCTCAACTAGCTCATCTAGCTCAACTAGCTCAACTAGCTCATCTAGCTCAACTAGCTCATCTAGCTCAACTAGCTCAACTAGCTCACCTAGCTCAACTAGCTCATCTAGCTCATCTAGCTCAACTAGCTCATCTAGCTCATCTAGCTCAACTAGCTCATCTAGCTCAACTAGCTCATCTAGCTCATCTAGCTCAACTAGCTCATCTAGCTCATCTAGCTCAACTAGCTCATCTAGCTCAACTAGCTCAACTAGCTCATCTAGCTCATCTAGCTCAACTAGCTCATCTAGCTCAACTAGCTCAACTAGCTCAACCAACTCAACCAGCTCAACTAGCTCATCTAGCTCTTCTAGCTCAACTAACTCATCTAACTCAACTAGCTCAACTAGCTCAACTAGCTCAACTAGCTCATCTAGCTCAACTAGCTCATCTAGCTCATCTAGCTCAACTAACTCATCTAACTCAACTAGCTCATCTAGCTCATCTAGCTCAACTAGCTCAACTAGCTCATCTAGCTCATCTAGCTCACCTAGCTCAACTAGCTCATCTAGCTCATCTAGCTCAACTAACTCAACTAACTCAACTAGCTCATCTGGAGGGGACAGACCTGGTTGTATATCTGTGTTGGAGGGGACAGACCTGGTTGTATATCTGTATTGAAGGGGACAGACCTGGTTGTATATCTGTGTTGAAGGGGACAGACCTGGTTGTATATCTGTGTTGAAGGGGACAGACCTGGTTGTATATCTGTGTTGAAGGGGACAGACCTGGTTGTATATCTGTGTTGAAGGGGACAGACCTGGTTGTATATCTGTGTTGAAGGGGACAGACCTAGATTCATTTAGTCCTCATAACCTGAGGGCTGTACAATGTAGATTAATTTAGTCCTCATAACCTGATAACCTGAATCGCCTTGTTCATTGACTGATTCCCTGTTCTGTCCACTTTACTGTGATTGTGATGCAGGTAAAGTGGACAGCCTGTTCCCAGATGACAGCTTCATAGACATGGGGGAGATTGACGTGGGTCGTAAGGTCGCCCAGCAGATACCTCCGGGAGTCTTCTGGAGATCACAGGTCTTCGTAGACCACTCCATGTACCTCAAGTTCAACGTGTCTCTAGGCAAAGATGCCCTGGTGGGGATCTACGGCAGGAGAGGCCTTCCACCCTCTCATACACAGGTGGGTACTGACAGACAGACAGACAGACAGACAGACAGACAGACAGACAGACAGACAGACAGACAGACAGACAGACAGACAGACAGACAGACAGACAGACAGACAGACAGACAGACAGACAGACAGACAGACAGACAGAGAGGCAGGCAGACAGCCAAGACAGCCAAGACAGACAGACACCTTCTTTTTCATCTCATACTGTCTATGTCTTACTGATTTACTTCCCAACTCACTGCTACTGATTGTGATATATCTCACTGCTACTAATTGTGATATAACTCACTGCTACTGATTGTGATATAACTCACTGCTACTGATTGTGATGTAACTCACTGCTACTGATTGTGATGTAACTCACTGCTACTGATTGTGATGTAACTCACTGCTACTGATTGTGATATAACTCACTGCTACTGATTGTGATATAACTCACTGCTACTGATTGTGATATAACTCACTGCTACTGATTGTGATATAACTCACTGCTACTGATTGTGATATAACTCGCTGCTACTGATTGTGATGTAACTCACTGCTACTGATTGTGATATAACTCACTGCTACTGATTGTGATATATCTCACTGCTACTAATTGTGATATATCTCACTGCTACTGATTGTGATATAACTCACTGCTACTAATTGTGATATATCTCACTGCTACTGATTGTGATATAACTCACTACTACTGATTGTGATGTAACTCACTGCTACTAATTGTGATATAACTCACTGCTACTGATTGTGATATAACTCACTGCTACTGATTGTGATATAACTCACTGCTACTGATTGTGATATATCTCACTGCTACTGATTGTGATATAACTCACTGCTACTGATTGTGATATAACTCACTGCTACTGATTGTGATATAACTCACTGCTACTGATTGTGATATAACTCACTGCTACTGATTGTGATATAACTCACTGCTACTAATTGTGATATATCTCACTGCTACTGATTGTGATATAACTCACTGCTACTAATTGTGATATAACTCACTGCTACTGATTGTGATATAACTCACTGCTACTAATTGTGATATATCTCACTGCTACTGATTGTGATATAACTCACTGCTACTGATTGTGATATATCTCACTGCTACTGATTGTGATATAACTCACTGCTACTGATTGTGATATAACTCACTAATCCTAAACAATTCTGTTCTGTTCAATATTACTATTTCAAACGTGTCTCCTAAATCTTGGTTTATTTTCTGTTCTCATCCATTAGCTGTGTGATGGATGGTGGATAACACATGCTTTATGTATCAGACTGCTGTTGAACATGCAGCGAATATATAATATATTTATAATTATTTATGTTGGCATTATTATTGTGTTACAGAAGGATTTGTGGTTGATTCCCTCAAGGGTCATTTCTTTAAAAGTCTAATATCATCTATACAGCACCAGCAGCAGGTTAAAGACCAAGGGACACACGGCATTAAAAACATGTATGCTACGTCCTATGTAGTGCACTAGTTTTGATATGAGCCCTATCGGCCGTGGTAGAAAGTAGTGCACTAAATAAGGACACACACTGATCTATAAAATGATCAACCAGACCTTTGTTGGATAGGTGTGACATGCCTATATTTAAATAAACAAAGAGTTATTTTACTGTGACTGATCACGGAGAGAGATTGAGAGAGATTGAGAGAGTGGAAGTTGTAGAGAGAGATAGAGAGAGATTCGGAGAGAGAGAGAGAATGAGAGCATGAGAAAGAGAGAGAGAGAGGGGGAGAGGGAGAAGGAGAGAGGAGATGGAAAGAGAGAGAGAAGGAGAGGGAGAGATAGATAGAGAGAGGAAAGAGAGGGAGAGATAGATGCAGAAAGAGAGAGGATGACAGTGAGAGAGGCAAAGAGTTGAGGGACAGTGTCTGACAGACCAATCAACCTGCACATGTCCTCTACTGTATGCTTATTGTTATTGTTGAATGTATGGTTATTTTGAACCTTGGTTATTGTTGTTACTGTTGTCCCGTTGACAATTTTGATTCACATTTTTATTTATTTTTATATTGTAAATATCCAAAATAAGCTTTGGCAATATGTACATTGTTACGTCATGCCAATAAAGCGAATTGAATTGAATTGAATTGAATTGAATTGAATTGAAAGAGAGAGAGGCAGAGAGACATAATGAGAGAATGACAGAGAGAGAGAGAGAGAGAGAGAGAGCCATATGAGTGGACAGCACCGTCCTATCTGGACAGATAGGTGGACAGCACAGTCCTATCTAGAAAGATGAGTGGACAGCACAGTCCTATCTAGACAGATGAGTGGACAGCACAGTCCTATCTAGACAGATGAGTGGACAGCACAGTCCTATCTAGACAGATGAGTGGACAGCACAGTCCTATCTAGACAGATGAGTGGACAGCACAGTCCTATCTAGACAGATGAGTGGACAGCACAGTCCTATCTAGACAGATGAGTGGACAGCACAGTCCTATCTAGACAGATGAGTGGACAGCACAGTCCTATCTAGACAGATGAGTGGACAGCACAGTCCTATCTAGATAGATGAGTGGACAGCACCGTCCTATCTGGACAGATGAGTGGACAGCACAGTCTTATCTAGACAGATGAGTTGACAGCACCGTCCTATCTAGATAGATGAGTGGACTGCACAGTCCTATCTAGACAGATGAGTGGACAGCACCGTCCTATCTAGACAGATGAGTGGACAGCACAGTCCTATCTGGACAGATGAGTGGACAGCACAGTCCTATCTAGACAGATGAGTGGACAGCACAGTCCTATCTGGACAGATGAGTCGACAGCACAGTCCTATCTCGATAGATGAGTGGACAGCACAGTCCTATCTGGACAGATGAGTGGACAGCACAGTCCTATCTAGACAGATGTGTGGACAGCACCGTCCTACCTAGACAGATGAGTGGACAGCACCGTCCTATCTAGACAGATGAGTGGACAGCACCGTCCTGTCTAGATAGATGAGTGGACAGCACCGTCCTATCTATATAGGTGAGTGGACAGCACCGTCCTATCTAGACAGATGAGTGGACAGCACTGTCCTATCTAGACAGATGAGTGGACAGCACCGTCCTATCTGGACAGATGAGTGGACAGCACAGTCCTATCTGGACAGATGAGTGGACAGCACAGTCCTATCTAGACAGATGAGTGGACAGCACAGTCCTATCTGGAAAGATGAGTGGACAGCACAGTCCTATCTAGACAGATGAGTGGACAGCACAGTCCTATCTAGACAGATGAGTGGACAGCACAGTCCTATCTAGACAGATGAGTGGACAGCACAGTCCTATCTAGACAGATGAGTGGACAGCACAGTCCTATCTAGACAGATGAGTGGACAGCACCGTCCTACCTAGACAGATGAGTGGAAAGCACAGTCCTATCTAGACAGATGAGTGGACAGCACAGTCCTATCTAGACAGATGAGTGGACAGCACAGTCATATTTAGACAGATGAGTGGACAGCACCGTCATATCTAGACAGATGAGTGGACAGCACAGTCCTATCTGGACAGATGAGTGGACAGCACCGTCCTATCTGGACAGATGAGTGGACAGCACAGTCCTTTCTGGACAGATGAGTGGACAGCACAGTCCTATCTAGACAGATGAGTGGACAGCACCGTCCTATCTAGATATATGAGTGGACAGCACCGTCCTATCTAGACAGATGAGTGGACAGCACAGTCCTATCTAGACAGATGAGTGGACAGCACAGTCCTATCTAGACAGATGAGTGGACAGCACAGTCCTATATAGACAGATGAGTGGACAGCACAGTCCTATCTGGACAGATGAGTGGACAGCACAGTCCTATCTAGACAGATGAGTGGACAGCACAGTCCTATCTAGACATATGAGTGGACAGCACAGTCCTATTTAGACAGATGAGTGGACAGCACAGTCCTATCTGGACAGATGAGTGGACAGCACAGTCCTATCTGGATAGATGAGTGGACAGCACAGTCCTATCTAGACAGATGAGTGGACAGCACAGTCCTATCTAGACAGATGAGTGGACAGCACCGTCCTACCTAGACAGATGAGTGGAGAGCACCGTCCTATCTAGACAGATGAGTGGACAGCACCGTCCTATCTAGATAGATGAGTGGACAGCACAGTCCTATCTAGACAGATGAGTGGACAGCACAGTCCTATCTAGATAGATGAGTGGACAGCACCGTCCTATCTGGACAGATGAGTGGACAGCACAGTCTTATCTAGACAGATGAGTTGACAGCACCGTCCTATCTAGATAGATGAGTGGACTGCACAGTCCTATCTAGACAGATGAGTGGACAGCACCGTCCTATCTAGACAGATGAGTGGACAGCACAGTCCTATCTGGACAGATGAGTGGACAGCACAGTCCTATCTAGACAGATGAGTGGACAGCACAGTCCTATCTGGACAGATGAGTCGACAGCACAGTCCTATCTCGATAGATGAGTGGACAGCACAGTCCTATCTGGACAGATGAGTGGACAGCACAGTCCTATCTAGACAGATGTGTGGACAGCACCGTCCTACCTAGACAGATGAGTGGACAGCACCGTCCTATCTAGACAGATGAGTGGACAGCACCGTCCTGTCTAGATAGATGAGTGGACAGCACCGTCCTATCTATATAGGTGAGTGGACAGCACCGTCCTATCTAGACAGATGAGTGGACAGCACTGTCCTATCTAGACAGATGAGTGGACAGCACCGTCCTATCTGGACAGATGAGTGGACAGCACAGTCCTATCTGGACAGATGAGTGGACAGCACAGTCCTATCTAGACAGATGAGTGGACAGCACAGTCCTATCTGGAAAGATGAGTGGACAGCACAGTCCTATCTAGACAGATGAGTGGACAGCACAGTCCTATCTAGACAGATGAGTGGACAGCACAGTCCTATCTAGACAGATGAGTGGACAGCACAGTCCTATCTAGACAGATGAGTGGACAGCACAGTCCTATCTAGACAGATGAGTGGACAGCACCGTCCTACCTAGACAGATGAGTGGAAAGCACAGTCCTATCTAGACAGATGAGTGGACAGCACAGTCCTATCTAGACAGATGAGTGGACAGCACAGTCATATTTAGACAGATGAGTGGACAGCACCGTCATATCTAGACAGATGAGTGGACAGCACAGTCCTATCTGGACAGATGAGTGGACAGCACCGTCCTATCTGGACAGATGAGTGGACAGCACAGTCCTTTCTGGACAGATGAGTGGACAGCACAGTCCTATCTAGACAGATGAGTGGACAGCACCGTCCTATCTAGATAGATGAGTGGACAGCACCGTCCTATCTAGACAGATGAGTGGACAGCACAGTCCTATCTAGACAGATGAGTGGACAGCACAGTCCTATCTAGACAGATGAGTGGACAGCACAGTCCTATCTAGACAGATGAGTGGACAGCACAGTCCTATCTGGACAGATGAGTGGACAGCACAGTCCTATCTAGACAGATGAGTGGACAGCACAGTCCTATCTAGACATATGAGTGGACAGCACAGTCCTATTTAGACAGATGAGTGGACAGCACAGTCCTATCTGGACAGATGAGTGGACAGCACAGTCCTATCTGGATAGATGAGTGGACAGCACAGTCCTATCTAGACAGATGAGTGGACAGCACAGTCCTATCTAGACAGATGAGTGGACAGCACCGTCCTACCTAGACAGATGAGTGGACAGCACCGTCCTATCTAGACAGATGAGTGGACAGCACCGTCCTATCTAGATAGATGAGTGGACAGCACCGTCCTATCTATATAGATGAGTGGACAGCACCGTCCTATCTAGACAGATGAGTGGACAGCACAGTCCTATCTGGACAGATGAGTGGACAGCACAGTCCTATCTGGACAGATGAGTGGACAGCACAGTCCTATCTAGACAGATGAGTGGACAGCACAGTCCTATCTAGACAGATGAGTGGACAGCACAGTCCTATCTAGACAGATGAGTGGACAGCACCGTCCTACCTAGACAGATGAGTGGACAGCACAGTCCTATCTAGACAGATGAGTGGACAGCACAGTCCTATCTAGATAGATGAGTGGACAGCACCGTCCTATCTGGACAGATGAGTGGACAGCACAGTCCTATCTAGACAGATGAGTGGACAGCACCGTCCTATCTAGATAGATGAGTGGATAGCACAGTCCTATCTAGACAGATGAGTGGACAGCACCGTCCTATCTAGACAGATGAGTGGACAGCACAGTCCTGTCTGGACAGATGAGTGGACAGCACCGTCCTATCTGGACAGATGAGTGGACAGCACAGTCCTATCTGGACAGATGAGTGGACAGCACAGTCCTATCTAGACAGATGAGTGGACAGCACAGTCCTATCTGGACAGATGAGTGGACAGCACAGTCCTATCTAGACAGATGAGTGGACAGCACAGTCCTATCTAGACAGATGAGTGGACAGCACAGTCCTATCTAGACAGATGAGTGGACAGCACAGTCCTATCTAGACAGATGAGTGGACAGCACAGTCCTATCTAGACAGATGAGTGGACAGCACCGTCCTACCTAGACAGATGAGTGGACAGCACCGTCCTACCTAGACAGATGAGTGGACAGCACAGTCCTATCTAGACAGATGAGTGGACAGCACAGTCCTATCTAGACAGATGAGTGGACAGCACAGTCATATTTAGACAGATGAGTGGACAGCACCGTCCTATCTAGACAGATGAGTGGACAGCACAGTCCTATCTAGACAGATGAGTGGACAGCACTGTCCTATCTAGACAGATGAGTGGACAGCACCGTCCTACCTAGACAGATGAGTGGACAGCACCGTCCTATCTAGACAGATGAGTGGACAGCACCGTCCTATCTAGACAGATGAGTGGACAGCACCGTCCTATCTGGACAGATGAGTGGACAGCACCGTCCTATCTGGACAGATGAGTGGACAGCACCGTCCTATCTAGACAGATGAGTGGACAGCACCGTCCTATCTAGACAGATGAGTGGACAGCACAGTCCTATCTGGACAGATGAGTGGACAGCACAGTCCTATCTAGACAGATGAGTGGACAGCACAGTCCTATCTAGACAGATGAGTGGACAGCACAGTCCTATCTAGACAGATGAGTGGACAGCACAGTCCTATCTAGACAGATGAGTGGACAGCACCGTCCTATCTAGACAGATGAGTGGACAGCACAGTCCTATCTAGACAGATGAGTGGACAGCACAGTCCTATCTAGACAGATGAGTGGACAGCACCGTCCTATCTGGACAGATGAGTGGACAGCACAGTCCTATCTGGACAGACGAGTGGACAACACCGTCCTATCTGGACAGATGAGTGGACAGCACAGTCCTATCTAGACAGATGAGTGGACAGCACAGTCCTATCTAGACAGATGAGTGGACAGCACAGTCCTATCTAGACAGATGAGTGGACAGCACAGTCCTATCTAGACAGATGAGTGGACAGCACAGTCCTATCTAGACAGATGAGTGGACAGCACAGTCCTATCTAGACAGATGAGTAGACAGCACAGTCCTATCTAGACAGATGAGTGGACTGCACCGTCCTACCTAGACAGATGAGTGGACAGCACCGTCCTATCTAGACAGATGAGTGGACAGCACCGTCCTTTCTAGATAGATGAGTGGACAGCACCGTCCTATCTATATAGATGAGTGGACAGCACCGTCCTATCTAGACAGATGAGTGGACAGCACTGTCCTATCTAGACAGATGAGTGGACAGCACCGTCCTATCTGGACAGATGAGTGGACAGCACAGTCCTATCTGGACAGATGAGTGGACAGCACAGTCCTATCTAGACAGATGAGTGGACAGCACAGTCCTATCTGGACAGATGAGTGGACAGCACAGTCCTATCTAGACAGATGAGTGGACAGCACAGTCCTATCTAGACAGATGAGTGGACAGCACAGTCCTATCTAGACAGATGAGTGGACAGCACAGTCCTATCTAGACAGATGAGTGGACAGCACAGTCCTATCTAGACAGATGAGTGGACAGCACAGTCCTATCTAGACAGATGAGTGGACAGCACCGTCCTATCTAGACAGTTGAGTGGACAGCACCGTCCTATCTAGACAGATGAGTGGACAGCACAGTCCTATCTGGACAGATGAGTGGACAGCACAGTCCTATCTAGACAGATGAGTGGACAGCACAGTCCTATCTGGACAGATGAGTGGACAGCACAGTCCTATCTAGACAGATGAGTGGACAGCACAGTCCTATCTAGACAGATGAGTGGACAGCACAGTCCTATCTAGACAGATGAGTGGACAGCACAGTCCTATCTAGACAGATGAGTGGACAGCACAGTCCTATCTAGACAGATGAGTGGACAGCACAGTCCTATCTAGACAGATGAGTGGACAGCACCGTCCTACCTAGACAGATGAGTGGACAGCACAGTCCTATCTAGACAGATGAGTGGACAGCACAGTCCTATCTAGACAGATGAGTGGACAGCACAGTCATATTTAGACAGATGAGTGGACAGCACCGTCCTATCTAGACAGATGAGTGGACAGCACAGTCCTATCTAGACAGATGAGTGGACAGCACCGTCCTATCTAGACAGATGAGTGGACAGCACCGTCCTACCTAGACAGATGAGTGGACAGCACCGTCCTATCTAGACAGATGAGTGGACAGCACCGTCCTATCTAGACAGATGAGTGGACAGCACCGTCCTATCTGGACAGATGAGTGGACAGCACAGTCCTATCTAGACAGATGAGTGGACAGCACAGTCCTATCTAGACAGATGAGTGGACAGCACCGTCCTATCTAGACAGATGAGTGGACAGCACAGTCCTATCTAGACAGATGAGTGGACAGCACAGTCCTATCTAGACAGATGAGTGGACAGCACCGTCCTATCTGGACAGATGAGTGGACAGCACAGTCCTATCTAGACAGACGAGTGGACAGCACCGTCCTATCTGGACAGATGAGTGGACAGCACAGTCCTATCTAGACAGATGAGTGGACATCACAGTTCTATCTAGACAGACGAGTGGACAGCACAGTCCTATCTAGACAGATGAGTGGACAGCACAGTCCTATCTAGACAGATGAGTGGACAGCACAGTCCTATCTAGACAGATGAGTGGACAGCACAGTCCTATCTAGACAGATGAGTGGACAGCACAGTCCTATCTAGACAGATGAGTGGACAGCACAGTCCTATCTAGACAGATGAGTGGACAGCACAGTCCTATCTAGACAGATGAGTAGACAGCACAGTCCTATCTAGACAGATGAGTGGACAGCACCGTCCTACCTAGACAGATGAGTGGACAGCACAGTCCTATCTAGACAGATGAGTGGACAGCACAGTCCTATCTAGACAGATGAGTGGACAGCACAGTCCTATCTAGACAGATGAGTGGACAGCACAGTCCTATCTAGACAGATGAGTAGACAGCACAGTCCTATCTAGACAGATGAGTGGACAGCACCGTCCTACCTAGACAGATGAGTGGACAGCACAGTCCTATCTAGACAGATGAGTGGACAGCACAGTCATATTTAGACAGATGAGTGGACAGCACCGTCATATCTAGACAGATGAGTGGACAGCACAGTCCTATCTGGACAGATGAGTGGACAGCACCGTCCTATCTGGACAGATGAGTGGACAGCACAGTCCTATCTAGACAGATGAGTGGACAGCACAGTCCTATCTAGACAGATGAGTGGACAGCACCGTCCTACCTAGACAGATGAGTGGACAGCACCGTCCTATCTCGACAGATGAGTGGACAGCACAGTCCTATCTAGACAGATGAGTGGACAGCACAGTCATATTTAGACAGATGAGTGGACAGCACCGTCCTATCTAGACAGATGAGTGGACAGCACAGTCCTATCTAGACAGATGAGTGGACAGCACCGTCCTATCTAGACAGATGAGTGGACAGCACCGTCCTACCTAGACAGATGAGTGGACAGCACCGTCCTATCTAGACAGATGAGTGGACAGCACCGTCCTATCTAGACAGATGAGTGGACAGCACCGTCCTATCTGGACAGATGAGTGGACAGCACAGTCCTATCTAGACAGATGAGTGGACAGCACAGTCCTATCTAGACAGATGAGTGGACAGCACCGTCCTATCTAGACAGATGAGTGGACAGCACAGTCCTATCTAGACAGATGAGTGGACAGCACAGTCCTATCTAGACAGATGAGTGGACAGCACCGTCCTATCTGGACAGATGAGTGGACAGCACAGTCCTATCTAGACAGACGAGTGGACAGCACGTCCTATCTGGACAGATGAGTGGACAGCACAGTCCTATCTAGACAGATGAGTGGACATCACAGTTCTATCTAGACAGACGAGTGGACAGCACAGTCCTATCTAGACAGATGAGTGGACAGCACAGTCCTATCTAGACAGATGAGTGGACAGCACAGTCCTATCTAGACAGATGAGTGGACAGCACAGTCCTATCTAGACAGATGAGTGGACAGCACAGTCCTATCTAGACAGATGAGTGGACAGCACAGTCCTATCTAGACAGATGAGTGGACAGCACAGTCCTATCTAGACAGATGAGTAGACAGCACAGTCCTATCTAGACAGATGAGTGGACAGCACCGTCCTACCTAGACAGATGAGTGGACAGCACAGTCCTATCTAGACAGATGAGTGGACAGCACAGTCCTATCTAGACAGATGAGTGGACAGCACAGTCCTATCTAGACAGATGAGTGGACAGCACAGTCCTATCTAGACAGATGAGTAGACAGCACAGTCCTATCTAGACAGATGAGTGGACAGCACCGTCCTACCTAGACAGATGAGTGGACAGCACAGTCCTATTTAGACAGATGAGTGGACAGCACCGTCATATCTAGACAGATGAGTTGACAGCACAGTCCTATCTGGACAGATGAGTGGACAGCACCGTCCTATCTGGACAGATGAGTGGACAGCACAGTCCTATCTGGACAGATGAGTGGACAGCACAGTCCTATCTAGACAGATGAGTGGACAGCACAGTCCTATCTAGACAGATGAGTGGACAGCACAGTCCTATTTAGACAGATGAGTGGACAGCACAGTCCTATCTGGACAGATGAGTGGACAGCACAGTCCTATCTGGATAGATGAGTGGACAGCACAGTCCTATCTAGACAGATGAGTGGACAGCACAGTCCTATCTAGACAGATGAGTGGACAGCACTGTCTTACCTAGACAGATGAGTGGACAGCACCGTCCTATCTAGACAGATGAGTGGACAGCACCGTCCAATCTAGATAGATGAGTGGACAGCACCGTCCTATCTATATAGATGAGTGGACAGCACCGTCCTATCTAGACAGATGAGTGGACAGCACTGTCCTATCTAGACAGATGAGTGGACAGCACCGTCCTATCTGGACAGATGAGTGGACAGCACAGTCCTATCTGGACAGATGAGTGGACAGCACAGTCCTATCTAGACAGATGAGTGGACAGCACAGTCCTATCTGGACAGATGAGTGGACAGCACAGTCCTATCTAGACAGATGAGTGGACAGCACAGTCCTATCTAGACAGATGAGTGGACAGCACAGTCCTATCTAGACAGATGATATGACAGCACAGTCCTATCTAGACAGATGAGTGGACAGCACAGTCCTATCTAGACAGATGAGTGGACAGCACAGTCCTATCTAGACAGATGAGTGGACAGCACAGTCCTATCTAGACAGATGAGTGGACAGCACCGTCCTACCTAGACAGATGAGTGGACAGCACAGTCCTATCTAGACAGATGAGTGGACAGCACAGTCCTATCTAGACAGATGAGTGGACAGCACAGTCATATTTAGACAGATGAGTGGACAGCACCGTCCTATCTAGACAGATGAGTGGACAGCACAGTCCTATCTAGACAGATGAGTGGACAGCACAGTCCTATCTAGACAGATGAGTGGACAGCACCGTCCTATCTGGACAGATGAGTGGACAGCACAGTCCTATCTAGACAGACGAGTGGACAGCACCGTCCTATCTGGACAGATGAGTGGACAGCACAGTCCTATCTAGACAGATGAGTGGACAGCACAGTCCTATCTAGACAGATGAGTGGACAGCACAGTCCTATCTAGACAGATGAGTGGACAGCACAGTCCTATCTAGACAGATGAGTGGACAGCACCGTCCTATCTAGACAGATGAGTGGACAGCACAGTCCTATCTAGACAGATGAGTGGACAGCACCGTCCTATCTAGACAGATGAGTGGACAGCACAGTCCTATCTAGACAGATGAGTGGACAGCACAGTCCTATCTAGACAGATGAGTGGACAGCACAGTCCTATCTAGACAGATGAGTGGACAGCACAGTCCTATCTAGACAGATGAGTGGACAGCACAGTCCTATCTAGACAGATGAGTGGACAGCACAGTCCTATCTAGACAGATGAGTGGACAGCACCGTCCTACCTAGACAGATGAGTGGACAGCACAGTCCTATCTAGACAGATGAGTGGACAGCACAGTCCTATCTAGACAGATGAGTGGACAGCACAGTCATATTTAGACAGATGAGTGGACAGCACCGTCCTATCTAGACAGATGAGTGGACAGCACAGTCCTATCTAGACAGATGAGTGGACAGCACCGTCCTATCTAGACAGATGAGTGGACAGCACCGTCCTACCTAGACAGATGAGTGGACAGCACCGTCCTATCTAGACAGATGAGTGGACAGCACCGTCCTATCTAGACAGATGAGTGGACAGCTCCGTCCTATCTGGACAGATGAGTGGACAGCACAGTCCTATCTAGACAGATGAGTGGACAGCACAGTCCTATCTAGACAGATGAGTGGACAGCACCGTCCTATCTAGACAGATGAGTGGACAGCACAGTCCTATCTAGACAGATGAGTGGACAGCACAGTCCTATCTAGACAGATGAGTGGACAGCACCGTCCTATCTGGACAGATGAGTGGACAGCACAGTCCTATCTAGACAGACGAGTGGACAGCACCGTCCTATCTGGACAGATGAGTGGACAGCACAGTCCTATCTAGACAGATGAGTGGACAGCACAGTCCTATCTAGACAGATGAGTGGACAGCACAGTCCTATCTAGACAGATGAGTGGACAGCACAGTCCTATCTAGACAGATGAGTGGACAGCACCGTCCTATCTAGACAGATGAGTGGACAGCACAGTCCTATCTAGACAGATGAGTGGACAGCACCGTCCTATCTAGACAGATGAGTGGACAGCACAGTCCTATCTAGACAGATGAGTGGACAGCACAGTCCTATCTAGACAGATGAGTGGACAGCACCGTCCTATCTGGACAGATAAGTGGACAGCACAGTCCTATCTAGACAGACGAGTTGACAGCACCGTCCTATCTGGACAGATGAGTGGACAGCACAGTCCTATCTAGACAGATGAGTGGACAGCACAGTCCTATCTAGACAGATGAGTGGACAGCACAGTCCTATCTAGACAGATGAGTGGACAGCACAGTCCTATCTAGACAGATGAGTGGACAGCACCGTCCTATCTAGACAGATGAGTGGACAGCACAGTCCTATCTAGACAGATGAGTGGACAGCACCGTCCTATCTGGACAGATGAGTGGACAGCACAGTCCTATCTAGACAGATGAGTGGACAGCACCGTCCTATCTAGACAGATGAGTGGACAGCACAGTCCTATCTAGACAGATGAGTGGACAGCACCGTCCTACCTAGACAGATGAGTGGACAGCACCGTCCTATCTAGACAGATGAGTGGACAGCACCGTCCTATCTAGATAGATGAGTGGACAGCACCGTCCTATCTATATAGATGAGTGGACAGCACCGTCCTATCTAGACAGATGAGTGGACAGCACTGTCCTATCTAGACAGATGAGTGGACAGCACCGTCCTATCTAGACAGATGAGTGGACAGCACAGTCCTATCTGGACAGATAAGTGGACAGCACAGTCCTATCTAGACAGATGAGTGGACAGCACAGTCCTATCTAGACAGATGAGTGGACAGCACAGTCCTATCTGGACAGATGCGTGGACTGCACAGTCCTATCTGGACAGATAGTGGACAGCACCGTCCTATCTAGACAGATGAGTGGACAGCACCGTCCTATCTAGATAGACGAGTGGACAGCACAGTCGTATCTGGACAGATGGAAAAGTAGCATCTTCCTCATCGTTATTCATTCAGTCAGCTCTGAGACAAATCGGTAGCGTATGTTTTTGGGGTAAGCAGTCACTTTTAATTATTTTTTTTTAAATGTGTATCTCTTAGAGTGGTTTTGAGAAGGCAATATTTCAATCTGTGATGTTTTGAGCTGTGGAATGAATAAACATGTGTCCCAAATTACACCCTTTTTAAGCCAGATGGTGCACTTACGGGCCCTGGTCAGTGGCCTAGGACCTAGCCTACCAATGTGTGTCTAGTTTAGTGTGAGTGAGTTTAGTCTCTGTGAAATGATTAGTTATTTATGAATGCTTGACAGGTAGTGGGGGTGCTGGTGTCCTGTTGAACTAGCTGCTGTATATTGAAACCCGACAGTTTCACATTAGTCTAATACCTCTTTCAAACTATCGTGTCGACCCAAAACAAACTGTGTCGGCGCCGATATTTTCCTTTTTTGCAGAATGGGCCCAGCACTATGGTGAATGGACCACCAGGCCAGGCTCAGTACAGCTTGGTTTGGCACGGATCCGTTCGGCTCAGTCGTGTGAAAATCACTCAACACTTTTTTTTTTTGTCTATCGATCTGTCTCTCTCCAGTTTGACTTTGTGGAGCTGCTGGATGGTCGTAGGCTGCTGTCTGGTGAGGTAGCGAGTGCGGGTGTAGATGGGCCTGTGGCTCTGCAGCGCTCTCTGGTCCCCGTCACCACACACAACACCGGCTTCATCCAGTACATGGACTCTGGCATCTGGCACCTGGCCTTCTACAACGATGGGAAAGAGACAGAGACTGTCTCCTTCATCACCACGGCGATAGGCGAGTATTTTTATTTAACCTTCATTTAACCAGGAATTTCTTCGTTGAATTGTAATAAAAATGTTTTAAAAAATTGCCATATTAACATGCACAATATCCTATATGGCAAGAGGCTGCGATATTTTGAAATGCCACTTAGCCGTCTTTAACAACTTTTGATTTATTGCTGGAATTGACGGAGTCCTCTTTTGGCCACTTCCCCAAACACACCAAGCCCCGCCCCCTCCCCCTGTCACTCAAACAGGCAGTGCCTTGTGCCCGAGGTTCACTCTGCATTAACCAAAACAACAGCATGCAAACGTGTTGCTTTCCACGTCGTTTTCTATGCTATACTATTAGTTTGTGCAACTTGTTCTCTGCAAAACATAATTGTGTTAGCCCCTAATGCTAATCGCTAGCTAAATCCACTGAGATAGGACAAATCTTACAAGCAAAAAAAAAAAAAATTGTTTTCTCTAAGGGATGGATCAGAGCATATATAATGGTTACTTGGAGGGGGTGCGTTTTACATTACATTTAAGGGGAGGGTTTAGTATTTTGTTTATCTAGTCCAGGCGAGGGTTATGTCATTTGTATTGAATGAAATGTCAATATTTCTCAGTGTTTTAGAATGAGTTGCTTATTAGGCTATATATGGATGTGTTCTTGATGCTGGGCGCAATGTGCCTATAGGCTATTCAGTGTGGTCCCAATCAAATGATCCATATCCTATAGGTTACAGCCTACAGACTACAAAAAAGAAATCTCCCTTAGAAATGTGTTGTTCGTTTTTATTTTCGCTCAATTTTGCCTCAAACAGCTGCATCTGTATATGCATTCGTAAATCAAGACCTTTCTTGAGTTGGGCTCTGGGATGGAACCACTTGTTGAACATCTGAGTCTATGGTTGTTTGTGGGGGGAAAGGGGTTGTGTGTGTGTGCGTGTGTGTGCGTGCGTGTGTGTGCGTGTGTGTGTGTGTGTGCGTGCGTGCGTGCGTGCGTGCGCGTGTGCGCGTGCGTGCCATAACTGTTGCTGGGGAGTAAAAGATGTTAGGGACAATATAGATTGAATCACAATAATTGTTTGTTAAAATAGTATTTGCTTGATAAAAATTGTATTTTTTTGTAATGACAATCCTGGTTAGATGTAACGATCCTTGAACTGCCTACATTGTTACGAATATTATTTGTTAATTATGGAAATTAAGATAAGCATGATTTTTAATATATATATATATATTTATTTTTTTGATGGCTTTATATAATACAAATGGAGGTGAGGGCGATGGAAATGCATTTGGCGGTTGATCTACTTCTGTTCTGTGAATGGCACTGTGTGCTCTTTTCCCAGGATGCATCCCAGTCTGTTCAGGGCTACGGGTGGTCGGGGGGTGGTCTGCCGGGCATTGGGATGACAACCCAACTCGGGATGAGGAGGGGTTTTAGCAGGTGGAATAGTGAGAAGAAATTTGAGATTTACTTAGTAGCAATGCAAATATCATGGTACAGTTACATTTGAAGTCGGAAGTTTACATACACCTTAGCCAAATAAATTTAAACTCAGTTTTTTCACAATTCCTGACATTTAATCCTAGTAAAAATTCCCTGTCTTAGGTCAGTTAGGATCACCACTTTATTATAAGAATGTGAAATGTCAGAATAATAGTAGAGAGAATGATTTATTTCAGCTTTTATTTCTTTCATCACATTCCCAGTGGGTCAGAAGTTTACATACAATCTATTAGTATTTGGTAGCATTGCCTTTAAATTGTTTAACTTGGGTCAAACGTTTCGGGTAGCCTTCCACAAGCTTCCCACAATAAGTTGGGTGAATTTTGGCACATTCCTCCCGACAGAGCTGGTGTAACTGAGTCAGGTTTGTAGGCCTCCTTGCTCGCACACGCTTTTTCAGTCTGCCGACAAATCTTCTATAGGATTGAAGTCAGGGCTTATACCAATACCTTGACTTTGTTGTCCTTAAGCCATTTTGCCACAACTATGCTTGAGGTCATTGTCCATTTGGAAGACCCATTTGCGACCAAGCTTTAACTTCCTGACTGATGTCCTGAGATGTTGCTTCAATATATCCACATACCTTTCTAGCCTCATGATGCCATCTATTTTGTGAAGTGCACCAGTCCCTCTTGCAGCAAAACACCCCCACAACATGATGCTGCCACCCCCGTGCTTCACGGTTGGGATGCTGTTCATCGGCTTGCAAGCCTCCCCCTTTTTCCTCCAAACATAATGATGGTCATTATGGACAAACAGTTCTATTTTTGTTTCATCAGACCAGAGGACATTTCTACAAAAAGTACAATCTTTGTCTCCATGTGCAGTTGCAAACCGTAGTCTGGCTTTTTTATGGCGGTTTAGGAGCAGTGGCTTCTTCCTTGCTGAGTGGCCTTTTAGGTTATGTCGATATAGGACTCGTTTTACTGTGGATATAGATACTTTTGTACCTGCTTCCTCCAGCATCTTCACAAGGTCCTTTGCTGTTGTTCTGGGATTGATTTGCACTTTTCGCACCAAAGTACATTCATCTCTAGGAGACAGAACACGTCTCCTTCCTGAGCGGTATGACGGCTGCGTGGTCCCATGGTGTTTATACTTGCTTACTATTGTTCGTACAGATGAACGTGGTACCTTCAGGCATTTGGAAATTGCTCCAAGGATGAGCCAGACTTGTGGAGGTTTACAATTTGGTTTCTGAGGACTTGGCTGATTTCTTTTGATTTTCCCATGATGTCAAGCAAAGAGGCAGTGGGTTTGAAGGTAGGCCTTGAAATACATCCACAGGTACACCTCCAAATGACTCAAATGATGTAAATTAGCCTATCAGAAGCTTCTAAAGCCATGACACCATTTTCTGGAATTTTCCAAGCTGTTTAAAGGCAGAGTCAACTTAGTGTATGTAAACTTCTGACCCACTGGAATTGTGATACAGTGAATTATAAGTGAAATAATCTGCCTGTAAACAATTGTTAGAAAAATTACTTGTGTCATGCACAAAGTAGATGTCCTAACCGACTTGACAAAACTATAGTTTGTTAACAAGAAATGTGTGGAGTGGTTGAAAAACGAGTTTTAATGACTTCAACCTAAGTGTATGTAAACTTCCAATTTCAACTGTATAAGGACACTCATTCGCTATGGTACTTTTTAATGGTACGTTTACAAACATATATTATGATAAATAGAATTTAAATGTATCTCATTATGATAAATTGTGAAATAATTATAGCCAGCAGATAATAAGAACAGACGATCAGTATTTACCTGGCTAATAGAGAAGAAATATATGATCTATTGTTTACAGGAAACTCATTCAACAATTTTAGATTAAGTTTTGTGGAAAAAAGGACTGGAGGGGTGAAATATATTTCTCCCATGGGGCAAAGAAATTCAAAAGGAGTGATGAAGATTAATTAACAATAAATTTGATCCAAATGTGCACATTGTCCAAACAGATCCTCAAGGTAGATGGGTTCTTTTAAATATGTTATTGGACCAGAAAGAGATATGGCTCATTAACCTATACGGCCTGAATAATGATGATCCACGCTTCTTTAAAAAAAAAAATATATATATAATAATTTAAATTATCAACCCTACAAGCAATACAATACTCTATTATTATGGTGGGAGATTATAATACTGTTTTAAATACCTCTATGGACCGTAAAGGAAATCACACCGCAAACTATCACCCTCATGCACTTAAGGAAATCTTGAATGTCATGGATATATTGGAATTACTGGATATATTGGACCTAGTGGATATATGGAGATTTAATTTCCTGACTGAGTGAGATATACATGGAGGAGGTTTAATATCCTGACCTAGTGAGATATACATGGAGGTTTAATACCCTGACCTAGTGAGATATACATGGAGGAGGTTTAATATCCTGACCTAGTGAGATATACATGGAGGAGGTTTAATATCCTGACCTAGTGAGATATACATGGAGGAGGTTTAATACCCTGACCTAGTGAGATATACATGGAGGAGG
This sequence comes from Salmo salar, assembly GCF_965601325.2. NCBI lineage: Eukaryota > Metazoa > Chordata > Actinopteri > Salmoniformes > Salmonidae > Salmo > Salmo salar. The sequence goes on from NC_138310.1 coordinate 93,299,851, forward strand.
TTTAATATCCTGACCTAGTGAGATATACATGGAGGAGGTTTAATATCCTGACCTAGTGAGATATACATGGAGGTTTAATATCCTGACCTAGTGAGATATACATGGAGGAGGTTTAATACCCTGACCTAGTGAGATATACATGGAGGTTTAATACCCTGACCTAGTGAGATATACATGGAGGTTTAATATCCTGACCTAGTGAGATATACATGGAGGAGGTTTAATATCCTGACCTAGTGAGATATACATGGAGGAGGTTTAATATCCTGACCTAGTGAGATATACATGGAGGAGATTTAATATCCTGACCTAGTGAGATATACATGGAGGTTTAATACCCTGACCTAGTGAGATATACATGGAGGAGGTTTAATATCCTGACCTAGTGAGATATACATGGAGGAGGTTTAATATCCTGACCTAGTGAGATATACATGGAGGAGGTTTAATATCCTGACCTAGTGATATATACATGGAGGAGGTTTAATATCCTGACCTAGTGAGATATACATGGAGGAGGTTTAATATCCTGACCTAGTGAGATATACATGGAGGTTTAATATCCTGACCTAGTGAGATATACATGGAGGAGGTTTAATATCCTGACCTAGTGAGATATACATGGAGGAGGTTTAATATCCTGACCTAGTGAGATATATATGGAGGAGGTTTAATATCCTGACCTAGTGAGATATACATGGAGGAGGTTTAATATCCTGACCTAGTGATATATACATGGAGGAGGTTTAATATCCTGACCTAGTGAGATATACATGGAGGAGGTTTAATATCCTGACCTAGTGAGATATACATGGAGGAGGTTTAATACCCTGACCTAGTGAGATATACATGGAGGAGGTTTAATATCCTGACCTAGTGAGATATACATGGAGGAGGTTTAATATCCTGACCAAGTGAGATATACATGGAGGTTTAATATCCTGACCTAGTGAGATATACATGGAGGTTTAATATCCTGACCTAGTGAGATATATATGGAGGTGGTTTAATATCCTGACCTAGTGAGATATACATGGAGGAGGTTTAATATCCTGACCTAGTGAGATATACATGGAGGAGGAATTAATATCCTGACCTAGTGAGATATACATGGAGGAGGTTTAATATCCTGACCTAGTGAGATATACATGGAGGAGGTTTAATATCCTGACCTAGTGAGATATACATGGAGGAGGTTTAATATCCTGACCTAGTGAGATATACATGGAGGTTTAATACCCTGACCTAGTGAGATATACATGGAGGAGGTTTAATATCCTGACCTAGTGAGATATACATGGAGGAGGTTTAATACCCTGACCTAGTGAGATATACATGGAGGAGGTTTAATATCCTGACCAAGTGAGATATACATGGAGGAGGTTTAATATCCTGACCTAGTGAGATATACATGGAGGTTTAATATCCTGACCTAGTGAGATATACATGGAGGAGGTTTAATATCCTGACCTAGTGAGATATACATGGAGGAGGTTTAATATCCTGACCTAGTGAGATATACATGGAGGAGGTTTAATACCCTGACCTAGTGAGATATACATGGAGGAGGTTTAATATCCTGACCTAGTGAGATATACATGGAGGAGGTTTAATATCCTGACCTAGTGAGATATACATGGAGGTTTAATATCCTGACCTAGTGAGATATACATGGAGGAGGTTTAATATCCTGACCTAGTGAGATATACATGGAGGAGGTTTAATATCCTGACCTAGTGAGATATAAATGGAGGAGGTTTAATATCCTGACCTAGTGAGATATACATGGAGGAGGTTTAATATCCTGACCTAGTGAGATATACATGGAGGAGGTTTAATATCCTGACCTAGTGAGATATACTAGCTACTCTAGCTTACCAGACACACACACACACACACACACACACACACATGCTTTCACTTCCTCTCGTCTGGTCTTGATCGCTGAGGTGATTTTGGTTTTGTCTCCCTAAAGCCTCTTTGATTAGAAGTGCTGTATGAAGCTGCCTGGTTTCAGAAGGTTAGTGATTACTGCTATAGGTCTTTTGGACAATGTGTGGGACTTGAGGGAGGGAGGGAGGACGATAGAAGGATAGATGGAGAGAAAGAGAGAGACAGGGCTATTGAGATAGAGAGGGAGAGAAAGAGAGAGTGATAAAGAAAGAAAGAAATAGATGCAGACAGACAGACAGACAGACAGACAGACAGACAGACAGACAGACAGACAGACAGACAGACAGACAGACAGACAGACAGACAGACAGACAGACAGACAGACAGACAGACAGACAGAAAGACAGTACCCAAGGTGTGTATGTCAGTGCGTGACAGCTGGAAGCTGTTCTCTTGCTCTTTAATTAAAAGCTCCTGGGCCAGAGACCAGGGTCCATCTGCCTCTGCCAGCCTCTCTCTCTCCCTCTCTCCTCCCTGCCAGGCACCAGTCACCGATGGAGCTGTCCTCTCCTCCACAGCCCTAACTGGAGACAGAGATGCACTCTAGCTCGCCTACCCAGCTTGCTTCTCCAGCCCCAGCTGGAATTCAATACTTAACATATGAGATAGTAACATGGGACGAGGAGGAACAGGAAGCATGTTAACTCTCCCCTATTGGTTACCAACTGGGAGGGAGGAAC
>NC_138310.1:93307483-93337483 GCF_965601325.2 Salmo salar
TATGACTGAGTCACTCAGCTTTATGTAGGTGCTGCTATATGACTGAGTCACTCAGCTTTATGTAGGTGCTGCTATATGACTGAGTCACTCAGCTTTATGTAGCTGCCTGAGGCTATATGACTGAGTCACTCAGCTTTATGTAGCTGCCTGAGGCTATATGACTGAGTCACTCAGCTTTATGTAGGTGCCTGAGGCTATATGACTGAGTCACTCAGCTTTATGTAGATGCCGAGGCTATATGACTGAGTCACTCAGCTTTATGTAGGTGCCTGAGGCTATATGACTGAGTCACTCAGCTTTATGTAGGTGCTGAGGCTATATGACTGAGTCACTCAGCTTTATGTAGCTGCCTGAGGCTATATGACTGAGTCACTCAGCTTTATGTAGGTGCTGCTATATGACTGAGTCACTCAGCTTTATGTAGGTGCTGAGGCTATATGACTGAGTCACTCAGCTTTATGTAGGTGCCGAGGCTATATGACTGAGTCACTCAGCTTTATGTAGGTGCTGCTATATGACTGAGTCACTCAGCTTTATGTAGGTGCTGCTATATGACTGAGTCACTCAGCTGTATGTAGGTGCTGCTATATGACTGAGTCACTCAGCTTTATGTAGGTGCCTGAGGCTATATGACTGAGTCACTCAGCTTTATGTAGGTGCTGCTATATGACTGAGTCACTCAGCTTTATGTAGGTGCTGCTATATGACTGAGTCACTCAGCTTTATGTAGGTGCTGCTATATGACTGAGTAACTCAGCTTTATGTAGGTGCTGAGGCTATATGACTGAGTCACTCAGCTTTATGTAGGTGCCTGAGGCTATATGACTGAGTCACTCAGCTTTATGTAGGTGCCTGAGGCTATATGACTGAGTCACTCAGCTTTATGTAGGTGCCTGAGGCTATATGACTGAGTCACTCAGCTTTATGTAGGTGCCTGAGGCTATATGACTGAGTCACTCAGCTTTATGTAGGTGCTGCTATATGACTGAGTCACTCAGCTTTATGTAGGTGCTGCTATATGACTGAGTCACTCAGCTTTATGTAGGTGCTGCTATATGACTGAGTCACTCAGCTTTATGTAGCTGCCTGAGGCTATATGACTGAGTCACTCAGCTTTATGTAGGTGCTGCTATATGACTGAGTCACTCAGCTTTATGTAGGTGCTGCTATATGACTGAGTCACTCAGCTTTATGTAGCTGCTGCTATATGACTGAGTCACTCAGCTTTATGTAGGTGCTGCTATATGACTGAGTCACTCAGCTGTATGTAGGTGCTGCTATATGACTGAGTCACTCAGCTTTATGTAGGTGCCTGAGGCTATATGACTGAGTCACTCAGCTTTATGTAGGTGCTGCTATATGACTGAGTCACTCAGCTTTATGTAGGTGCTGCTATATGACTGAGTCACTCAGCTTTATGTAGGTGCTGCTATATGACTGAGTAACTCAGCTTTATGTAGGTGCTGAGGCTATATGACTGAGTCACTCAGCTTTATGTAGGTGCCTGAGGCTATATGACTGAGTCACTCAGCTTTATGTAGATGCCTGAGGCTATATGACTGAGTCACTCAGCTTTATGTAGGTGCCTGAGGCTATATGACTGAGTCACTCAGCTTTATGTAGGTGCCTGAGGCTATATGACTGAGTCACTCAGCTTTATGTAGGTGCTGCTATATGACTGAGTCACTCAGCTTTATGTAGGTGCTGCTATATGACTGAGTCACTCAGCTTTATGTAGGTGCTGCTATATGACTGAGTCACTCAGCTTTATGTAGCTGCCTGAGGCTATATGACTGAGTCACTCAGCTTTATGTAGCTGCCTGAGGCTATATGACTGAGTCACTCAGCTTTATGTAGGTGCCTGAGGCTATATGACTGAGTCACTCAGCTTTATGTAGATGCCGAGGCTATATGACTGAGTCACTCAGCTTTATGTAGGTGCCTGAGGCTATATGACTGAGTCACTCAGCTTTATGTAGGTGCTGAGGCTATATGACTGAGTCACTCAGCTTTATGTAGCTGCCTGAGGCTATATGACTGAGTCACTCAGCTTTATGTAGGTGCTGCTATATGACTGAGTCACTCAGCTTTATGTAGGTGCTGAGGCTATATGACTGAGTCACTCAGCTTTATGTAGGTGCCTGAGGCTATATGACTGAGTCACTCAGCTTTATGTAGGTGCTGCTATATGACTGAGTCACTCAGCTTTATGTAGGTGCTGCTATATGACTGAGTCACTCAGCTGTATGTAGGTGCTGCTATATGACTGAGTCACTCAGCTTTATGTAGGTGCCTGAGGCTATATGACTGAGTCACTCAGCTTTATGTAGGTGCTGCTATATGACTGAGTCACTCAGCTTTATGTAGGTGCTGCTATATGACTGAGTCACTCAGTTTATGTAGGTGCTGCTATATGACTGAGTCACTCAGCTTTATGTAGGTGCTGAGGCTATATGACTGAGTCACTCAGCTTTATGTAGGTGCCTGAGGCTATATGACTGAGTCACTCAGCTTTATGTAGGTGCCTGAGGCTATATGACTGAGTCACTCAGCTTTATGTAGGTGCTGCTATATGACTGAGTCACTCAGCTTTATGTAGGTGCTGCTATATGACTGAGTCACTCAGCTTTATGTAGGTGCCTGAGGCTATATGACTGAGTCACTCAGCTTTATGTAGGTGCTGCTATATGACTGAGTCACTCAGCTTTATGTAGGTGCTGCTATATGACTGAGTCACTCAGCTTTATGTTGGTGCTGCAATATGACTGAGTCACTCAGCTTTATGTAGGTGCTGCTATTTGACTGAGTCACTCAGCTTTATGTAGGTGCTGCTATATGACATAGTCACTCAGCTTTATGTAGGTGCCTGAGGCTATATGACTGAGTCACTCAGCTTTATGTAGGTGCTGCTATATGACTGAGTCACTCAGCTTTATGTAGGTGCTGCTATTTGACTGAGTCACTCAGCTTTATGTAGGTGCTGCTATATGACATAGTCACTCAGCTTTATGTAGGTGCCTGAGGCTATATGACTGAGTCACTCAGCTTTATGTTGGTGCTGCTATATGACTGAGTCACTCAGCTTTATAGGTGCTGCTATATGACTGAGTCACTCAGCTTGATGTAGGTGCTGCTATATGACTGAGTCACTCAGTTTTATGTAGGTGCCTGAGGCTATATGACTGAGTCACTCAGCTTTATGTTGGTGCTGCTATATGACTGAGTCACTCAGCTTTATGTAGGTGCTGCTATATGACTGAGTAACTCAGCTTTATGTAGGTGCTGCTATATGACTGAGTCACTCAGCTTTATGTAGGTGCTGCTATATGACTGAGTCACTCAGCTTTATGTAGGTGCTGCTATATGACTGAGTCACTCAGCTTTATGTAGGTGCTGCTATATGACTGAGTCACTCAGCTTTATGTAGATGCTGCTATATGACTGAGTCACTCAGCTTTATGTAGGTGCCTGAGGCTATATGACTGAGTCACTCAGCTTTATGTAGGTGCCTGAGGCTATATGACTGAGTCACTCAGCTTTATGTAGGTGCTGCTATATGACTGAGTCACTCAGCTTTATGTAGGTGCTGCTATATGACTGAGTCACTCAGCTTTATGTAGGTGCTGCTATTTGACTGAGTCACTCAGCTTTATGTAGATGCTGCTATATGACTGAGTCACTCAGCTTTATGTAGATGCTGCTATATGACTGAGTCACTCAGCTTTATGTAGGTGCCTGAGGCTATATGACTGAGTCACTCAGCTTTATGTAGGTGCTGCTATATGACTGAGTCACTCAGTTTTATGTAGGTGCTGAGGCTATATGACTGAGTCACTCAGCTTTATGTAGGTGCCTGAGGCTATATGACTGAGTCACTCAGCTTTATGTAGGTGCTGCTATATGACTGAGTCACTCAGCTTTATGAAGGTGCTGCTATATGACTGAGTCACTCAGCTTTATGTAGGTGCCTGAGGCTATATGACTGAGTCACTCAGCTTTATGTAGGTGCCTGAGGCTATATGACTGAGTCACTCAGCTTTATGTAGCTGCCTGAGGCTATATGACTGAGTCACTCAGCTTTATGTAGGTGCCTGAGGCTATATGACTGAGTCACTCAGCTTTATGTAGGTGCTGCTATATGACTGAGTCACTCAGCTTTATGTAGGTGCCTGAGGCTATATGACTGAGTCACTCAGCTTTATGTAGGTGCTGCTATATGACTGAGTCACTCAGCTTTATGTAGGTGCCTGAGGCTATATGACTGAGTCACTCAGCTTTATGTAGGTGCCTGAGGCTATATGACTGAGTCACTCAGCTTTATGTAGGTGCTGCTATATGACTGAGTCACTCAGCTTTATGTAGGTGCTGCTATATGACTGAGTCACTCAGCTTTATGTAGGTGCTGCTATATGACTGAGTCACTCAGCTTTATGTAGGTGCTGCTATATGACTGAGTCACTCAGCTTTATGTAGCTGCCTGAGGCTATATGACTGAGTCACTCAGCTTTATGTAGGTGCCTGAGGCTATATGACTGAGTCACTCAGCTTTATGTAGGTGCTGCTACATGACTGAGTCACTCAGCTTTATGTAGGTGCCTGAGGCTATATGACTGAGTCACTCAGCTTTATGTAGGTGCCTGAGGCTATATGACTGAGTCACTCAGCTTTATGTAGGTGCCTGAGGCTATATGACTGAGTCACTCAGCTTTATGTAGGTGCCTGAGGCTATATGACTGAGTCACTCAGCTTTATGTAGGTGCCTGAGGCTATATGACTGAGTCACTCAGCTTTATGTAGGTGCCTGAGGCTATATGACTGAGTCATTCAGCTTTATGTAGGTGCTGCTATATGACTGAGTCACTCAGCTTTATGTAGGTGCTGCTATATGACTGAGTCACTCAGCTTTATGTAGGTGCCTGAGGCTATATGACTGAGTCACTCAGCTTTATGTAGGTGCCTGAGGCTATATGACTGAGTCACTCAGCTTTATGTAGGTGCCTGAGGCTATATGACTGAGTCACTCAGCTTTATGTAGGTGCCTGAGGCTATATGACTGAGTCACTCAGCTTTATGTAGGTGCTGCTATATGACTGAGTCACTCAGCTTTATGTAGGTGCTGCTATATGACTGAGTCACTCAGCTTTATGTAGGTGCTGCTATATGACTGAGTCACTCAGCTTTATGTAGGTGCTGCTATATGACTGAGTCACTCAGCTTTATGTAGGTGCCTGAGGCTATATGACTGAGTCACTCAGCGTTATAATATATAACGGTACTTTAGAGGTTATTTTGTTAAAAAAAAATGTTTTAAAGAATGTAACGATTGTAATCTGAGTAAAGGCCAAAACATGTATTTCTGTTTTTAAGAGGGAGAGAAACGCTGGGCCAGTTGTTCGCCGCCCTATGGGACAACCAACCACGGTCGGATGTGATACATAATAATAATAATAATAATAATAATAATAATAATAATAATAATAATAATAATCAGAATAATACTTTTTGTTGTATTATTTCTTTTGTCTTTTCTGGTGGATTAAACTGAAATTGTAACCAATCACGGCCGGTTGTGATACAGCCAACCTAACTGAAGAAATACATTTGACGATAGAATTCTCCCCCCTACCCTCCTTCCAGGCAAGTCTACTGTCCAGCTACCTGCTAATAGCCATAATGGTGCTGTACAACGTGACCGTGTGTGTTTGAAAGAGTATTTTCCAGTAAGCAACAATTTGTTTACCTTCATTAGACAACTTTGTTCCAATATTTCTGTAATTCAGTGATATTTATTCCCATAGTAATTCGTTATGGATCCATAATTAAATAAACATCTGCATTTTGAAAGTGTTGTTATCATCATTTTATTGACGAAAGCATAAAAATGCCATTATTAGTTACATTGTTTTAGTTTGAACGTGTAGACTGGCACTGAGAACAGAGGGAACATTTGTATTTAGGTTTATGTCGCCCATCTCCCCCTTGTGGTGGTCTGGAGCATTGAAGCAGTGACGCAGGGTACCTCTAACTCCCCCTTGTGGTGGTCTGGAGCATTGAAGCAGTGATGCAGGGTACCTCTAACTCCCCCTTGTGGTGGTCTGGAGCATTGAAGCAGTGATGCAGGGTACCGTACTAAACCACAAATTACCTCTTTGTACCGCAGCGTAATCGCAAAATGTGGAGCAGCCACTGTACCAACCACTGTACCAACCACTGCACACTGTACCAACCACTGTACCAACCACTGTACCAACCACTGTATCAACCACTGTACCAACCACTGTACACTGTACCAACCACTCCTACCTCCCTCCTCCCTCCCTCCACCCTCCCTCCATCCTACCTCCCTCCACCCTCCCTCCCTCCCTCCTCCCTCCCTCCATCCTACCACCCTTCAGCATGGTGCCTTCAGCCAGTCTCTCACCAGGAATCAGTGTTGAATCAGTCCTGTATAATTGCACCTCTAGGAAGAAATGCAAATGGCAATGCCCTGTAGCACTGCAGCTTCTGAACCTCTCCTCACCCCTTTCCTCACCCCTCTCCCCCATCTCACCCCCTTCTCCTCCCTCCCCTCTCCCCCTCCCCCTCTCATCCCCTCTCCTCCCCCTCCCCCTCCCCATCTCATCCCCTCAACCCCTTCTACTCCCACCCCTCTCCCCTCTCCCCCATCTCATCCCCTCACCCCCTTCTCCTCCCTCCCCTCTCCCCCTCCCCCCTCTCATCCCCTCTCCTCCCTCTCCCCCTCCCCCATCTCATCCCCTCACCCCCTTCTCCTCCCTCCCCTCTCCCCTTTCCCCCATCTCATCCCCTCACCCCCTTCTCCTCCCTCCCCTCTCCCCCTCCCCCTCTCATCCCCTCTCCTCCCCCCTTCCTCCCCCAGCACTCCTCTCCTCCTCAGTCCCCTGTCTCCACCCTCTGTCCCTCTCTTCCTCTCTCCTCTCTCCCTCTCTCCATGCTCCCTCCCTCTCTTCCTCTCTCCTCTCTCCCTCTCTCCATGCTCCCTCCCTCTCTTCCTCTCTCCTCTCTCCCTCTCTCCATGCTCCCTCCCTCTCTTCCTCTCTCCCCTCTCCCTCTCTCCATGCTCCCTCCCTCTCTTCCTCTCTCCTCTCTCCCTCTCTCCATGCTCCCTCCCTCTCTTCCTCTCTCCCCTCTCCCTCTCTCCATGCTCCCTCCCTCTCTTCCTCTCTCCTCTCTCCCTCTCTCCATGCTCCCTCCCTCTCTTCCTCTCTCCTCTCTCCCTCTCTCCATGCTCCCTCCCTCTCTTCCTCTCTCCTCTCTCCCTCTCTCCATGCTCCCTCCCTCTCCTCTGTGTTGATTGAGCCTCCTGAGGAAAGGAAAGCAGCAGTCCCGGCACACATTTCAAGCCCCTTTGTCCAATCACAAAAGCTGCTTTGTTCCAAGAGTTCTGCCTTGGAGCGACACTAGGCTGGCTGCAGGCACTGGACAAGAGTGAATATTTTTCAGCACCATTTCTTTATTTAATTCACTGTGCATCGTGTTATGAATTCCTTCCGCTGGAGGGAGGGAGGGAGGGAGGGAGGGAGGGAGGGAGGGAGGGAGGGAGGGAGGGAGGGAGGGAGGGAGGGAGGGAGAGAGAGAAATATATTCCCTATATAGTGATCCTACTTTTAATCAGGGCCCATAGGGCATAGGATGCCATTTGAGATGTCGGTGATGGTTTCGGTTTGATGAGCTAGTGTTTATCAGTGCTCTCATTTTGGGGGGGTTTAGGTTTTGGGTTTCTACCCAGCACCACGATACACACGTTTACCTGTCTTGCATGTTTGACACGTCCATGTTAAATATACTAACAGGACCATGCTTGATCCTCTTCCATCCGCATTAGATTGAACAGGTGAATGAGAATCACCGTGAGCCATGTTATCCTACTAGGAAGTAGCCGTATTGCTGTTGAACTAATGATCCAACCTGTTTCCAGGCAGAGTTACAGTTTTCTTCCTTACAGAGTTTTTATTGCCACTTTGCTTCCGCTGTGGTTCCAAGCCTGGTCAATTCGGAGCACTTTGTGACAACTGTCAAGTGTAAAAAAACATTTATAAAAAAAAAAAAAAGGCTTTATAAATAACATTTAATTGATTGAATTTGATGTCTGTGTTCACACAGACTCCATTGACGACTGTCCCAGTGATTGCCATGGCAACGGCGACTGTGTGGGCGGGAACATGTCACTGCTTCTTAGGATTCAGAGGCCCTGACTGTGGACGAGGTGAGACACTCTGGTGCTCAATATACTTTATCTGCACTTTCTCTCTCTCTCTCTCTCTGTCTCTCTCTCTCCTCTCTCTCTCTCTCTCTCTCGTCTCTCTCTCTGTCTCTCTCTCTCTGTCTCTCTCTCTCTCTCTCTCTCTCTGTCTCCTCTCTCTCTCTCTCTCTCTGTCTCTCCTCTCTCTCCTCTCTCTCTGTCTCTCTGTCTCTCTCTCTCTGTCTCTCTCTCTCTCTCTCTCTCTCTCTCTCTCTCTCTCTGTCTCTCTCTCTCTGTCTCTCTCTCTCTCTCTCTCTGTCTCTCTCTCTCTGTCTCTCTCTCTCTCTCTCTCTCTCTCTGTCTCTCTCTCTCTCTCTCTCTCTCTCTCTGTCTCTCTCCTCTCTCCCCCTCTCTCTCTCTCTCTGTTCTCTCTCTCTGTCTCTCTCTCTCTCTCTCCCCTCTCTCTCCTCTCTCTCTGTCTCTTCTCTCCTCTCTCTCTCTCTCTCTCTCTCTCTCTCTCTCTCTCTCTCTCTCTCTCTCTCTCTCGTCCTCTCTCTCTCTGTCTCTCTCTCTCGTCCCTCTCTCTCTCTCTGTCTCTCTCTCTCGTTCTCTCTCTCTCTATATGTCTCTCTCTCTGGAATGTATTGAACAGACTAGGGTTGCCACAATACCAGTATAGAATGAAAAGCCAAAGCAGACTAAAGTCTTTATTTCTTTAAAAACCTACTGTATGTAACAGTATTGTGTGCTGTAGCTTGAAAAATAAACGTGTTATTCTGCGTGACAACATCAGGCTGTTTGTTGCCAACGTTAGGACAGTTTTCATCAGGACATTCAGCTTCATGTTTCACTTCCTTGTCACGATACCTCTGAGAATCACTATAGTAACAACCCCAGAACAGACTACTTCATGTTGCTATAGTAACAACCCCAGAACAGACTACTTCGTGTTGCTATAGTAACAACCCCAGAACAGACTACTTCATGTTGCTATAGTAACAACCCCAGAACAGACTACTTCATGTTGCTATAGTAACAACCCCAGAACAGACTACTTCGTGTTGCTATAGTAACAACCCCAGAACAGACTACTTCATGTTGCTATAGTAACAACCCCAGAACAGACTACTTTGTGTTGCTATAGTAACAACCCCAGAACAGACTACTTCATGTTGCTATAGTAACAACCCCAGAACAGACTACTTCGTGTTGCTATAGTAACAACCCCAGAACAGACTACTTTGTGTTGCTATAGTAACAACCCCAGAACAGACTACTTCATGTTGCTATAGTAACAACCCCAGAACAGACTACTTCGTGTTGCTATAGTAACAACCCCAGAACAGACTACTTCGTGTTGCTATAGTAACAACCCCAGAACAGACTACTTCATGTTGCTATAGTAACAACCCCAGAACAGACTACTTCATGTTGCTATAGTAACAACCCCAGAACAGACTACTTCATGTTGCTATAGTAACAACCACAGAACAATATTAATATATCTAAATATTTTATAGCCATTCATAATGGAATACACTTGGAGTCCATGCCAGAATATCTCTTTGAAAACATAAAAAAATAGTTTGTTATTTTGGCCAAATCCTCAGTCACTAAGCCATCTGTTATGAAAGTGATGATGATCGTTGCTAGGCTGAAACTCTGCTAGGTTACGGCCGAAACGGTACCCTACTCTCTATATAGTGCACTATGGGCCCTGGTCAAAAATAGTGCATTATGTAGGGGGAAAATGACCCATTTGGGACATAGCCCTGCTCTCCTTACTGATCATTAGCTTAATGGTCTCATTTATCTGAGCAGTCAGATCACAGAGAGTCATAACACATTTACATACCTGTTCCAATTTGGATAAGTAATGCTGCTTTGTTTGTTACTCTGAGTCGCTTATTACTTCAGTTAGTACATAACATATATTTACTGTAGTTAGTACATAACATATATTTACTGTAGTTAGTACATAACATATATTTACTTCAGTTAGTACATAACATATATTTACTGTAGTTAGTACATAACATATATTTACTGTAGTTAGTACATAACATCTATTTACTGTAGTTAGAGCATAACATATATTTACTGTAGTTAGTACATAACATATATTTACTGTAGTTAGTACATAACATATATTTACTGTAGTTAGAGCATAACATATATTTACTGTAGTTAGTACATAACATATATTTACTGTAGTTAGTACATAACATATATTTACTGTAGTTAGTACATAACATATATTTACTGTAGTTAGTATGTAACATATAATTACTGTAGTTAGTACATAACATATAATTAATGTAGTTAGTATGTAACATATAATTACTGTAGTTAGTACATAACATATATTTACTGTAGTTAGTACATAACATATATTTACTGTAGTTAATATGTAACATATATTTACTGTAGTTAGTACATAACATATATTTATTGTAGTTAGTACGTAACATATAATTACTGTAGTTAGTAAATAACATATAATTACTGTAGTTAGTATGTAACATGTAATTACTGTAGTTAGAGCATAACATCTAATTACTGTAGTTAGAGCATAACATATAATTAGTGTAGTTAATACAAACATATAATTACTGTAGTTAGTATGTAACATATAATTACTGTAGTTAGTACATAACATCTAATTACTGTAGTTAGTACATAACATCTAATTACTGTAGTTAATATGTAACATCTAATTACTGTAGTTAATATGTAACATATAATTACTGTCGTTAGTACAGACATATAATTATTGTAGTTAGTATGTAACATATAATTACTGTAGTTAGAGCATAACATCTAATTACTGTAGTTAATATGTAACATATAATTATTGTAGTTAGTACATAACATCTAATTACTGTAGTTAATATGTAACATATAATTACTGTAGTTTGTACAAATATATAATTTCTGTAGTTAGAGCATAACATATAATTACTGTAGTTAGTACAAACATATAATTACTGTAGTTAGTATGTAACATATAATTACTGTAGTTAGTACATAACATCTAATTACTGTAGTTAATATGTAACATATAATTACTGTAGTTAGTACAAACATATAATTACTGTAGTTAGTATGTAACATATAATTACTGTAGTTAGTACATAACTCCTATTTACTGTAGTTAATATGTAACATATAATTACTGTAGTTAGTACATAACACCTATTTACTGTAGTTAGTACATAACATATATTTACTGTAGTTAGTATGTAACATCTAATTACTGTAGTTAGTATGTAACATCTAATTACTGTAGTTAATATGTAACATCTAATTACTGTAGTTAGTACATAACTCCTATTTACTGTAGTTAATATGTAACATCTAATTACTGTAGTTAATATGTAACATCTAATTACTGTAGTTAATATGTAACATATATTTACTGTAGTTAATATGTAACATCTAATTACTGTAGTTAATATGTAACATATATTTACTGTAGTTAGAGCATAACACCTAATTACTGTAGTTAATATGTAACATCTAATTACTGTAGTTAGTATGTAACATCTAATTACTGTAGTTAGTAAATAACATATATTTACTGTAGTTAGAGCATAACACCTAATTACTGTAGTTAGTACATAACATATATTTACTGTAGTTAATACATAACACCTAATTACTGTAGTTAATACATAACACCTATTTACTGTAGTTAGAGCATAACACCTAATTACTGTAGTTAGTACATAACATATATTTACTGTAGTTAGTACATAACACCTATTTACTGTAGTTAGTACATAACATATAATTACTGTAGTTAGTACATAACATATATTTACTGTAGTTAGTACATAACACCTATTTACTGTAGTTAGTACATAACATATATTTACTGTAGTTAGTACATAACACCTATTTACTGTAGTTACTATGTCGTTTTGGAGCTGGCGTCACTCCCCTGTTAGTGTTGACACAACGTTAGAAACCAAACTGTTCATCATTTTCTTTGCTAGAGGCTCCAACACACACATTATGGTTGGTGGAGTCCATTCAAACTGTTGTGCTCTCTGCCTGTCTGTCTGTCTGTCTGTGTGTCCATCTGTCCCTCTTCAAAGCGTCCTGTCCGGTGCTGTGCAGTGGGAACGGCCAATACCTCAAAGGGCGATGCATGTGTCACAGTGGCTGGAAGGGCGGGGAGTGTGACGTACCGACCAACCAGTGCATAGACATCACCTGCTCTGGCCACGGGACCTGCATCGTGGGGACGTGCATCTGTAACCCTGCATACAAGGGAGATAACTGTGAAGAAGGTGAATGAATGAATGAATTAATTAATGAATTAATGAATGAATGGATGAATCAATTAATGAATTAATTAATTAATTGTTAAATTAATGAATGAATGGATGAATGAATGAATGAATGAATGCATGGATTAATTAAGGAATGAATGGATGAATTAATGAATGCATGGATTAATTAAATAATTAATGGATTAATTAATGAATGCATGGATTAATTAAATAATTAATGGATTAATTAATGAATGTATGAATTAATTATTTAACGGATGGTTGAATGCATTAATTAATTAATTCATGAATTCATGGATGAGTTCATTTATGAATGGATGAAGATAACTGTGAAGAAAGTAACGTTTATCAGAGTTTGACAAGGATTTTAAAAGTGAGTAAGTCACTACAGACTCCTGCTTGGGCCCCCGAGTGGCACTACAGACCCCGGTTCCATTCCAGGCCGTATCACAGCGGTCTAAGGAACTACAGACCCTGGTTCCATTCCAGGCTGTATCACAGCGGTCTAAGGCACTACAGACCCCGGTTCCATTCCAGGCCGTATCACAGCGGTCTAAGGAACTACAGACCCTGGTTCCATTCCAGGCCGTATCACAGCGGTCTAAGGAACTACAGACCCTGGTTCCATTCCAGGCCGTATCACAGCGGTCTAAGGAACTACAGACCCCGGTTCCATTCCAGGCCGTATCACAGCGGTCTAAGGAACTACAGACCCCGGTTCCATTCCAGGCTGTATCACAGCGGTCTAAGGAACTACAGACCCAGGTTCCATTCCAGGCCGTATCACAGCGGTCTAAGGAACTACAGACCCTGGTTCCATTCCAGGCTGTATCACAGCGGTCTAAGGCACTACAGACCCTGGTTCCAATCCAGGCTGTATCACTGCGGTCTAAGGCACTACAGACCCTGGTTCCATTCCAGGCTGTATCACAGCGGTCTAAGGAACTGGATCTCAGTGCTAGAGACATCATTACAGACCCTGGTTCCATTCCAGCGCACAATTAGCCCGGCGCCGTCCAGGTTTTGCCGGGGTAGGCCGTCATTGGAAATAAGAATTTGTTCTTAACTGACTTGCCGAGTTAAATAAAGGTGAAATAAAAAAATATATATCGCTATAATTGTTCCCTAAAGAATATGGTGGGCTCTGTGATGTCTTCCAAAGGAGAGCACTGTTATGAAGGTGAAGTGTGATTTAAAAATAGAAAAGTCTAAAGTTTTCCAAATATGCCTTGTTCGTATTACAAAGACGTGTAAATTATTATTTGGGTGCAGCTGTTAGCCCAGCAGTAGAGTAATCAAACTTGAGTAAAAAAAGATGGCCGGCACAGATAAAGTTATTTCTATATCTATTAACTATATCGACAGTCTTTAACGTACATTATTCTGGAGCTCTAGGTAAAGTTATCCCTGTAGAGGGTAGAGTTATCCCTGTAGAGGGTAGAGTTATCCCCGTAGAGGGTAGAGTTATCCCTGTAGAGGGTAGAGTTATCCCTGTAGAGGGTAGAGTTATCCCTGTAGAGGGTAAAGTTATTCCTGTAGAGGGTAGAGTTATCCCTGTAGAGGGTAGAGTTATCCCCGTAGAGGGTAGAGTTATCCCCGTAGAGGGTAGAGTTATCCCCGTAGAGGGTAGAGTTATCCCCGTAGAGGGTAGAGTTATCCCTGTAGA
Source organism: Salmo salar (assembly GCF_965601325.2). Lineage (NCBI taxonomy): Eukaryota > Metazoa > Chordata > Actinopteri > Salmoniformes > Salmonidae > Salmo > Salmo salar. The sequence goes on from NC_138310.1 coordinate 93,321,648, forward strand.
GGGGTAGAGTTATCCCTGTAGAGGGTAGAGTTATCCCCGTAGAGGGTAGAGTTATCCCCGTAGAGGGTAGAGTTATCCCCGTAGAGGGTAGAGTTATCCCCGTAGAGGGTAGAGTTATCCCCGTAGAGGGTAGAGTTATCCCTGTAGAGGGTAGAGTTATCCCCGTAGAGGGTAAAGTTATCCCTGTAGAGGGTAAAGTTATCCCTGTAGAGGGTAGAGTTATCCCTGTAGAGGGTAGAGTTATCCCTGTAGAGGGTAGAGTTATCCCCGTAGAGGGTAGAGTTATCCCCGTAGAGGGTAAAGTTATCCCTGTAGAGGGTAAAGTTATCCCTGTAGAGGGTAGAGTTATCCCCGTAGAGGGTAAAGTTATCCCCGTAGAGGGTAAAGTTATCCCTGTAGAGGGTAGAGTTATCCCCGTAGAGGGTAGAGTTATCCCTGTAGAGGGTAAAGTTATCCCTGTAGAGGGTAGAGTTATCCCCGTAGAGGGTAGAGTTATCCCCGTAGAGGGTAAAGTTATCCCTGTAGAGGGTAGAGATATCCCCGTAGAGGGTAGAGTTATCCCCGTAGAGGGTAGAGTTATCCCCGTAGAGGGTAGAGTTATCCCCGTAGAGGGTAGAGTTATCCCTGTAGAGGGTAGAGTTATCCCTGTAGAGGGTAGAGTTATCCCCGTAGAGGGTAGAGTTATCCCCGTAGAGGGTAGAGTTATCCCCGTAGAGGGTAGAGTTATCCCCGTAGAGGGTAGAGTTATCCCTGTAGTGGGTAAAGTTATTCCTGTAGAGGGTAGAGTTATCCCCGTAGAGGGTAGAGTTATCCCTGTAGAGGGTAGAGTTATCCCCGTAGAGGGTAGAGTTATCCCTGTAGAGGGTAAAGTTATCCCTGTAGAGGGTAGAGTTATCCCTGTAGAGGGTAGAGTTATCCCCGTAGAGGGTAGAGTTATCCCCGTAGAGGGTAAAGTTATCCCTGTAGAGGGTAGAGTTATCCCTGTAGAGGGTAGAGTTATCCCCGTAGAGGGTAGAGTTATCCCGTAGAGGGTAAAGTTATCCCTGTAGAGGGTAGAGTTATCCCTGTAGAGGGTAGAGTTATCCCTGTAGAGGGTAGAGTTATCCCTGTAGAGGGTAGAGTTATCCCTGTAGAAGGTAAAGATGAACATTTCACTGTATATCCCTGACTACATTTCTTTGCTAGGTATAGCCCAATGTTAGCTAGCAAACGTTGCACCTGATTGGTCAGCTGCAGGCTCTCGTCTAACTGTGCCAGAGCGCAGAATAACTGACGAATTTACCAACGCTCAACAACTGTAGAATATGGCCGGTGTCAGTAAACATTGGCAAAAAAGCGTCATTAAATTATTGCCAGCAACACAGTTACAGTCACCAACGCTCTGGATAACATGAAAACAGCCTAACCAGCTCTGCTAGGGGGAGTGAAATGGTCAGAGTTTGGACTGTTCTCTCATTTTGTGTCTGGAAGTAGCTAGCAAGCTAGCCAACGTTAGCCAGTTAGCTTAGGTGCTCGACTGCCGTTGTTCAGAACGTTCGGATCAACCGTTCTCATCGTCCAGAGCGTCCAGTGCGCGCTCTGAACGCTCCGAGAGCGAAACGCTCTGAATTTACCAACAGACAATCTGACAACACTCTGAATTTATGGCTGGGGCTATAGCTTAAGAGGGTGTGAATGATGCTGAATGGGTGGAGACAAAGAAGAGCTCTCCAGTAGGTGTACCAAAACATTCAAAGGCCATTTTCTCAAAAGTTGATCAACTTTCAAAGCAGAATTACTTTCCCATTGTTTCTCAACTGTAGTGTATAATATACAATTTTCTAGCTCTGAGTCTCTACTTTTATCCAATGTAAAAACAATTGTTATGTCAAATTTTATGTTCCTTTTGATGGCGTAGAAGGAGGCCCTTCTTGCCTTGACTCTCAGATCGTTCACAGCTTTGTGGAAGTTATCTGTGGTGTTGATGTTTAGGCCGAGGTACGTACAGTTTTTTGTGTGCTCTAGGAAAACTATACTTTTTTTGGAACACCACCATAGTCTTACTGAGATTTACTGTCAGGGCCCAGGTCTGACGGAATCTGTGCAGAACATCTAGGTGCTGCTGTAGGCCCTCCTTGGTTTGGGGACAGAAGCACCAGATTATCAGCGAACAGTAGACATTTGACTTCAGATTCTAGAGGGTGGGGTTTAAGCTGTTGAAAGAAATCTGTTGTGTTTTTTTTACCAATTTCAACTGCGATTTTAACTCTCTCCGTCCTCCTCTATTCCCTATACATTATGTACAGAGGGTCCAGAGCTTTCTAGTATCCACACTAAACAATCCCCCCTTTGTTATCTGAAAATCCAATGAGTTGAATTTGCAAAGAGGGAAAGTGCGACTTTAATCCATTAACATCTGCTGCTATCTGGGGATGATGAGAGAGGAGAGGAGAGGAGAAGAGAAGAGAAGAGAAGAGGAGAGAAGAGAAGAGAGAGAAGAGAAGAGGAGAAGAGAAGAGGAGAAGAGAAGAGGAGAAGAGGAGAGGAGAAGAGGAGAAGAGAGAGAAGAAGAGAAGAAGAAGGAAGAGAAGAGGAGAAGAAGAGAAGAGGGAGAAGAGAGGAGAAGAGAGGAGAGGAGAGGAGAGGAGAGGAGAGGAGAGGAGAGGAGAGGAGAGGAGAGGAGAGGAGAGGAGAGGAGAGGAGAGAAAACAAAGGATGAGATTGAAGTAGCCATTGTGTTTGTCAGTCTGTTGAAACCTCTCATTTCCGGATGAGTAATGGCCCCTGTGAGTTTGATAGATGGTGCTTCCTGACATCCCCCTGCGGCCCCTGCACACCCCTATTCTATCTGGGTTTGGGAACCATTAGCTGTATGGTGCAGCAGAGACCCACAAGCACCTCTACCCTTCTTCTCCTACGACCTTCAGCCAGTATGATTAATTACCAGGAGAGACAGTGATGTCAGTTGGACCTAGCCTCTGATCTCTCTGCTTCTCTGAGCCTGGCGCCCCCAAACCATCTGCCTACCGAGAGAGAGAGACCTGGGTTGAGACCCAAATGACACCCTATTCTCTATATAATGCGCTACCGTACTGTATAGTGCAGAAGCCTGCATAGAGCTCTGGTACAAAAGTAGTCCACTACATAGGGAACAGGGTGTCATTTGGGACGTAAGATCTGGAGAGTCCTGGGATCTTCTCTGTCTCATTCTAATGGATCTTTAGAGCCTTTTATGTAACGATGTCCTGGTGCCCACACTAGCTGGAGTAGTTGTCTGGCCGCTACCCCATTTTTCTCCCCAATTTCGATCTTGTCTCATCGCTGCAACTTCCCAACGTGCTCGGGAGACGAAGGTCGAGTTATCCGTCCTCTGAAACATGACCCGTCAAACCATGCTTCTTAACACCTGCCCGCTTAACCTGGATGCCAGCCGCACCAATTTGTCAGAGGAAACCCCGTTCAACTGATGACCGAGGTCAGCCTGCAGGAGCCCGGCCCGCCACAAGGAGTTGCTAGAGCGTGACGAGCCAAGTAAAGCCCACCCGGCCAAACCCTCCCCTTACCCGGGACGACGCTGGGGCCAAACCCTCCCCTACGCTGGGCCAAACCCTCCCCTAACCTGGACAACGCTGGGCCAAACCCTCCCCTTACCCGGACGACGCAGGGCCAAACCCTCCCCTAACCCGGACGACGCTGGGCCAAACCCTCCCCTAACCCGGACAACGCTGGGCCAAACCCTCCCCCTAACCCGGACGACGCTGGGCCAAACCCTCCCCTAACCCGGACGACGCTGGGCCAAACCCTCCCCCTAACCCGGACGACGCTGGGCCAAACCCTCCCCTTACCCGGACGACGCTGGACCAATTATATGACGTCCTATGGGACTCCTGATCACAGCCATAGTGATGCAGCCTGGGATCAAAGCCAGGTCTGTAGTGACACCATCTAGCTTCCTTTGGAGACACCTAGTCAAAAGTTTGGACACACCTACTCATTCAAGGGTTTTTCTTTTCTACATTGTAGAATAATAGTGAAGACATCAAAACTATGAAATAACACGTAAAAAAAAAATGTTTTTTAAGTGTTAAACAAATCAAAATCGATTTTAGATTTTAGATTCTTCAAAGTATCCACTCTTTATGCCTTTATGACAGCTCTGCATAGTTTTGGCATTCTCTCAACCAGCTTCACCTGGAATGCTTTTCCAACAGTCTTGAAGGAGTTCCCACATATGTTGAGCACTTGTTGGCAGCTTTTCTTTCACTCTGCGGTCTAACTCATCCCAAACCATCTCAATTTGGTTGAGGTCGGGTGATTGTGGAGGCCAGGTCATCTGATGCAGCACTCCATCACTCTCCTTCTTGGTCAAATAGCCCTTACACAGCCTGGAGGTGTGTTGGGTCATTGTCCTGTTGAAAAATAAATTATAGTCCCACTAAGTGTAAACCCGATTGGATGGCGTATCGCTGCAGAATGCTGTGGGAGCCATGCTGGTTAAGTGTGCCTTGAATTCTAAATAAATCACTGACAGTGTCACCAGCAAAGAACCCCCACAAAATAACACCTCCTCCTCCATGCTTTACGGTGGGAACTACACATGCAGAGATCATCTGTTCACTTGCTCTGCGTCTCACAAAGACATGGCGGTTGGAACCCAAAATCTCAAATTTGGACTCATCAGACCAAAGGACAGATGTCCACCTGTCTAATGTCCATTGCTCGTGTTTCTTGGCCCAAGCAAGTGTCTTATTATTATTGGTCTCTTTTAGTAGTGGTTTCTTTGCAGCAATTCGACCATGAAGGCCTGATTCACACAGTCTCCTCTGAACAGTTGATGTTGATGTGTCTGTTACTTGAACTCTGTGAAGCATTTATTTGGACTGCAATTTCCGAGGCTGGTAACTCTAATAAACGTATCCTTTGCAGCAGAGGTAACTCTGGGTCTTCCTTTCCTGTGGCGGTCCTCATGAGAGCCAGTTTCATCATAGCGCTTGATGGTTTTTGCGACTGCACTTGAAGAAACTTAAAAAAGGTGTTGATTGACTGACCTTCACGTCTTAAAGTAATGATGGACTGTCATTTCTCTTTGCTTATTTGAGCTGTTTTTGTTATGTTACAGGCTTATTATAAAATGTATTAAATACATGTTTTTCCTCATCAATCTACACACAATACCCCATAATGACAAAGCGAAAAAAATTATGGTAACCCCTTGACTTTTGGGTATGATGCTACAAGTTTGGAACACCTGTATTTGGGGAGTTTCTCCCATTCTTCTCTGCAGATCCTCTCAAGCCCTGTCAGGTTGGATGGGGAGCGTCGCTGCACAGCTATTTTCAGGTCTCTCCAGAGATGTTTGATCGGGTTCAAGTCCAGGCTCTGGCTGGACATTCAGAGACTTGTCCCCGAAGCCACTCCTGCGTTGTCTTGGCTGTGTGCTTAGGGTCGTTATCCTGTTGGAAGGTGAACCTTCACCCAGTCTGAGGTTCTGAGCTCTCTGGAGCAGGTTTTCATCAAGGATCTCTCTGGACTTTGATCCGTTCATCGTTCCCTCGTTCCTGACTAGTCTCCTAGTCCCTGCCGCAGAAAAACATCCCCACAGCATGATGCTGCTACCAGACGCTTGGCATTCAAGCCAAAGAGTTCAACCTTGGTTTCATCAGACCAGAGAATCTTGTTTCTCATGGTCTGAGAGTCTTTAGGTGCCTTTTGACAAACTCCACGCGAGCTGTCATGTGCCTTTTACTGAGGAGTGGCTTCCTTCTGGCCACTCTACTATAAAGGCCTGATTGGTGGAGTGCTGCAGAGATGGTTGTCCTTCTGGAAGGTTCTCCCATCTCCACAGAGGAACTCTGGAGCTCTAGAGTCACCTCCCAGACCAAGGCCCTTCTCCCCCTGATTGTTCAGTTTGGCCGGGCGGCCAGCTCTAGGAAGAGTCTTGGTGGTTCCAAACTTCTTCCATTTAAGAATGATGGAGGCCACTGTGTTCTTGGGGACCTTCAATGCTGCAGAAATTTTTTGGGTCCCTTCTCCAGATTTGTGCCTCGACACAATCCTGTCTATGAGCTCTACGGACAAGTATTTGACCTCATGGCTTGGTTTTTGGTCTGGCGTGTACTGTCAACTGTGGGACCTTATATAGACAGGTGTGTGCCTTTCCAAATTATGTCCAATCAATTGAATTTACCACAGGTGGACTCCAATCAAGTTGTAGAAACATCTCAAGGATGATCAATGGAAACAGGATGCATCTGAGCTCAATTTCAAGTCTCATAGCAAAGGGTCTGAATACTTATTTAAATGAGGTATTTCTGTTTTTTATTTTTAATACATTTGCAAACAATCTAAAAACCTATTATCGCTTCGTCGTTATGGGGGTATTGTGTGTGAAGGTTTTTATTTATTTCATCCATTTTAGAATAAAGCTGGAACGTAACAAAATGTGGAAAAATTCAAGGGGTCTGAATATTTTCCGAAGTCAATATATATTTAACATTTTTATTTAACCAGGAAGGGCTCATTGAGATTTAAAATCTCTTTTTCAAGAGCGTCCTGGCCAAGATAGGCAGCACCAAGTCATAAAAAAAATTACAGACAAACAACATGAAAAACTACCAGTAATCTAATAAAAACCATAGAATTCACAAGAGTATAACAAAATCAAAAACAGCAAATTAAAAACATTGACAGGTTTAGGGAATCAGTCTCCAGATCATTCATCAGTGATTTAAAAATACCAATCGGGACAAGTTCTTCCAGTTTAAAAGTATTTTGTAAGGCGTTTCCAAGGCGATGGTGCAGAGTACATAAAAGCCCTGTTACCAAATTCAGTTCGGACATTTGGAACAGTTAGCAGGATAAAGTCCAGCGAACGAAGAGACGACCCACCACATTTCTGAACAATAAAAATGCCCAAATAAAAAGGTAGTAAACCCAAAATGGCTTTGTAAATAAAAGTATACCAGTGACTGAGCCTACGAGTGACTAGAGAAGGCCAGCCAACCCTGGTATACAAAGTGCAGTGGTGCGTAAGGGTTTAGCAGTTTAAAATAAATCTCAAAGTGCCATGGTAAAGGGTGTCAATTGATCTCAAACACTGAGCGGAAGCATTCATATATAAAATATCCCCATAGTCTAGTAACGGCATAAATGTAGCTGATACTAGCCTCCTCCTGGCTTCAAAAGAAAAACAGGCCTTATTCCTGAAATAAAATCCCAACTTCAGCTTCAATATTTTTGTAAGTTGTTGAATATGCATTTTAAAAGAGAGGCCATCATCAATCAAAATTCCCAGATATTTCTATGAGGTTACAACCTCAATCTCCTTGCCCTGACAGGTAGTAATAGGTGAAAGGTTCAGGGGTCTATTTCTGGCTTTAGAAAACACCATTAGTTTAGTTTTGTCAGTATTGAGGATAAGCTTCAATTGGACACAAGGTATGTTGAACAGTATAAAAATCAGTTTGTAAGTTCTGGAATGCTTTTGTAAGAGATGAGCCACAACAGTAAATAACAGTATCATCAGCATAAAAATGAAAAATTTGACATTTTTGTCTAAATTATTTATATAAATAGTGAATTAGAGGGGACCAAGTACAGAGCCATGGGGCACACCATTACAGACAGACATTTTAACAGATATGAGCCCATCAAATTGAGTGCACTGAGTTCTATCAGACAGATAGTTAACAAACCATGCAACTGCATGCTCCGAAAGACCTACACTCGACAATCTCTGCCTCAGTATAGCATGATCAACTGTATCAAAAGCCTTAGAGAGATCAATACAAAGTGAGACACAATGCTGGTTTTTTGTCAAGAGCTTCAGTGATATCATTTAAAACCTTCATGGCTGCTGTAATTGTGCTATGCTTCTTCCTGAAGCCTGATTGGTACATTGATAAATTAGAGTTAGTAAATAAAAACTCTTTTAGCTGTTCACTCACAAGGGTTTCAAGTATTTTCACCAGGGGTGACAGCTTTGAGATTGGCCTATAATTATTTAAAAGAGTTGGATCTCCCCCTTTTAAAAGTGGCAGGACAAATGCTGATTTCCAGATCTTTGGAATTTCATTACATTCCAGGGTTAGATTGAACAGATATGTAAGTGGTTCAGCTATGAAATCAGCTGACAGATTTTAAAAGCAGGGATCCAAAAGATCAGGACCTGCAGGCTTTCTCTGATCTAAGGATTTCAGGGCTTTATGTACCACCTGCACTGAGAATGGCAAAAAGCTAAAAGTTAGACCAGCTCTCACTGGTTCATCCACACAAGGTTGTACAGAGACAGAGGACACTGAATCAAACAGCCTGCCAGATGAGATATAGTGCTCATTGAAACAATTCAGCATTTCAGGACAGGTATTGTATATATAATCAGGATGTATTGTATATATAATCAGGACAGGTATTGTGTATATAATCAGGATGTATTGTGTATATAATCAGGACAGGTATTGTGTATATAATCAGGACAGGTATTGTATATATAATCAGGACAGGTATTGTGTATATAATCAGGAAAGGTATTGTATATCTAATCAGGACAGGTATTGTGTATATAATCAGGATGTATTGTATATATAATCAGGACAGGTATTGTATAAATAATCAGGACAGGTATTGTGTATATAATCAGGACAGGTATTGTATATATAATCAGGACAGGTATTGTATATATAATCAGGACAGGTATTGTATATATAATCAGGACAGGTATTGTGTATATAATCAGGACAGGTATTGTGTATATAATCAGGACAGGTATTGTATATATAATCAGGACAGGTATTGTATATATAATCAGGACAGGTGGTGTGTATATAATCAGGACAGGTATTGTATATATAATCAGGACAGGTATTGTATATATAATCAGGACAGGTATTGTGTATATAATCAGGATGTATTGTGTATATAATCAGGACAGGTATTGTGTATATAATCAGGACAGGTATTGTATATATAATCAGGACAGGTATTGTGTATATAATCAGGACAGGTATTGTATATCTAATCAGGACAGGTATTGTGTATATAATCAGGATGTATTGTATATATAATCAGGACAGGTATTGTATAAATAATCAGGACAGGTATTGTGTATATAATCAGGACAGGTATTGTATATATAATCAGGACAGGTATTGTATATATAATCAGGACAGGTATTGTATATATAATCAGGACAGGTATTGTGTATATAATCAGGACAGGTATTGTGTATATAATCAGGACAGGTATTGTATATATAATCAGGACAGGTATTGTATATATAATCAGGACAGGTATTGTGTATATAATCAGGACAGGTATTGTATATATAATCAGGACAGGTATTGTATATATAATCAGGACAGGTATTGTGTATATAATCAGGACAGGTATTGTATATATAATCAGGACAGGTATTGTGTATATAATCAGGACAGGTATTGTATATATAATCAGGACAGGTATTGTATATATATAATCAGGACAGGTATTGTGTATATAATCAGGACAGGTATTGTGTATATAATCAGGACAGGTATTGTATATATAATCAGGACAGGTATTGTGTATATATAATCAGGACTGTATTGTGTATATAATCAGGACAGGTATTGTATATATAATCAGGACAGGTATTGTATATATAATCAGGACAGGTATTGTGTATATATAATCAGGATGTATTGTGTATATAATCAGGACAGGTATTGTATATATACTCAGGACAGGTATTGTATATATAATCAGGACAGGTATTGTATATATAATCAGGACAGGTATTATGTATATAATCAGGACAGGTATTGTATATATAATCAGGACAGGTATTGTATATATAATCAGGACAGGTATTGTGTATATAATCAGGACAGGTATTGTATATATAATCAGGACAGGTATTGTGTATATAATCAGGACAGGTATTGTATATATAATCAGGATGTATTGTGTATATAATCTGGACAGGTATTGTATATATAATCAGGACAGGTATTGTATATATAATCAGGACAGGTATTGTATATATAATCAGGACAGGTATTGTATATAATCAGGACAGGTATTGTATATATAATCAGGACAGGTATTGTGTATATAATCAGGACAGGTATTGTATATATAATCAGGATGTATTGTGTATATAATCAGGACAGGTATTGTATATATAATCAGGACAGGTATTGTGTATATAATCAGGACAGGTATTGTATATATAATCAGGACAGGTATTGTATATATAATCAGGACAGGTATTGTATATATAATCAGGATGTATTGTATATATAATCAGGACAGGTATTGTGTATATAATCAGGACAGGTATTGTATATATAATCAGGACAGGTATTGTATATATAATCAGGACAGGTATTGTGTATATAATCAGGACAGGTAATGTATATATAATCAGGACAGGTATTGTATATATAATCAGGACAGGTATTGTACATCTTCTCAACAAGCTGTAAACCTGATTGAATAATGTTCTCATCCTTATAAGTGCTCGCTGCTGTCACACCCTCAGGCATTTCTCTCAGCTGATGATGTCACTTCCCTCAGCTGATGATGTCACTTCCCACAGCTGATGATGTCACTTCCCGCAGCTGATGATGTCACTTCCCACAGCTGAGGATGTCACTTCCCACAGCTAATGTGTCACTTCCCTCTGCTGATGATGTCCCTTCCCTCAGCTGATGATGTCACTTCCCTCAGCTAATGTGTCACTTCCCTCTGCTGATGATGTCCCTTCCCTCAGCTGATGATGTCACTTCCCACAGCTAATGTGTCACTTCCCACAGCTGATGATGTCACTTCCCACAGATGATGCGTCCCAAATGGCACCCTATTGCCTTTATAGTGGAATACTTTTGACCAGAGCTCTGTGGCCAACCCTCCAGCATGCTTTTACATTTGTCTGCCTGTCTGTCCTCTACTCCTCTCTTCTCTTCTTCTCTCTGTGTCCTCTCCTCTCCTTCTGTCTGTCTTCTACTCCTCTCTTCTCTTCTTCTCTCTGTGTCCTCTCCTCTCCTTCTGTCTGTCTTCTACTCCTCTCTTCTCCTCTTCTCTCTGTGTCCTCTCCTCTCCTTCTGTCTGTCTTCTACTCCTCTCTTCTCCTCTTCTCTCTGTGTCCTCTCCTCTCCTTCTGTCTGTCTTCTACTCCTCTCTTCTCCTCTTCTCTCTGTGTCATCTCCTCTCCTTCTGTCTGTCTTCTACTCCTCTCTTCTCCTCTTCTCTCTGTGTCCTCTCCTCTCCTTCTGTCTGTCTTCTACTCCTCTCTTCTCCTCTTCTCTCTGTGTCCTCTCCTCTCCTTCTGTCTGTCTTCTACTCCTCTCTTCTCCTCTTCTCTCTGTGTCCTCTCCTCTCCTTCTGTCTGTCTTCTACTCCTCTCTTCTCCTCTTCTCTCTGTGTCCTCTCCTCTCCTTCCGTCTGTCCTCTACTCTACTCCGCTCTTCTCCTCTTCTCTCTGTGTCCTCTCCTCTCCTTCCGTCTGTCCTCTACTCTACTCCGCTCTTCTCCTCTTCTCTCTGTGTCCTCTCCTCTCCTTCCGTCTGTCCTCTACTCTACTCCGCTCTTCTCCTCTTCTCTCTGTGTCCTCTCCTCTCCTTCCGTCTGTCCTCTACTCCGCTCTTCTCCTCTCCTCTCTGTGTCCTCTCCTCTCCTCTATTCTCTACTTGTTCTCTCCTTCTATCCGTCTTTCCACTCCTCCTGGTCTGTTTTTTGAGTTTTGCTGTGAAGGAAGGTATGTCATTTGCCTGTTCGTAAATCCCCTTTCTGTTCGTCCCAGGGCTCAGAGAGTGCTAGTCGACCCCTCTCCGTAGACATCAGATCCTGTCTGCTTTGTAAAGGGTGCACTAAACACTAAGCCTGTTGAGGCTAGAGCGGTGAATCCCAGTCCCCACTGTGGAGGGTTATTGTTCCCCCCCATGTAGGGATCATCCGCCCCTTGTCCCCTGTCTGTCTAATAGAGATGCCAGGGCGGCCGAGTGGGGGGGCTGGAGGCCCGGGGGGGGGGACTGGAAACAGCAGAAGACTGGAGTGACTGTCTATATCCTCTGTGACTGTGCTGACTGCGTACCTGCCTAACTCTGTCTCTCTGTCTCTCTCTCTCTCTATGTCTCTTTCTCTCTCTCTCTCTCTCTCTCTCTCTCTCTCTCTCTCTGTCTCTCTCTCTGTCTCTCTCTGTCTCTCTCTCTCTATCTCTGTCTCTCTCTCTGTCTCTCTCTCTCTCTCTCCCTGTCTCTCTCTGTCTCTGTATATCTCTCTTTCTCTCTATTCCAGTGGACTGCCTGGACCCTACCTGTTCTGGACGTGGGGTTTGTGTGCGTGGAGAGTGCCACTGTTTCGTGGGCTGGGGCGGGTCTGGGTGTGAGAGCACCAGGGCGTCCTGCATGGACCAGTGTTCCGGACACGGAGCCTTCCTGACAGACACAGGAACCTGCAGCTGCGACCCCAACTGGACCGGACACGACTGCTCCACAGGTCAGTGGCTATATAAATATATCTTAACGTCTCAATTTAATAACACACTGAGTATACCAACTATTAGGAACACGTTCCGACTATCGAGTTGCATCCCTACTACCCACCTTTTGCCCTCAGAACAGCCTCAATTCGTCAGGTTATGGACTGTACAAGGTGTCGAAAACATTCCACTGTGATTCTGGACCATGTTGACTCCAATGCTTCCTCATTAGTTGTGTCAATTTGGCTGGATGTCCTTTGGGTGGTGGACCGCGTTCTTGATACACACGGGAAACTGTTGAGTGTGAAAAACCCAGCAGCGTTGCAGTTCTTGACAGTTTCAAACGGTGCGCTTGTCTTGCAGTCCAAGTCTCAATTGTATCAAGGTTTAAAAATCCTTCTTTAACCTGTCATCCTCCCCTTCATCTACACTGATTGAAGTGGATTTAACAAGTGACATCAATAAGGGATCACAGAGTTCACCCGGATTCACCTGGTCAGTCTATGTCATGGAAAGAGCAGGTGTTTTAATGTTTTGTATACTCAGTATATCTAATTAGTACTGGACCGGACCTCAATATATCTTCATTCTTCAGAAAGTATTCATACCCTGTGACTTAATCCACATTTTGTGTGTTACCGCTGAATTCACACACAATACCCCATATTGACAAAGTAAAAATATGTTTTATTTTTTTAAATTTTTGCTAATTTATTGAAAATGAAATACAGAAATATCTAATTTACGAAAGTATTCACACCCTTGAGTCAATACTTTGTAGAAGTGCCTAAGGCGGTGATTACAGCTTTGAGTCGTCTTCAGTATGTCTGTAACAGCTTTGAGTCGTCTTCAGTATGTCTGTAACAGCTTTGAGTCGTCTTCAGTATGTCTGTAACAGCTTTGAGTCATCTTCAGTATGTCTGTAACAGCTTTGAGTCGTCGTCAGTATGTCTAACAGCTTTGAGTCGTCTTCAGTATGTCTGTAACAGCTTTGAGTCATCTTCAGTATGTCTAACAGCTTTGAGTCATCTTCAGTATGTCTGTATCAGCTTTGAGTCGTCTTCAGTATGTCTGTATCAGCTTTGAGTCGTCTTCAGTATGTCTGTATCAGCTTTGAGTCGTCTTCAGTATGTCTGTATCAGCTTTGAGTCGTCTTCAGTATGTCTGTAACAGCTTTGAGTCATCTTCAGTATGTCTGTATCAGCTTTGAGTCATCTTCAGTATGTCTGTGACAGCTTTGAGTCATCTTCAGTATGTCTGTAACAGCTTTGAGTCGTCTTCAGTATGTCTGTAACAGCTTTGAGTCATCTTCAGTATGCTTCCCTGTGGCTCAGTTGGTAGAGCATGGTGTTTGCAATGCCAGCATGGTGTGTGCAACGCCAGGGTTGTGGGTTTGATTCCCACGGGGGGCCAGTACAAAAAAAAAAATGAAATAAAATTAAAAACTGTATGAAATGTATGCATTCACTACTGTAAGTCGCTCTGGATAAGAGCGTCTGCTAAATGACTAAAATGTAAATGTAAAATGTATGTCTCTAACAGCTTTGAGTCGTCTTCAGTATGTCTGTAACAGCTTTGAGTCATCTTCAGTATGTCTAACAGCTTTGAGTCGTCTTCAGTATGTCTGTAACAGCTTTGAGTCGTCTTCAGTATGTCTGTAACAGCTTTGAGTCATCTTCAGTATGTCTAACAGCTTTGAGTCGTCTTCAGTATGTCTGTAACAGCTTTGAGTCATCTTCAGTATGTCTGTAACAGCTTTGAGTCATCTTCAGTATGTCTGTAACAGCTTTGAGTCGTCTTCAGTATGTCTCTAACAGCTTTGAGTCGTCGTCAGTATGTCTAACAGCTTTGAGTCATCTTCAGTATGTCTGTAACAGCTTTGAGTCATCTTCAGTATGTCTGTAACAGCTTTGAGTCATCTTCAGTATGTCTGTAACAGCTTTGAGTCGTCTTCAGTATGTCTGTATCAGCTTTGAGTCATCTTCAGTATGTCTGTATCAGCTTTGCAAATCTGGATTTCATTCTTCCCTGCATATTTTCTCAAGTTCTGTTAAGTTAGATGGGGAGCGGTGAACAACAATCTTCAAGTCTTTGCACAGATTTTCAATTGGATTCAAGTCTTTGCTTTGGCTGGGCCACTCAAGGACTTTCACATTCTTGTTCTGAAGGCCATTCCAGCGTTGTGTTGAATTTTCGCCCCCAGGATAACGTCGTTTGCACTCTGAAGCAGATTCACATCAAGGATTTGCCTCTGTTTGGCTTCATTCATTGTTCCCTCTATCCTTTACCAGTCTCCCAGTCCCCTGCTGCTGAAAAGCCTCCCCATAGCATGATGCTGCCACCACCATGCTTCACGGTAGGGATGGTGTTAGGCAAGTAATGAGCTGTGCCTGGTTTTCTCCAGACATATCGTGTTGCATTCAGGCCAATCAGTACATTTTTTGTTTCTTCAGACCACAGAATCTTTTTCCTTATGGCCTGAATCTTTCAAGTGCTTTTTTGTTAAACTCCAGGCATGCTGTCATGTGCCTTTTTCCTCAGGAGTGGATTCCGTCTATCCACTCTGCCATAAAGCCCAGATTGGTGAATTGCTGTAGAGACTGTTGTCCTTCTGGCAGGTTATCCCATCGCAGCCAAGGATCTATGTAGTTCTGTCAGAGTGGTCACTGGGTTCTTGGTCAGCTCCCTGTCCAAGGCCCTTCTTGCCTGCTTGCTCATTTTGGTCGGGCAGCCGGCCCTAGAGTCTGGGTAGTTCCATATTTTTTACATTTTCCAATGATGGAGAGCACTGTTCTCTTGGAAACTTTCAACACTCTAGAAATTGTTTTATACCCTTCCCTAAATATATACCTCACCACAATTCTCAGAGCTCTACGGACAGTCCCTTGGACTTCATGGTATAGTTTCTGCTCTGACATACACTGCGTACAACTGTGGGACCTTTATATAGACAGGTGTGTTTCTTTCTAAATCATGTTCAAGACTGTTTTCTGCGGGTCTGTACTCCTGAAGTTGAACACTGTTTTTGTGCTTGCCAGTTAGCTACCAGTTCTCAGCTGTTAGCAGCCAATGGCTAGCAGTTCTCAGCTGTTAGCAGCCAGTTAGCTACCAGTTCTCAGCTGTTAGCAGCCAATGGCTAGCAGTTCTCAGCTGTTAGCAGCCAGTTAGCTACCAGTTCTCAGCTGTTAGCAGCCAATGGCTAGCAGTTCTCAGCTGTTAGCAGCCAATGGCTAGCAGTTCTCAGCTGTTAGCAGCCAATGGCTAGCAGTTCTCAGCTGTTAGCAGCCAATGGCTAACAGTTCTCAGCTGTTAGCAGCCAATGGCTAGCAGTTCTCAGCTGTTAGCAGCCAATGGCTAGCAGTTCTCAGCTGTTAGCAGCCAATGGCTAACAGTTCTCAGC
>NC_138310.1:93339983-93344983 GCF_965601325.2 Salmo salar
ATGTAACCCCTGTGGTGTTGTCTAGCTGGATGTAACCCCTGTGGGGTTGTCCAGCTGGATGTAACCCCTGTGGTGTTGTCTAGCTGGATGTAACCCCTGTGGGGTTGTCCAGCTGGATGTAACCCCTGTGGTGTTGTCTAGCTGGATGTAACCCCTGTGGTGTTGTCCAGCTGGATGTAACCCCTGTGGTGTTGTCTAGCTGGATGTAACCCCTGTGGTGTTGTCTAGCTGGATGTAACCCCTGTGGGGTTGTCCAGCTGGATGTAACCCCTGTGGTGTTGTCTAGCTGGATGTAACCGATGTGGGGTTGACAGAGCCTGAGCTACATATTTGACTTATACAGCTGGGTTCAAAATATACATTTGATTTCAAATACAGTTATAGCTGTGCTTGATTGAGAATGCGCAGTGCAATAGACCAATGGAATTGTTCCAAAAGTTCAATCCCCGCCCATCTGTTTAGCGAGGCAGAGAAAACAGTCTTGTCTAATGAGGCAGAGAAAACAGTCTTGTCTAATGAGGCAGAGAAAGCAGTCTTGTCTAATGAGGCAGAGAAAACAGTCTTGTCTAATGAGGCAGAGAAAACAGTCTGATGCATCACTAATGAGGCAGAGACAAAGGGCAGTCTGGGTCTAATGAACCGGCACTCACCTCTGATTGACCAAAAAACCCCAGAACAATTGATTACCAATAAGATTTAAAACACCAAGCTGTCTTAGTGTATAGAAAAACAGTCCTTCTGGTGATTTCTCTCTGCTTTCGTTATGTCAGACAACTGATGTGATGTTGGTACAGAATGGGGTCTGAACTGAACGAGGAGGTCTGAAATTAGATTTTAAACGAGGCTTTGCTTGGTGTACAGGGGTGAGTCCCAAATGGTACCCTAGTCCCTATTCGTTATGTAGGGAACATGTTGTCATTTGGGACAAACTCTCACCAGTTCCTTTATGTCTCATTAATATGAAGCAGACAGGCTGACCTATTAGGTAATCCTGGGGATTTGGAGGGGAATGGACAGTTCAATTAGTGATGGGTGTGCATAGCAGCAGTATGGAATAACTGCATATGTATAGTATAACAGCAGTATAGTATAGCAGCAGTATAGCATAGCAGCACTATAATATAGTATAGTAGCAGTCTAGTATAGCATAGCATCACTATAATATAGTATAGTAGCAGTATAGTATAGCATAGCAGCACTATAATATAGTATAGTAGCAGTATAGTATAGCATAGCATCACTATAATATAGTATAGCAGCAGTATAGTATAGCATAGCAGCACTATAATATAGTATAGTAGCAGTATAGTATAGCATAGCAGCACTATAATATAGTATAGTAGCAGTATAGTATAGCATAGCATCACTATAATATAGTATAGCAGCAGTATAGTATAGCAGCACTATAATATAGTATAGTAGCAGTATAGTATAGCATAGCAGCACTATAATATAGTATAGTAGCAGTATAGTATAGCATAGCAGCACTATAATATAGTATAGTAGCAGTATAGTATAGCATAGCAGCACTATAATATAGTATAGTAGCAGTATAGTATAGCATAGCATCACTATAATATAGTATAGTAGCAGTATAGTATAGCATAGCAGCACTATAATATAGTATAGCAGCAGTATAGTATAGCATAGCAGCACTATAATATAGTATAGTAGCAGTATAGTATAGCATAGCAGCACTATAATATAGTATAGTAGCAGTATAGTATAGCATAGCGGCACTATAATATAGTATAGTAGCAGTATAGTATAGCATAGCATCACTATAATATAGTATAGTAGCAGTATAGTATAGTATATCATGGTATATTAGAACAGCAGTATAGTATAGTATAGTAGCAGTATTGTATAGTACAGCAGCAGTATAATATAGCATCAGTATAGTAAAGCATAGTAGCATTATAGTATAGTATGGTAACAGTATAGTTTGGTAACATTATAGTTTGGGATCAGTATAGTATAGTATAGTGGCAGTATAGTATAGCAGCGGTATAGTATAGTATGGTAACAGTATAGTTTGACAGCAGTATAGTGTAGTAGCAATATATTATAGTAACATTATATTATAGTATAGTAGCGATATATTATATTATAGCAGCAGTATATTATAATAACTGTATATTATATTATAGTATAGTAGCAGTATAGCATAGTATAGCATCAGTATAGTAGTGGTATATTATAGCATCATTATAGTATAGTAGCAGCATAGTACAGCAGCAGTATAGTACAGTAGCAGTATAGTATAGTGGCGGTATAGTATAGTATGGTAGCAGTATAGTATAGTATAGTGGCAGTATAGTACAGCAGCAGTATAGTATAGTATAGTAGCAGTATAGTATAGTAGCAGTATAGCATAGCAGCAGTATAGTATAGTAGCAGTATATTACAGCAGCAGTGTAGCAGCGGTATAATATAGTATGGTAGCAGTATATTGTAGTATAGCAGCAGTATAGTATAGCAGCAGAATAGTCTAGTATGGTAGTGGTATATTATATCAGCAGTATAGCAGCAGTATAGTATAGTGGCAGTATAGTATAGCCACGGTATAGTATAGTATGGTAGCAGTATAGTACAGCAGCAGTATAGTACAGTAGCAGTATAGTATAGTGGCGGTATAGTATAGTATGGTAGCAGTATAGTATAGTATAGTGGCAGTATAGTACAGCAGCAGTATAGTATAGTATAGTGGCAGTATAGTATAGCCGCGGTATAGTCTAGTATGGTAGCAGTATATTATAGCAGAAGTATAGTATAGCAGCGGTATAATATAGTATGGTAGCAGTATATTATAGTATGGCAGCAGTATAGTATAGCAGCAGTATAGTATAGCAGCGGTATAATATAGTATGGTAGCAGTATATTGTAGTATAGCAGCAGTATAGTATAGCAGCGGTATAATATAGTATAGCAGCAGTATAGTATAGCAGCAGAATAGTCTAGTATGGTAGTGGTATATTATAGCAGCAGTATAGCAGCAGTATAGTATAGTATAGTGGCAGTATAGTATAGCCACGGTATAGTATAGTATGGTAGCAGTATATTATAGTATAGTGGCAGTATAGTACAGCAGCAGTATAGTATAGTATAGTGGCAGTATAGTATAGCAGCAGTATAGTCGAGTATGGTAGCAGTAAAGTACAGCTGCGGTATAGCAGCATTATATTTTAGCAGCTGTATGGTATATCAGCAGTATAGTCGGGGTATAGTATGGGTGCATTGTAGCATAGCACTAGTATAGTATAGTATAGTGGCAGTATAGTACAACCACAGTATAGTATAGCAACAGTGTATTATAGCAGTAGTATAGCAGCAGTATAGTATAACATAGTAGCAGTATAGTATATCAGCAGTATATTATAGCATATCAGCAGTATAGTATAGCAGCAGTATATTATTGCAGCAGTATAGTATTACATCAGTATAGTATATCAAGTATGGTATAGGATAGCAGCAGTTTAGCATAGTATAACAGCAGTATAGTAGCAGTATAGTATATCAGCAGTATAGTATAGTATAGTGGCAGTATTATATGGTACCGGTATAGTATAGTACAACAGCGTTATAGTATAGCAACATTATATTATAGTATCAGTATATTATTGTATAGTAGCAGTATAGCATAGTATAGCAGCAGTATGGTATAGTAGCAGTATAGTACAGCAGCAGTATATTATAGTATAGTATGGTAGCAGTATAGTACAGTACAGTAGCAGCAGTAGCAGCAGTATAGTATAGCCACAGTATATTATATTAGCAATATAGAATAGTATAGCAGCAGTATAGTATAGTATAGTATAGCAGCAGTATATTATATCGGCAGTATAGTATATTAGCAGTATAGCTTGGTATGGCAGAAGTATAGTATAGCAGCAGTATAGTATAGTAGCACTATAGTATAGTTTCATTATAGTATGGTATAGCAACATTATAGTATAGTAGCAGTATAGTACAATACAGCAGCAGTATAGTATAGCAGCAGTATATTATAGTATAGCAGTGGTATAGTATAGTAGCAGTATAGTACAGTACAGTAGCAGCAGTATAGTATAGTATAGTGGCAGTATAATATAGTATAGCAGTGGTATAGCAGCAGTATAGTATAGTACAGTACAGTGTAGCAGCAGTATAGTATAGCAGCAGTATATTATAGTATAGTGGCATTATAGTATCGCATTAGTATAGTATAGCAACAGTATAATAGTATAGTAGCAGTATAGTATGGCAACATTATAGTATGGTATAGCAGCAGTATAGTACAGCATCAGTATAGTATAGTGTAGTAGCAGTATAGTACAGTACAGATGTAGTATAGTATAGTGCCAGTATAGTATAGCAGTGGTATAGTATAGTAGCAGTATAGTACAGTATAGCAGCGGTATTGTATAGTATAGCAGCAATATAGAATAGTATAGCTGTGGTGTAGTACAGTATATCATCAGTATAGTATAGCAGCATTATGGTATAGTATAGCTGCAGTATATTATAGTAGCAGTACAGTACAGTAGCAACAGTATAGTATAGCAGCATTATAGTATAATATAGTCACAGTATAGTATAGCATCAGTATAGTATAGTATTGTATAGTACAGTACAGTAGCAGCAGAGGCAGCAGTATATGTGTTATTCCTTACATTTTTAGCCCAGAACGTTTTTTTGTGTTATTACATACAGCTGGAAAGAACATTTGGATATCAGAGGGGTGTTAACTCGCCAGCATTACAACCAGAAATACGACTTTCCCAACTTTGTTCGTACCCCCAGGGTAATTAAACTTATCCCAGAGGCTTCTCCAAGACGCTGCCAGCGGAGAGTGGTATTCGGAGTGGACTTCTAGTCCGACTCAGGAGGTGTGTGCATCATCCACCACTTCCGAGTATAATACTCTCTGATGTTCAGTCCCTGGACAATAAAGTACACAAGCCCAGGGCGAGGATCTCCTTCCAGAGAGACATCAGGGACTGTAACATATTCTGTTTCAT
>NC_138310.1:93347483-93394983 GCF_965601325.2 Salmo salar
TCTATCTCATCATCACCTGTTCTCTAACTCATCATGATCATCATCACCTGTTCTCTATCTCATCATCACCTGTTCTCTAACTCATCATCATCATCATCACCTGTTCTCTAACTCATCATCATCATCATCACCTGTTCTCTTCCAATGCCTGTAGGTTTTAATTTGCTATTATTTCTCCTCACGCGCTGAAGAAGCTTTGTTTACAAGGTCTTACAGTGAGAATGGTTACCATCCGGACTTTTTCTCACTGTGCTGCACTGTGTTGTGCTGCGGATCGTCTGATGGTCCAGAGTTAATGAGTGTTCTGCCTACAGCCAGTAAGCATCTTTATCAAGTTAGGGATGATTCCACATCTCTTCTCCCTCATCCGCCACTTCTCACTTCCAATTGAACGGTTGTGTCCCAGTCTGTTTGCTAGTTCCAATAATAGATCTCACTGCTACTAAATTATGTTGGCAGTTTCATTTCTTTCTCGCCATATTCTCACAGCGTCGACAGTCTGAGACTTCCTTCCAAATGCCACCCTAATCCCTATGTAGTGCACTACTTTTGACCAGGGCCCGTAGGACTCTATACAGTGTTAGGGCCCATAGGGCTCTGGTCAAAAGTAGTGCACTATATAGGGATTAGGGTGGCATTTTGGAGGCTGTCTGAGATTTAAATGAATTAGCAGCCCTTCTGCTTCTCTGTGTAGAAATGGAGACAACAGATAACTTCTCAGTTGAATGAATGAATACATTCATTAGACACCTTAAATACATGTAGTTGTCTCAGTCATTTGAGTATAACAACAAATTTCAAAACATATATACAGTACCAGTTAAAAGTTTGGACACAGCTACTCATTCATGTGCAAAGCTGTCATCAAGGCAAAGGGTGGCTACTTTGAAGAATTGTCATGCCCTGACCATAGGGGGGGGGGGGGGGGGGGGGGGTAGTGTCACGCCCTGACCATAGAGAGCCTTTTATTCTCTATGTTGGTTAGGTCAGGGTGTGACTAGGGTGGGTAATCTAGGTTGTTCTATTTCTATGTTGGCCTGGTATGGTTCCCAATCAGAGGCAGCTGTTTATCGTTGTCTCTGATTGGGGATCATATTTAGGCAGCCATTTCCCCACTGTGTTTTGTGGGATCTTGTTTTTGTGTAGTTGCCTGTGAGCACTCCAGACGTCACGTTTCCTTCATTCTTTATTGTTTTTTTGTGTGTGAGTTTCATGGATTAAACATGTGGAACTCTACGTACGCTGCACCTTGGTCCAGTTATTACGACGATCGTGACAAGAATCACAAATATAAAATATATTTTTATTTGTTTTAATGCTTTTTTTGGTTATTACGTGATTCCATATGTGTTATTTCATAGTTTTGATGTCTTATCTATTATTCTACAATGTATAAAATAGTACAAATAAAGAAAAACCCTTGAAGGAGTAGTTGTGCCCAAACTTTTGACTGGTACTGAATATTTTATTAAAAAAAAAAATGTTATCAGGTGGAATGACTAGCTTGGACACTTCGAATGCACTTTACCAAATAACATTTATATTGATGATGAAAGCAAAACAAGCTATACACCCATTTAGCAAGTGGGACATTTCATTATTGTGTTGTTGACATCTCATTATTGTGTTGTTGACATTTCTTATTGTGTTGTGTTGACATTTCATTATTGTGTTGTTGACATTTCATTATTGTGTTATGTTGACATTTCATTATTGTGTTGTTGACATTTCATTATTGTGTTATGTTGACATTTCATTATTGTGTTGTTGACATTTCATTATTGTGTTGTTGACATTTCATTATTGTGTTGTTGACATTTCATTATTGTGTTGTTGACATTTCATTATTGTGTTGTGTTGACATTTCATTATTGTGTTGTTGACATTTCATTATTGTGTTATGTTGACATTTCATTATTGTGTTGTTGACATTTCATTATTGTGTTATGTTGACATTTCATTATTGTGTTGTTGACATTTCAGGTGTGTTTGTGTTGTGTTGACATTTCATTATTGTGTTGTTGACATTTCAGGTGTGTTTGTGTTGTGTTGACATTTCATTATTGTGTTGTGTTGACATTTCATTATTGTGTTGTGTTGACATTTCATTATTGTGTTGTTGACATTTCAGGTGTGTTTGTGTTGTGTTGACATTTCATTATTGTGTTGTTGACATTTCAGGTGTGTTTGTGTTGTGTTGACATTTCATTATTGTGTTGTTGACATTTCATTATTGTGTTGTTGACATTTCATTATTGTGTTGTTGACATTTCAGGTGTGTTTGTGTTGTGTTGACATTTCATTATTGTGTTGTGTTGACATTTCATTATTGTGTTGTGTTGACATTTCATTATTGTGTTGTGTTGACATTTCATTATTTTGTTGTTGACATTTCATTATTGTGTTGTTGACATTTCATTATTGTGTTGTTGACATTTCAGGTGTGTTTGTGTTGTGTTGACATTTCATTATTGTGTTGTTGACATTTCAGGTGTGTTTGTGTTGTGTTGACATTTCATTATTGTGTTGTTGACATTTCATTATTGTGTTGTTGACATTTCATTATTGTGTTGTTGACATTTCAGGTGTGTTTGTGTTGTGTTGACATTTCATTATTGTGTTGTTGACATTTCATTATTGTGTTGTTGACATTTCATTATTGTGTTGTTGACATTTCAGGTGTGTTTGTGTTGTGTTGACATTTCATTATTGTGTTGTGTTGACATTTCAGGTGTGTTGTGTTGTGTTGACATTTCATTATTGTTATGTTGACATTTCATTATTGTGTTGTTGACATTTCATTATTGTGTTATGTTGACATTTCATTATTGTGTTATGTTGACATTTCATTATTGTGTTGTTGACATTTCATTATTGTGTTGTTGACATTTCATTATTGTGTTGTTGACATTTCATTATTGTGTTGTTGACATTTCAGGTGTGTTTGTGTTGTGTTGACATTTCATTATTGTGTTATGTTGACATTTCATTATTGTGTTGTTGACATTTCATTATTGTGTTATGTTGACATTTCATTATTGTGTTGTTGACATTTCATTATTGTGTTGTTGACATCTCATTATTGTGTTGTTGACATTTCATTATTGTGTTGTTGACATTTCATTATTGTGTTGTTGACATTTCAGGTGTGTTTGTGTTGTGTTGACATTTCATTATTGTGTTGTTGACATTTCATTATTGTGTTGTTGACATTTCATTATTGTGTTGTTGACATTTGTTATTGTTGTGCTTTGAGAGCGTACAGTTTAATTCACATATAATTCCCTAACTAAAGTAATCAGGCTGTATGTTATAATAAGTCAGTTGATGTACCAACCAAAGCTTTTATCTCAGGCGGTGATGCAACCCGTCAGGATGCTCTTAATGGTGTAGCTGTAGAACTTTTTGAGGATATGGGGACCAACGCCAAGTCTTTTCAGTCTCCTGACTGGTTGCATCACCGCCTGGTATGACAACTGCTCGGCTTCTGACCGCAAGGCACTACAGAGGGCAGTGCGAACGGCCCAGTACATCACTGGGGCCAAGCTGCCTGCCATCCTGGACCTCTATACCAGGTGGTGTCAGAGGAAGGCCCTAACAATTGTCAACAACTCCAGCCACCCCAGTTATAGACTGTTCTCTCTGCTACCGCACGGCAAGCGGTACCGGGGCACCAAGTCTTGGTCCAAGAGGCTTCTAAACAGCTTCTACCACCAAGCCATAAGACTCCTGAACAGCTAATCAAATGGCTACCCAGACTATTTGCATTGCCTCCTCCCCCCTTCTACGCTCTATGCATAGTCAATAACTCTACCTACATGTACATATTACCTCAATTACCTCGACACTGTTACCCCCTGTATATAGCCTCCACATTGACTCTGTACCGGTACCCCCTGTATATAGCCTCCACATTGACTCTGTACCGGTACCCCCTGTATATAGCCTCCACATTGACTCTGTACCGGTACCACCTGTATATAGCCTCCACATTGACTCTGTATCGGTACCCCCTGTACATAGCCTCCACATTGACTCTGTACCGTAATACCCTGTATATAGCCTCCACATTGACTCTGTACCGGTACCCCCTGTATATAGCCTCCACATTGACTCTGTACCGGTACCCCCTGTATATAGCCTCCACATTGACTCTGTACCGGTACCCCCTGTATACAGCCTCGTTATTGTTATTTACAGCTGCTCTTTAATCATTTGTTTTTCTTACCTCTTACTTTTTTTAGTAATTTTTTTAAACTGTATTGTTGGTTAAAGGCTTGTAAGTAAGCATTTCACTGTAAGGTCTACTACACCTGTTGTATTCAGCATTTCACTGTGAGGTCTACTACACCTGTTGTATTCAGCATTTCACTGTAAGGTCTACTACACCTGTTGTATTCAGCATTTCACTGTGAGGTCTACTACACCTGTTGTATTCAGCATTTCACTGTAAGGTCTACTACACCTGTTGTATTCAGCATTTCACTGTAAGGTCTACTACACCTGTTGTATTCAGCATTTCACTGTGAGGTCTACTACACCTGTTGTATTCTGCATTTCACTGTGAGGTCTACTACACCTGTTGTATTCAGCATTTCACTGTGAGGTCTACTACACCTGTTGTATTCAGCATTTCACTGTGAGGTCTACTACACCTGTTGTATTCAGCATTTCACTGTGAGGTCTACTACACCTGTTGTATTCAGCATTTCACTGTAAGGTCTACTACACCTGTTGTATTCAGCATTTCACTGTGAGGTCTACTACACCTGTTGTATTTAGCATTTCACTGTGAGGTCTACTACACCTGTTGTATTCAGCATTTCACTGTAAGGTCTACTACACCTGTTGTATTCAGCATTTCACTGTGAGGTCTACTACACCTGTTGTATTCAGCATTTCACTGTGAGGTCTACTACACCTGTTGTATTCAGCATTTCACTGTGAGGTCTACTACACCTGTTGTATTCAGCATTTCACTGTGAGGTCTACTACACCTGTTGTATTCAGCATTTCACTGTGAGGTCTACTACACCTGTTGTATTCAGCATTTCACTGTAAGGTCTACTACACCTGTTGTATTCAGCATTTCACTGTGAGGTCTACTACACCTGTTGTATTCAGCATTTCACTGTGAGGTCTACTACACCTGTTGTATTCAGCATTTCACTGTGAGGTCTACCTCACCTGTTGTATTCAGCATTTCACTGTGAGGCCTACACCTGTTGTATTCGGTGCATGTGACTAATACAATTTCATTTGATTTGAACCAAGGCTTCTATCTCAGATATCCTATAGGGAAATGCACCAAATGTAATAATATACATTATTGATGGTGTGTGTGTGTGTGTGTGTGTGTGTGTGTGTGTGTGTGTGTGTGTGTGTGTGTGTGTGTGTGTGTGTGTGTGTGTGTGTGTGTGTGTGTGTGTGTGCGTTCATGCGTGAGTGTGTGTGTGTGTGTGTGTGTGTGTGTGTGTGTGTGTGTGTGTGTGTGTGTGTGTGTGTGTGTGTGTGCGTTCATGCGTGAGTGTGTGTGTGTGTGTGTGTGTGTGTGTGTGTGTGTGTGTGTGTGTGTGTGTGTGTGTGGGTCCTAATCTACACTAACTAGCTCTCTGAATGAAACGCTGTACAGACTCTCCCTCGAATAATTATTTTTTTTTTTAAATCACATGTGAAATGAAATCCATTTGCATAATTCAACAAAGCTCCACTCTGTAATTATCCAGAGAGAATAGAGGATTGTTCCTTTAAATGTTTGAAAGCCTCTAATGCCATGTTCTGGCTGAAAAGACCAACTCACTCAATCCATTAACAGTAGTACAATCACAGAATACACAAACCAGTAATTATCTTATTAACTGACTGACACTGTACTGTACAGGGGGGGGGGGGGGGGGGGATCAAATATATTGGCAACCTTGCATAATTCACTTTACTCTAATTGAAAGAAAAAAAAATGAAAAAAAAAAACCCATTCAGTGTTTACGCATTAACATTTGTTTGATTTTGGCACAAGACCAGAAGAAAATAAATTATGACAAATGACATTGAGATTTAGAACTTTGACCCCCCCAAAAAAAATAATTGACTAAATTATTCAAAGTTCTAATTAATTTGGTTTGGAGGCAATTATTCTCGTTTACTGTGCAATTTATCTCACCTGTGGTAAGTTTTCAGGTGCCTTCAGGGTAAAAAAATTGTGATTCAACCAGTTTTGAACAAGGAAAAACTTATTTTTTTTAAAATTAACATTCTGCTCCATTTGTAAAGTGCAAGGTTGCCAATATATTTGAGCTGTATCTATCTCCCTGAATAGATGAAATTGGTTCAGCTGATTGGGGCTAATCAGGCACTGATAGGATACATGCATTTTACTAGAAAATGATGGCTGATACAGAGTTAACTGTTTAGACAATAAGTCCTACACTAGCCAAATGTAGTGTACTAGTTTAGGAAATTGGATGGCATTTTACAGAGAGACACAATCTCAGTTTGTGTTTAGTAGAAACTAAGTATTGATATCTAGTGGCCCTTGAGTCAGCTTGTCTAATACCTCTCCTCTCCTCTCCCCCTCTCCTCTCCTCTCCTCTCCTCTCCTCTCCTCTCCTCTCCTCTCCTCTCTCTCCTCTCCTCTCCTCTCCTCTCCTCTCCTCTCCTCTCCTCTCATCTCCTCTCCTCTCCTCTCCTCTCCTCTCCTCTCCTCTCCTCTCCTCTCCTCTCCTCTCCTCTCCTCTCCTCTCCTCTCCTCTCCTCTCCTCTCCTCCATCTCCTCTCCTCTCCTCTCCTCTCCTCTCCTCTCCTCTCCTCTCCTGTCCTGTCCTGCTCCGCTCGGCTCTCCTTTCCTCTCCTCTAATCACCTCTCCTCTCCCGTCCTCTCCACTCCTCCCTTCTCCCGTCCTCTCCTCTCCTCTCCTCTCCTCTCCTCTCCTCTCCTCTCCTCTCCTCTCCTCTCCTGTCCTGTCCTCTCCTCTCCTCTCCTCTCCTCTCCTCTCCTCTCCTCTCCTCTCCTCTCCTCTCCTCTCCTCTCCTCTCCTCTCCTCTCCTCTCCTCTCCTCTCCTCTCCTCCATACTAACATCTCACTCACTGATGAGTCACAGGCCAGAAATAAAACATGAACACCAAATCAACATCTTGTTATATTTCCCAGTGTGGTAAAGCAGAGGGTGTACTTCTCTTCATCACGTTTGAGAGATGACACCCTAATCCCTATACTGAGGATACAAAACATTAGGAACACCATGACATAGACTGACCAGGTAAAAGCTATGATCTCTTCTTGATGTCTTGATGAAGGGGGGGGTGACAGGTTGAATTATGTAGGATCCAAAAAGTGTTAAACAAATCAAAATATATTTTGTATTTGAGGTTCTTCGAAGTAGCCACCCTTTGCCTTGATGACAGCCTTTGCTTCACCTGGAATGCTTTTCCAACAGTCTTGAAGGATTTCCCACATATGCTGAGCACTTGTTGGCTTCTTTTCCTTCACTCTGCGGTCCGACTCATCCCAAAACATCTCAATTGGGTTGAAGTCGGGTGATTGTGGAGGCCAGGTCATCTGATGCAGCACTCGATCACTCTCCTTCTTGGTCAAATAGCCCTTACACAGCCTGGAGGTGTGTTGGGTCATTGTCATGGAGAAAAACAAATGATAGTCCCACTAAGCCCAAACCAGATGGGATGGCGTATCGTTGCAGAATGCTGTTGTAGCCATGCTGGTTAAGTGTGCCTTGAATTCTAAATAAATCACTGACAGTGTCATCAGCAAAGAACCCCCACACCATCACACCTCCTCCTCCATGCTTTACGGTGGGAACTACACATGCAGAGATCATCTGTTCACTTGCTCTGCGTCTCACAAAGACACGGCGGTTGGAACCCAAAATCTCAAATTTGGACTCATCAGACCAAAGGACAGATTTCCACCGGTCTAATGTCCATTGTTCGTGTTTCTTGGCCCAAGCAAGTCTCTTCTTCTTATTGATGTCCTTTAGTAGTGGTTTCTTTGCAGCAATTCGACCATGAAGGCCTGATTCACACAGTCTCCTCTGAACAGTTGATGTTGAGATGTGTCTGTTACTTGAACTCTGTGAAGCATTTATTTGGGCTGCAATTTCTGAGGCTGGTAACTCTAATGAACTTATCCTCTGCAGCAGAGGTAACTCTGGGTCTTCCATTCCTGTAGCTGGTCCTCATGAGCAAGCATTTATTGACTGCACTTGAAGAAACTTTCAAAGTTCTTGACATTTTCCATATTGACTGACTTTCATGTTTTAAAGTAATTGATGGACTGTCATTTCTCTTTGCTTATTTGAGTTGTTCTTGCCATAATATGGACTTGGTCTTTTACCAAATAGGGCTATCTTCTGTACACCACCCCTACCTTGTCACAACACAACTGATTGGCTCAAACGCATTAAGAAGGAAAGAAATTCCACAAATTAACTTTTAACAAGGCACACCTGTTAATTTAAATGCATTCCAGGTGACTACCTCATGAAGTTGGTTGAGAGAATGCCAAGAGTGTGGCTATTTGAAGAATCTCAAATACAAAATATATTTTGATTTGTTTATTAACACTTTTTTGGTTACTTCATGATTCCATATGTGTTATTTCATAGTTTGTACAATGTAGAAAATAGTAAAAATAAAGAAAAACCCTTGAATGAGAAGTTGTTCTAAAACTTTTGACCGATAGTGTAGATGAAGGGGAGGATGACGGGTTAAAGAAGGATTTTTAAGCCTTGAGACAATTGAGACATGGATTGTGTATGTGTGTCATTCAGAGGGTGAATGGGCAAGACAAAATATTTAAGTGTCTTTGAACGGGGTATGGTAGTAGGTGCCAGGTGCACCGGTTTGTGTCAAGAACTGCAACGCTGCTGGGGTTTTTCACACTCAACAGTTTCCTGTGTGTATCAAGGATGGTCCATCACCCAACGGACATCCAGCCAACTTGACACAACTGTGGGAAGCATTGTAGTTAACATGGTCCAACATCCCTGTGGGAAGCATTGGAGTCAACATGGGCCAGCATCCCTGTGGGAAGCATTGGAGTTAACATGGGCCAACATCCCTGTGGAAGCATTGTAGTTAACATGGGCCAACATCCCTGTGGGAAGCATTGTAGTTAACATGGTCCAACATCCCTGTGGGAAGCATTGTAGTTAACATGGAGCCAACATCCCTGTGGGAAGCATTGGAGTTAACATGGGCCAGCATCCCTGTGGGAAGCATTGGAGTTAACATGGGCCAGCATCCCTGTGGGAAGCATTGGAGTTAACATGGGCCAACATCCCTGTGGGAAGCATTGTAGTTAACATGGGCCAACATCCCTGTGGGAAGCATTGGAGTTAACATGGGCCAGCATCCCTGTGGGAAGCATTGGAGTTAACATGGGCCAGCATCCCTGTGGGAAGCATTGGAGTTAACATGGGCCAACATCCCTGTGGGAAGCATTGGAGTTAACATGGGCCAACATCCCTGTGGAAGCATTGGAGTTAACATGGGCCAGCATCCCTGTGGGAAGCATTGTGAGTTAACATGGTCCAACATCCCTATGGGAAGCATTGGAGTTAACATGGAGCCAGCATCCCTGTGGGAAGCATTGGAGTTAACATGGGCCAACATCCCTGTGGGAAGCATTGGAGTTAACATGGGCCAACATCCCTCAGTGTATAGGCACTTCTTCCAATAGGGTTCTGATCAATAGTAGTGAACTATATAGGGAATAGGGTGCTATTTGGGATGCAGACATATAGAGCTACCACTAGCCTCATAACCCATGAGCACTCAACCCTATTTTAATTCAATCGGACGTGTTGAAGTTCCTATAGGTATGTTCTCGTTGGATTGGATTCTCCCTTCCTCCCCTCCTCGTCGTGTGACAATAGAAAGGGAAGAGAGGGAAAACGGAGAAGCATACATTTAGTTAATTCCTCCACAATCCATGTCCTTTCTTTGTAATGGTCTTACTAGATTTCTTCTGTCAAAAGGGATTATGAGGTGCAGGAATGTATTTTCAGCGGCCAGCAGACAAGGTAGTGGAGCAAGACCCTCTTCCTCACAATAACTTCTGGATGTGTTCTTCTCTTCACCCTGTCCGTCTCCTCCTCCTCCTCCTCCTCCTCCTCCTCTCTCTCTATCTCTCTCTCTCCATCTCTCTCTCTCTCTCTCTCTCTCTCTCTCTCTCTCTCTCTGTCTCTCTCTCTCTCTCTCTCTCTCTCTCTCTCTCCCTCCATCTCTCTCTCTCTCTCTCTCTCTCTGTCTCTCTCTCTCTCTCTCTCTCTCTCTCTCTCTCCCTCCATCTTCTCTCTCTCTCTCTCTCTCTCTCTCTCTCTCTCTCTCTCTCTCTCTCTCTCTCTCTCTCTCTCTCTGTCTCTCTCATCTCTCTCTCTCTCCCTCTCTCTATTTATCTCTTCCTCTCTCTCCCTCTCTCTCCCTCTCTCTATTTATCTCTCCCTCTCTCTCTCTCATTCTCTTACTGTCTGCCTTCCTTCCTTCCCCTCCCTCTATTCTCTCTGTCTCCCTTCCCCCTCCCTCTATTCTCTCTGTCTTCCTTCCTCTCCCTCTATTCTCTCTGTCTCCCTTCCCCTCCCTCTATTCTCTCTGTCTTCCTTCCCCTCCCTCTATTCTCTCTGTCTCCCTTCCCCTGCCCTCTATTCTCTCTGTCTTCCTTCCCCTCCCTCTATTCTCTCTGTCTTCCTTCCTCTCCCTCTATTATCTCTGTCTTCCTTCCCCTCCCTCTATTCTCTCTGTCTTCCTTCCCCTCCCTCTATTCTCTCTGTCTTCCTTCCCCTCCCTCTATTCTCTCTGTCTTCCCTCCCCTCCCTCTATTCTCTCTGTCTCCCTTCCTCTCCCCTCTATTCTCTCTGTCTCCCTTCCCCTCCCTCTATTCTCTCTGTCTCGCCCGGCTCCCACAGAGATTTGTGCAGCGGACTGTGGTGGCCATGGCATCTGCATGTCGGGTACCTGTCGCTGTGATTGATGGCTGGATGGGCGCTGGGTGTGACCAGCGGGCGTGTCACCCACGCTGGCAGCGAGCACGGCACCTGCAAGGAAGGGAAGTGTGAATGCAGCCCGGGGTGGAACGGAGAGCACTGCACTATGGGTAGGACAGAGGGACACAGTGGGGGGGGGGGGGGGGGGGGGGGGGTAGTGTTTGTTTAAGTGTGTGTGTGTGTTGTGTGCTTGTTTGATGTGGGGGTTGACTGAGTTTGGGGAGTAAAATGGGGGAAGCATGCTTCATTGGATTTGTGCAACTCTGCGTATTATGACCAGGTTTACTCAATGATCTAACTCGTCTCCATGCATTTTAATGTGGGACTGTGTTAATGTGTCCTTTCATTTTAATGTGGGACTGTGTTAATGTGTCCTTTCATTTTAATGTGGGGACTGTGTTAATGTGTCCTTTCATTTTAATGTGGGACTGTGTTAATGTGTCCTTTCATTTTAATATGGGGACTGTGTTAATGTGTCCTTTCATTTTAATGTGGGACTGTGTTAATGTGTCCTTTCATTTTAATGTGGGGACTGTGTTAATGTGTCCTTTCATTTTAATGTGGGACTGGTGTTAATGTGTCCTTTCATTTTAATGTGGGACTGTGTTAATGTTTCCTTTCATTTTTACCTCTACTTTCCCTCCTCCTGCTCTTTCTTTCCACGCCTGATTTCAAATACAAACATTTGCTTTGTTGCAAAGCTGTTGCAACCACTTGAAAGATGCTATTTTGGGCCGTGGGGGTGAATATAGGGTTAAGAACGTTTTTGTCATGATATTTCACTGTGAACAATTTTCGATAACAATAGTAAAGTTTTAAAAAGAGGTAGGGGGAGAGGTAGGGAGGGAGTGAGAGAGAGGGAGTCAGAGGAAGGTGTAGGGAGGGGGAGGTAGGGAGGGAGAGAGAGAGAGGGGGAGGGAAGGAGGGAGAGAGTCAGAGGAAGATGTAGGGAGGGGGAGGTAGGGAGGGAGAGGTAGGGAGGGAGAGGTAGGGAGGGGAGAGAGAGAGTCAGAGGAAGGTGTAGGGAGGGAGAGAGGTAGGGAGAGGTAGGGAGAGGTAGGGAGAGGTAGGGAGGGAGGGAGGTAGGGAGGGAGAGGTAGGGAGGGAGGGGGAGGTAGGGAGGGAGGTAGGGAGGGAGAAGAAGGGAGTGAGAAGAAGGTAGGGAGGGAGAGGTAGGGAGAGGTAGGGAGGGAGGTAGGGAGGGAGAGGTAGGGAGGGAGAGGTAGGGAGGGAGGGAGGGAGGGAGAAGAAGGGAGTGAGAAGAAGGTAGGGAGGGAGGTAGGGAGGGAGGTAGGGAGGGAGAAGAAGGGAGTGAGAAGAAGGTAGGGAGGGAGAGGTAGGGAGAGGTAGGGAGGGAGGAGGTAGGGAGAGGTAGGGAGGGAGGTAGGAGGGAGAAGAAGGGAGGGAGAAGAAGGTAGGGAAGGAGAGGGAGGGAGAGAGAGGGAAGGAGAGACATGGAGAGAGTGGTACTGAGAGAGATAGAGGGAGATGTAGCCTACTGTTCTGTCCACAGATGAATACCATTTCTGTCTGTGGCCTTAGTGTTGGCAGCCAGCCTATCAGCATGCTAGGATAGAGGGAGGGAGGTTTTAGTGTTGGAAGCCAGCCTATCAGCATGCTAGGATAGAGGGAGGGAGGTTTTAGTGTTGGCAGCCAGCCTATCAGCATGCTAGGATAGAGGGAGGGAGGTTTTAGTGTTGGCAGCCAGCCTATCAGCATGCTAGGATAGAGGGAGGGAGGTTTTAGTGTTGGCAGCCAGCCTATCAGCATGCTAGGATAGAGGGAGGGAGGTTTTAGTGTTGGCAGCCAGCCTATCAGCATGCTAGGATAGAGGGAGGGAGGTTTTAGTGTTGGCAGCCAGCCTATCAGCATGCTAGGATAGAGGGAGGGAGGTTTTAGTGTTGGACAGCCAGCCTATCAGCATGCTAGGATAGAGGGAGGGAGGATTTTAGTGTTGGCAGCCAGCCTATCAGCATGCTAGGATAGAGGGAGGGGAGGTTTTAGTGTTGGCAGCCAGCCTATCAGCATGCTAGGATAGAGGGAGGGAGGTTTTAGTGTTTGCCTAGCCAGCCTATCAGCATGCTAGGATAGAGGGAGGGAGGTTTTAGTGTTGGCAGCCAGCCTATCAGCATGCTAGGATAGAGGGAGGGAGGTTTTAGTGTTGCCAGCCAGCCTATCAGCATGCTAGGATAGAGGGAGGGAGGTTTTAGTGTTGCCAGCCAGCCTGTCAGCATGCTAGGATAGAGGGAGGGAGGTTTTAGTGTTGGCAGCCAGCCTATCAGCATGCTAGGATAGAGGGAGGGAGGTTTTAGTGTTGCTAGCCAGCCTATCAGCATGCTAGGATAGAGGGAGGGAGGTTTTAGTGTTGCCAGCCAGCCTATCAGCATGCTAGGATAGAGGGAGGGAGGTTTTAGTGTTGCTAGCCAGCCTATCAGCATGCTAGGATAGAGGGAGGGAGGTTTTGGTGTTGCTAGCCAGCCTATCAGCATGCTAGGATAGAGGGAGGGAGGTTTTAGTGTTGGCAGCCAGCCTATCAGCATGCTAGGATAGAGGGAGGGAGGTTTTGGTGTTGCCAGCCAGCCTATCAGCATGCTAGGATAGAGGGAGGGAGGTTTTAGTGTTGCTAGCCAGCCTATCAGCATGCTAGGATAGAGGGAGGGAGGTTTTGGTGTTGCTAGCCAGCCTATCAGCATGCTAGGATAGAGGGAGGGAGGTTTTAGTGTTGGCAGCCAGCCTATCAGCATGCTAGGATAGAGGGAGGGAGGTTTTAGTGTTGCCAGCCAGCCTATCAGCATGCTAGGATAGAGGGAGGGAGGTTTTAGTGTTGCTAGCCAGCCTATCAGCATGCTAGGATAGAGGGAGGGAGGTTTTCTGGTGTTGCTAGCCAGCCTATCAGCATGCTAGGATAGAGGGAGGGAGGTTTTAGTGTTGGCAGCCAGCCTATCAGCATGCTAGGATAGAGGGAGGGAGGTTTTAGTGTTGGCAGCCAGCCTATCAGCATGCTAGGATAGAGGGAGGGAGGTTTTAGTGTTGGCAGCCAGCCTATCAGCATGCTAGGATAGAGGGAGGGAGGTTTTAGTGTTGGCAGCCAGCCTATCAGCATGCTAGGATAGAGGGAGGGAGGTTTTAGTGTTGGCAGCCAGCCTATCAGCATGCTAGGATAGAGGGAGGGAGGTTTTAGTGTTGCCAGCCAGCCTATCAGCATGCTAGGATAGAGGGAGGGAGGTTTTGGTGTTGCTAGCCAGCCTATCAGCATGCTAGGATAGAGGGAGGGAGGTTTTGGTGTTGCTAGCCAGCCTATCAGCATGCTAGGATAGAGGGAGGGAGGTTTTAGTGTTGGCAGCCAGCCTATCAGCATGCTAGGATAGAGGGAGGGAGGTTTTAGTGTTGGCAGCCAGCCTATCAGCATGCTAGGATAGAGGGAGGGAGGTTTTAGTGTTGCTAGCCAGCCTATCAGCATGCTAGGATAGAGGGAGGGAGGTTTTAGTGTTGGCAGCCAGCCTATCAGCATGCTAGGATAGAGGGAGGGAGGTTTTGGTGTTGCCAGCCAGCCTATCAGCATGCTAGGATAGAGGGAGGGAGGTTTTAGTGTTGCTAGCCAGCCTATCAGCATGCTAGGATAGAGGGAGGGAGGTTTTGGTGTTGCTAGCCAGCCTATCAGCATGCTAGGATAGAGGGAGGGAGGTTTTGGTGTTGCTAGCCAGCCTATCAGCATGCTAGGATAGAGGGAGGGAGGTTTTAGTGTTGGCAGCCAGCCTATCAGCATGCTAGGATAGAGGGAGGGAGGTTTTAGTGTTGGCAGCCAGCCTATCAGCATGCTAGGATAGAGGGAGGGAGGTTTTAGTGTTGGCAGCCAGCCTATCAGCATGCTAGGATAGAGGGAGGGAGGTTTTAGTGTTGGCAGCCAGCCTATCAGCATGCTAGGATAGAGGGAGGGAGGTTTTAGTGTTGGCAGCC
Organism: Salmo salar; assembly: GCF_965601325.2. Taxonomy (NCBI): domain Eukaryota; kingdom Metazoa; phylum Chordata; class Actinopteri; order Salmoniformes; family Salmonidae; genus Salmo; species Salmo salar. The sequence continues at coordinate 93,362,439 of NC_138310.1, forward strand.
AGCCTATCAGCATGCTAGGATAGAGGGAGGGAGGTTTTAGTGTTGCCAGCCAGCCTATCAGCATGCTAGGATAGAGGGAGGGAGGTTTTGGTGTTGCTAGCCAGCCTATCAGCATGCTAGGATAGAGGGAGGGAGGTTTTGGTGTTGCTAGCCAGCCTATCAGCATGCTAGGATAGAGGGAGGGAGGTTTTAGTGTTGGCAGCCAGCCTATCAGCATGCTAGGATAGAGGGAGGGAGGTTTTAGTGTTGGCAGCCAGCCTATCAGCATGCTAGGATAGAGGGAGGGAGGTTTTAGTGTTGCTAGCCAGCCTATCAGCATGCTAGGATAGAGGGAGGGAGGTTTTAGTGTTGGCAGCCAGCCTATCAGCATGCTAGGATAGAGGGAGGGAGGTTTTGGTGTTGCCAGCCAGCCTATCAGCATGCTAGGATAGAGGGAGGGAGGTTTTAGTGTTGCTAGCCAGCCTATCAGCATGCTAGGATAGAGGGAGGGAGGTTTTGGTGTTGCTAGCCAGCCTATCAGCATGCTAGGATAGAGGGAGGGAGGTTTTAGTGTTGGCAGCCAGCCTATCAGCATGCTAGGATAGAGGGAGGGAGGTTTTAGTGTTGCAGCCAGCCTATCAGCATGCTAGGATAGAGGGAGGGAGGTTTTAGTGTTGCTAGCCAGCCTATCAGCATGCTAGGATAGAGGGAGGGAGGTTTTGGTGTTGCTAGCCAGCCTATCAGCATGCTAGGATAGAGGGAGGGAGGTTTTAGTGTTGGCAGCCAGCCTATCAGCATGCTAGGATAGAGGGAGGGAGGTTTTAGTGTTGGCAGCCAGCCTATCAGCATGCTAGGATAGAGGGAGGGAGGTTTTAGTGTTGGCAGCCAGCCTATCAGCATGCTAGGATAGAGGGAGGGAGGTTTTAGTGTTGGCAGCCAGCCTATCAGCATGCTAGGATAGAGGGAGGGAGGTTTTAGTGTTGGCAGCCAGCCTATCAGCATGCTAGGATAGAGGGAGGGAGGTTTTAGTGTTGCCAGCCAGCCTATCAGCATGCTAGGATAGAGGGAGGGAGGTTTTAGTGTTGCTAGCCAGCCTATCAGCATGCTAGGATAGAGGGAGGGAGGTTTTGGTGTTGCTAGCCAGCCTATCAGCATGCTAGGATAGAGGGAGGGAGGTTTTAGTGTTGGCAGCCAGCCTATCAGCATGCTAGGATAGAGGGAGGGAGGTTTTAGTGTTGGCAGCCAGCCTATCAGCATGCTAGGATAGAGGGAGGGAGGTTTTAGTGTTGGCAGCCAGCCTATCAGAATGGACTGCCGGCCATATTTGGTGGGGTTGTAATTGTTCTGGTTTCACCGCTGTACATGTCAAAGGTCAACGATTAAACTGGCCTTTCATTTTACACACATGGATTTTTATCTTCTGCTCTTCGAGTTACTGATAGCTACCAGACTGACAAATGTCCCCTGCCACACAATCACAGACTTGTAAAGTTATAGACAGACATTTTGGAATGATGTGCAGCACTCCCCACTGTGTGCCCAGACATCAATTCAATGTCTATTCAACGTTGGTTCAACCACTGTGTGCCCAGCGGGTAGTTTAGGACAGATAGATTATTTGTGCTGTGTCATGATTTAATTAAATCATACCTGGACATTTTTGATTGGAGAAAAAAAAACACAAAACTGTTTAAATGAATGATAATTTAGTGTGATTAGATGAAAATTGATAATGTTTAACTGTATATACTTACAATATTATTTTACCTGAGTTTTAGCTTGCAGTTGGTTTGTTTTCGTTTCTCATGTCATGTGAGGTCATCTCTAGGGCCCCAGAAGGACAGTCCCCAGAATCAGAGAACTATCTCTGGGATATTTGTTTTTCATCCTGGCTGCATGCCTGTCTCATCTTTTCTGTCTTTGTTACCTCAGATCCACATGTTTCTCTCTCTACCTCTCTCTCTTCCTCTCTCTGTTTCACTCTTCCTCTCTCTGCCTCTCTCTATTTATCTCTTCCTCTCTCTCCCTCTCTCTCCCTCTCTCTATTTATCTCTTCCTCTCTCTCCCTCTCTCTCTATTTATCTCTTCCTCTCTCCCTCTCTCTATTTCTCTCTTCCTCTCTCCCTCTCTCTATTTCTCTCTTCCTCTCCCCCTCTCTCTCTCCCTCTTCCTCTCTCTCCCTCTCTCTATTCATCTCTTCCTCTCTCTCCCTCTCTCTCTATTTATCTCTTCCTCTCTCTCCCTCTCTCTATTTCTCTCTCCCTCTCTCTCCCTCTCTCTCCCTCTCTCTTCCTCTCTCTCCCTCTCTCTTCCTCTCTCTTCCTCTCTCTCCCTCTCTCTATTTCTCTCTTCCTCTCTCTCTCCCTCTTCCTTTCTCTCTCTCTCTCTTCCTCTCTCCCTCTATTTCTCTCTCCCTCTCTCTCCCTCTCTCTATTTCTCTCTCCCCCTCTCCCTCTCTCCCTCCCTCTCTTCCTCCCTCCCTCTCTCTTCCTCTCTCTTCCTCTCTCTCCCTCTCTCTATTTCTCTCTTCCTCTCTCCCTCTATTTCTCTCTCCCTCTCTCTCCCTCTCTCTCCCTCTCTCTCCCTCTCTCTTCCTCTCTCTTCCTCTCTCTCCCTCTCTCCTCTTCCTCTCTCTCTCCCTCTTCCTCTCTCTCTCTCCCTCTTCCTCTCTCTCCCTCTCTCTATTTCTCTCTCCTCTCTCTATTTCTCTCTTCCTCTCTCCCTCTCTCTTCCTCTCTCTTCCTCTCCCTCTCTCTCTCTCTCCCTCTTCCTCTCTCTCCCTCTCTCTATTTCTCTCTCCCTCTCTCTTCTTCTCTCTTCCTCTCTCTCCCTCTCTCTGTCCCCATATTTTCCTTCTCTTGTATTTTTTTCCCCCCTAAAGAAGGCCCCTGGCTACCACCCTACAGCAGTAGTACAGACAGACAGACGGACAGACAGACGGACGGGGTGTTACAAGTTGTTCTTTGTTATCATCACTTTTTACAACTAACACAGTGTAGAATTCAACCAGAACCACTCAGGCTCGGAACAGGAAGAGAATTACCACCTCCCCCCCTTTTCTCCTTTCTAAGTATCCCACGATGAAAAGTATTTTGCGAACTCCCACACAAAGATGTTGAGTGAATAGTCAAAAGGGAAGTAAAAGAGTATTAATTGTTGGTGAAAGCTCCAGCCTTCTCTCGTCTATCTGAGTGGGGAGTAGGAGGATGTTTTTTCTCGCCGTGTGTGAGCCAGACTAGCTCTAGCCAGGCTAACTCTAGCCAGGCTAACTCTAGCCAGACTAGCTCTAGCCAGACTAGCTCTAGCCAGGCTAACTCTAGACAGGTTAACTCTAGACAGACTAGCTCTAGACAGGCTAACTCTAGCCAGGCTAACTCTAGACAGGTTAACTCTAGACAGGTTAACTCTAGCCAGGCTAACTCTAGCCAGGCTAACTCTAGCCAGACTAGCTCTAGCCAGACTAGCTCTAGCCAGGCTAACTCTAGACAGGTTAACTCTAGACAGACTAGCTCTAGACAGGCTAACTCTAGCCAGGCTAACTCTAGACAGGTTAACTCTAGACAGGTTAACTCTAGCCAGGCTAACTCTAGACAGGCTAACTCTAGACAGACTAGCTCTAGACAGGCTAACTCTAGACAGACTAGCTCTAGCCAGGCTAACTCTAGCCAGGCTAACTCTAGACAGGTTAACTCTAGACAGACTAGCTCTAGACAGGCTAACTCTAGCCAGGCTAACTCTAGACAGGCTAACTCTAGACAGGCTAACTCTAGAGAACTATATTGAGACCATCCACACTTCCTCCACCAAGGCTATATTGAGACCCATCCACACTTCCTCCACTAAGGCTATATTCAGACCCATCCACACTTCCTCCACTAAAGCTATATTGAAACCCATCCACACTTCCTCCACTAAGGCTATATTGAAACCCATCCACACTTCCTCCACTAAAGCTATATTGAAACCCATCCACACTTCCCCCACTAAGGCTATATTGAGACTCATCCACACTTCCTCCACTAAGGCTATATTGAGACCCATCCACACTTCCTCCACCAATGCTATATTGAAACCCATCCACACTTCCTCCACTAAGGCTATATTCAGACCCATCCACACTTCCTCCACCAAGGCTATATTGAGACCCATCCACACTTCCTCCACTAAGGCTATATTCAGACCCATCCACACTTCCTCCACTAAGGCATGACATGGTACCCTCCCCACTGAGCACACACTGGTTGAATCAATGTTGTTTCCACGTCATTTAAACTAAATACGTCAAACCAATGTTGAATTTACGTTGAAATGACGTCTGTGCTCAGTGGGTATTCACTATATAGTGCACTACTTTTATAGGGCTTTGGTATAAAGTATTGGAAATGAGGGTGCCATTTGGGACGCAGCAGAGATGCATACAAAGCTCTCCCCTCAATAATCTACACACAATATCCATTAATGACAATACATTTTTGCTAATTTATTAAGAATAAAACCTGAAATATCACATTTACATAAGTATTCAGACCCTTTACTCAGTACTTTGTTGAAGAACCTTTGGCAGCGATTACAGCCTTGAGTCTTCTTGGGTATGATGCTACAAGCTTGGCACACCTGTATTTGGGGAGTTTCTCCCATTCTTCTCTGCACATCCTCTCAAGCTATGTCAGGTTGGATGGGGAGCGTCGCTGCACAGCTATTTTCAGGTCTCTCCAGAGATGTTCGATCTTGTTCAAGTCCGGGCTCTGGCTGGGTCACTCAAGGACATTTAGAGACTTGTCCCGAAGCCACTCCTGCGTTGTCTTGGCTGTGTGCTTAGGGTCGTTGTCCTGATGGAAGGTGAACCTTCGCACCAGTCTGAGGTCCTGAGCGCTCTGGAGTAGGTTTTCATTAAGGATCTCTCTGTACTTTGCTCCGTTTATCTTTGCCTCGCTCCTGTCTAGTCTCCCAGTCCCTGCCACTGAAAAACATCCCCACAGCATGATGCTGCCACCACCATGCTTCACCGTAGGGATGGTGCCAGGTTTCCTCCAGACGTGACGCTTGGCATTCAAGCCAAAGAGTTCATTCTTGGTTTCATCAGACCAGAGAATCTTGTTTCTTATGGTCTGAGAGTCTTTAGGTGCCTTTTGGCAAACTCCAAGTGGGCTGTCATGTGCCTTTTACTGAGGAGTGGCTTCTGTCTGGCCACTCAACCATAAAGACCTGATTGGTGGAGTGCTGCAGAGATGGTTGTCCTTCTGGAAGGTTCTCCCATCTCCACAGAGGAACGATGGCACTCTGTCAGAGTGACCATTGGATTTATGGTGACCTCCCTGACCAAAAATCTAATCAAAGTCAAATTAAATTGTATTGTTCACATACACGTGGTTAGCAGATAATGCGAGTGTAGCGAAATGCTTGTGCTTCTAGTTCTGACAGTGCAGTAATATCTAACAAGTAATATCTAACATATTCACAACAACTTCCTTATATACACAAATGTAAAGGGGTGAATGAGAATATGTACATAAATATATGGATGAGCGATGGCCGTGCGGCATAGACAAGATGCAATAGATGGTATAGACTACAGTATATACATATGAGATGAGTAATGTAGGATATGTAAACATTATATAAAGTGGCATTATTTAAAGTGGCTTGTGATACCTTTATTAAATCAATTTATTAAATTGGCCAGTGATTTTGGTCTGTATGTAGGCAGCAGCCTCTCTGTGTTAGTGATGGCTGTTTAACAGTCTGATGGCCTTGAGATAGAAGTTGTTTTTCAGTGTCTCGGTCCCAGCTTTGATGCACCTGTACTGACCTCGCCTTCTAGATGATAGCGGGGTGAACAGGCCGTGGCTCGGGTGGTTGTTGTCCTTGATGATCTTTTTGGTCTTCCTGTGACATCGGGTGCTGTAGGTGTCCTGGAGGGCAGGTAGTTTGCCCCCGGTGATGCGTTGTGCAGACCTCACTACCCTCTAGAGAGCCTTACGGTTGTGGGTGGAGCAGTTGCCGTACCAGGCGGTGATACAGCCCGACAAGATGCTCTCATTTGTGCATCTGTAAAAGTTTGTGAGGGATTTAGGTGACAAGCCAAATTTCTTCAGTCTCCTGAGGTTGAAGAGCCGTTGTTGCACCTTCTTCACCACGCTGTCTGTGTGGGTGGACCATTTCAGTTTGTCTGTGATGTGTATGCCGAGGAACTTAAAACTTTCCACCTTCTCCACTGCTGTCCCATTGATGTGGATAGGGGGTGCTCTCTCTGCTGTTTCCTGAAGTCCACGATCATCTCCTTTGTTTTGTTGACATTGAGTGTGAGGTTGTTTTCCTGACACCACACTCCAAGTGCCCTCACCTCCTCCCTGTAGGCCGTCTCGTCGTTGTTGGTAATCAAGCCTTCTACTGTTGTGTCGTCTGCGAACTTGATGATTGAGTTGGAGGCGTGCATGGCCACGCAGTCATGGGTGAACAGGACGTACAGGAGGGGGTTGAGACCCAGGGCCTTATGTTCAATGATGAGCTTGGAGGGTACTATGGTGTTGAATGCTGAGCTGTAGTCAATGAACAGCATTCTTACATAGGTATTCCTCTTGTCCAGATGGGATAGGGCAGTGTGCAGTGTGATGGTGATTGCATCGTCTGTGGAATTGATGGGGCGGTATGCAAACTGAAGTGGGTCTAGGGTGGCAGGTAGTCTTTCAAAGCACTTCATGATGACAGAAGTGAGTACTACGGGGCGATAGTCATTTAGTTCAGTTACCTTTGCCTTCTTTGGTACATGAACAATGGTGGACATCTTGAAGCATGTGGGGACAGCAGACTGGGATAGGGAGAGATTGAATATGTCCGTAAACACACCAGCCAGCTGGTCTGCGCATGCTCTGAGGACGCGGCTAGGGATGCCGTCTGGGCCAGCAGCCTTGCGAGGGTTAACGCGTTTAAAATGTCTTACTCACTTTGTCCACGGAGAACGATAGAGGGGGCCAGCAGTCCTTGGTAGTAGGCCGCATTGGTGGCACTGTGTTATCCTCAAAGAGGGCAAAAAAGGTGTTTAACTTGTCTGGAAGCAAGACGTCGGTGTCCGTGACGTGGTTGTTTTTCTATTTGTAGTCCGTGATTTCCTGTAGACCCTGCCACATATGTCTCATGTCTGAGCCTCAGGATATATGGTTTCCAGTTTACATAGAGTCCAGTGAAGTTCCCTGAGGGCCGTCGTGGTATCGGCTTGAGGAGGGGTATACACGGCTGTGACTATAATCGAAGAGAATTCTCTTGGTAGATAATACGGTCGGCATTTGATTGTAAGGAATTCTAGGTCAGGTGAAGAAAAGGACGTGAGTTCCTGTATGTTGTTATGATTACACCATGAGTTGTTTAATCATGAAGCATACACCCCCGCCCTTTCTTCTTACCAGAGAGATGTTTGTTTCTGTCGGTGTGACGCGTGAAGAAACCAGGTGGCTGTACCGACTCTGACAACATATCCCGAGTGAGCCATGTTTCCGTGAAACAGAGAACGTTACAATCTCTGATGTCTCTCTGGAAGGCAACTCATGCCCTAATTTCGTCCACCTTGTTCTCTAGAGATTGGACATTGGCGAGTAATGTGCTCGGTAGCGGTGGGTGGTGTGCTCGCCTTCTAAGTCTGACCAGTATGACGCTCCGTCTGCCTCTCCTGCGGTGACGACGTTGTTTTGGATCGGGCCTCTGGGATTAGATCCATTGTCCAGGGTGGAGGCCCTTCTGGAAGGTTCTCCTACCTCCACAGAGGAACTCTGGAGCTCTGTCAGAGTGACCATCGGGTTCTTGGTCACCTCTCTGACCAAGGCCCTTCTCCCCCAACTGCTCAGTTTGGCCGGGCGGCCAGCTCTAGGAAGAGTCTCGGTGGTTCCAAACTTCTTCCATTTAAGAATGATGGAGGCCGATGTGTTCTTGGTGACCTTCAATGCTGCAGAACATTTGTTGGTACCCTTCCCCTGATCTGTGCCTCGACACAATCCTGTTACGGACAGTTCCTTCAACCTCATGGCTTGTTTTTTGCTCTGACATGCACTGTGAACTGTGGGACCTCATATAGACAGGTGTTTGCCTTTCCAAATCATGTCCAATCAATTGAATTTACCACAGGTGGACTCCAATCAAGTTGTAGAAACATCTCAAGGATGATCAATGGAAACAGGATGCACCTGAGCTCAATTTCCAGTCTCATAGCAAAGGGTCTGAATACTGATGTAAAAATATTGTTTTTTATTTTATTGTAATTAGAAATTTGCCCCCCAAAAAAATCAGTTTTCATTTCCTCATTATGGGGTATTGTGTGTAGATTGATGAGGAAATGTTTTTTTTTAAAATCCATTTAAGAATTAGGCTGTAACGTAACAAAATGTGGACAAAGTCAAGGGGTCTGAATAGTTTCAGGATGCGCTGGATATTCTGCTGATTTCTTCAGTTGGGTACCGGTTGAAATGTTATTTTCACATCTCTTTGTCTCGCTCTTCTTATTATCTCTCTCTCACTCCCTCCCTCTCCCCCTCTCTCTCTCTCACTCCCTCCCTCTCCCCCTCTCTCTCTCTCTCTCCCTCCTTCTCCCTCTCTCTCTCTCTTTCTCCCTCCCTCTACCCCTCTCCCCCTCGCTCTCTCTTTCTCCCTCCTTCTCCCTCTCTCTCTCTTTATCTCTCTCTCTCTCCCGCTCCCCCTCTCTCTCTCCCTCTCCGTTCCCCTTTCTCTCTCTCTCCCCTCTCTCTCCCTCTCTCTCTCGATACCTCTCCAATCCTCTCCTTCTCTCTCTATACCTCTCTATACCTCTCCCTCTCTCTCTATACCTCTCTCTCTCTCTCTCTCCCTATCTCTCTCTACCTCTCCATTCCTCTGCCTGTGTCTTGCCTTGGCTTGTGTGTGTGTGTGTGTGTGTGTGTGTGTGATGCTGCTTGTAATGTACGTGGTGTGTTTGTGTCACCATGCTGCTCTGTTTCTGCTCTCCTGTTTTGTAGTAAAACAACACCTAGTCTGCCTGTGTCTGTCATGGAAGCTGTTGCTGTTCAACCTCTCCCTTATATGTGTCTCTTATCTCCCCAAGCTCACTATCTGGAGAAGGTAGTGAAAGGTACGGCACACCTCCTTCCTTCCTCTCATCACAACTACACTACCCAACATTCACCTGGCAACAGTCATATCCAGTGGTCATACTACTTCCTCCTCCCCCACGTCCATATATGGCACCGCCTGCTCCTCAAAACAGCCTCAAATCACCAGTCAAAGGCTGTGTCTATATATTCTATATGTAGTGCGTTACTTTTGACCAGAGTCCTAACTGTCCTGGTCAGTAGTAGTGCACTACATAGGGATCAAGGGGCCATTCAGGGTGTGACAAAAATGTCCCACCTCCACCTGTACTCTCATCTTCACCATTATTGTCACATCTGGTCACCTGACTAACAGTCTCCATTTAGAATGTTCTCTCTGTCTCACCTGGTCACCTGACTAACAGTCTCCGCTTAGAATGTTCTCTCTGTCACACCTGGTCACCTGACTAACAGTCTCCGCTTAGAATGTTCTCTCTGTCACACCTGGTCACCTGACTAACAGTCTCCGCTTAGAATGTTCTCTCTGTCACACCTGGTCACCTGACTAACAGTCTCCACTTAGAATGTTCTCTCTGTCACACCTGGTCACCTGACTAACAGTCTCCACTTAGAATGTTCTCTCTGTCACACCTGGTCACCTGACTAACAGTCTCCGCTTAGAATGTTCTCTCTGTCACACCTGGTCACCTGACTAACAGTCTCCACTTAGAATGTTCTCTGTCACACCTGGTGAATCACACCGTTGTCCTTCCTCCTCCTCCTCTGTTGTGAGGCCTACTGGGGTTATGTGTGATATGACCCCCCCCTCACTCCTTCTCATCATGGGGAGAGAAGGGTTCTCTGTAACCTGAAGGAGGGAGAATGTGGGGGAGGAGGAGAGCAGAGGGTGAGGGAGGATAGAAGGGTTCTCTGTAGCCTGATGAGATGGGGAAGAGAGGGGGAGGGAGGGTTCTCTGTAGCCTGATGAGATGGGGAAGAGAGGGGGAGGGAGGGTTCTCTGTAGCCTGAAGGAGGGAGGAGATGGGGAGGAGGAGAGCAGAGGGTGAGGGAGGATAGAAGGGTTCTCTGTAGCCTGATGAGATGGGGAAGAGAGGGGGAGGGAGGGTTCTCTGTAGCCTGAAGGAGGGAGGAGATGGAGAGGAGAGGGGGAGGAGAGGAGAGGGGAGGGAGAGGAGAGGAGGGTTCTCTGTAGCCTGAAGGAGGGAGGAGATGGGGAGGAGAGGAGAGGGAGGAGAGGAGAGGAGAGGGGGAGGAGAGGAGAGGAGAGGGGGAGGGAGGGTTCTCTGTAGCCTGAAGGAGGGAGGAGATGGGGAGGAGAGGCAGAGGAGAGGGAGAGGAGAGGAGAGGAGAGGAGAGGAGAGGAGAGGAGAGGAGAGGAGAGAGAGGAGAGGAGAGGAGAGGAGAGGAGAGGAGAGGAGAGGAGAGGAGAGGAGAGGAGAGGAGAGGAGAGGAGAGGAGAGGAGAGGGGGAGGGAGGGTTCTCTGTAGCCTGAAGGAGGGAGGAGATGGGGAGGAGGAGAGGTGAGGAAGGTGGGAAGATGAAGGGGATAGGGGGTTCTCTGTCACCTGGTCCACCCATTATGGATGATATGCTGATGTGAGGAGGATCTGATATGTTATTTTATTTCTTACATGTTTTATTTAACCTTTATTTAACTAGGCAAGTCAGTTTAGAACAAATTCATATTTACAATGACGGTCTACCCCGGCCAAACCTAGACGACGCCGGGCCAATTGTGATAGTCCGGATGTGGTACAGCCTGGATTAGTGCTGGGGCCACAGCCACCCTACAACCTTGCTAATTAAACGGCTTGATGCTCTGGTGGGTGCAGCGCGGGAAGGGGGTGGAGGCTGAATGACATATCTACCTCTATATCTCTCTTTCTCTCTGTCACTCTCTCTCGCTATCTCTCTCTCGCTCTGTCTCTTTTTCTCTCTCTCTCTCTCCTTCTGACTATCACTTCAAACTTGAGGCCGAGGGAGGGAGGGAGGGAGGGACGGTGAGAGAGAGATATATAAGGAGAGAGATGGGGAGAGAGAGGGGAGAGATAAACAGACAGTGCTGGAGAGGGAACGTGAGGCAGTAAGCAAGCATTCCCAGAACTCCTGTACCAGCCCCTCTTGTTGCAGGTGGTCCAGAACTCCTGTACCAGCCCCTCTTGTTGCAGGTGGTCCAGAACTCCTGTACCAGCCCCTCTTGTTGCAGGTGGTCCAGAACTCCTGTACCAGCCCCTCTTGTTGCAGGTGGTCCAGAACTCCTGTACCAGCCTCTCTTGTTGCAGGTGGTCCAGAACTCCTGTACCAGCCTGTCTTGTTGCAGGTGGTCCAGAACTCCTGTACCAGCCCCTCTTGTTGCAGGTGGTGCAGAACTCCTGTACCAGCCCGTCTTGTTGCAGGTGGTCCAGAACTCCTGTACCAGCCCGTCTTGTTGCAGGTGGTCCAGAACTCCTGTACCAGCCCCTCTTGTTGCAGGTGGTCCAGAACTCCTGTACCAGCCCCTCTTGTTGCAGGTGGTCCAGAACTCCTGTACCAGCCCCTCTTGTTGCAGGTGGTCCAGAACTCCTGTACCAGCCCCTCTTGTTGCAGGTGGTCCAGAACTCCTGTACCAGCCCCTCTTGTTGCAGGTGGTCCAGAACTCCTGTACCAGCCCCTCTTGTTGCAGGTGTTCCATTACCAAAGACAGAGGGAGATGGAGGGATGGAGGGAGGGAGAGAGAGAGAGAGAGGGTAACTGTGTTTTCAGAGCGTCTGGGCAGGGCTGTGGGAGCGTGGGCCCCTGGGGCCATTCTGAAAGGCCTGCCAATTTAAGTTTGAACCGATGCCAGCAGAGAGAACATCTATATTTATTCATCCTTGTAATAAGCAGCTAATCATCTGTCTCCTCTGTGTTGATCCAACCAGAGCTGTTTTGTCACGATGGGTCTTTAAGAAGCCAAATGTTCTTTAAGCTCGACATTTAAGTAAGAGATATAATGCATCTCAAATGGAACCCTATTCTCAATATAGTGCACTCTGGGAAAAAATAGTGCACTATACACTGAGTGGACAAAACATTAGGAACACCTTTCTAATATTGAGTTGCACCCCCCTTATTGTCCTCAGAACAGACACAATTCGTCGGGACATGGACTCTACAAGGTGTCGAAAGCGTTCCACAGTGCCAATGTTGACTTCAATGCTTCCCACTGTTGTGTCAAGTTGGCTGGATGTGCTTTGGGTGGTGGACCATTCTTGATACACACAGGAAACTGTTGAGAGTGAAAAACCCAGCAGCGTTGCAGTTCTTTACACAAACCGGTGCGCCTGGCACCTACTACCATACCCCGTTCAAAGGCACTTAAATATTTTGTCTTTCCCATTCACCCTCTGAATGGCACACAGACACAATCCATGTCTCAATGGTCTCAAGGCTTAAAAATCCTTCTTTAACCCGTCATCCTCCCCTTCATCTACACTGATTTGAAGTGGATTTAACAAGTGACATCAATAAGGGAACATAGCTTTCATCTGGATTCACCTTTTCAGTCTATGTCATGGAAAGAGCAGGTGTTCTTAATGTTTTGTCTACACATAGGGATTTACCAACATTTTGGTTATTTTTAGTTTTTTTTAAAACAACTAATTGATCAACGTCAGTTCAATTATTAGAATTCCATTTAGGTTTTTCCTGTGAACTCAACGTGCAAACTTTCTCTAGAATTAAATCAGATCCAGTCTGAACTGTGTGATGTAGTAGGGAGTTGTAGTTTCTCTAGAGATAAATTAGATCCAGTCTGAACTGTGTGATGTAGTAGGGAGTTGTAGTTTCTCTAGAGATAAATCAGATCCAGCCTGAACTGTGTGATGTAGTAGGGAGTTGTAGTTTCTCTAGAGATAAATCAGATCCAGCCTGAACTGTGTGATGTAGTAGGGAGTTGTAGTTTCTCTAGAGATAAATCAGATCCAGCCTGAACTGTGTGATGTAGTAGGGAGTTGTAGTTTCTCTAGAGATAAATCAGATCCAGTCTGACCTGTGTGATGTAGTAGGGAGTTGTAGTTTCTCTAGAGATAAATCAGATCCAGCCTGCGGGGTGGGAGGAGCCGGTGTCCAGCTGAACGTGTAGTAGGGAGTTGTAGTTTCTCTAGAGATAAATCAGATCCAGTCTGAACTGTGTGATGTAGTAGGGAGTTGTAGTTTCTCTAGAGATAAATCAGTTCAGGAGGAGTAGATGATATCTGATGTACAGTTCAGGAGATGATGATATCTGATGTACGGTTCAGGAGGAGATGATATCGACGTACGGTTCAGGAGGAGATGATATCTGACGTACGGTTCAGGAGGAGCAGATGATATCTGACGTACGGTTCAGGAGGAGGGAGATGATATCTGACGTACGGTTCAGGAGGAGGGAGATGATATCTGACGTACGGTTCAGGAGGAGGGAGATGATATCTGACGTACGGTTCAGGAGGAGCAGATGATATCTGACGTATGGTTCAGGTTGGAGCAGATGATATCTGACGTACGGTTCAGGAGGAGATGATATCTGAACTACGGTTCAGGAGGAGGGAGATGATATCTGACGTACGGTTCAGGAGGAGGGAGATGATATCTGACGTACGGTTCAGGAGGAGATGATATCTGACGTACGGTTCAGGTTGGAGCAGATGATATCTGACGTACGGTTCAGGAGGAGCAGATGATATCTGACGTACGGTTCAGGAGGAGGGAGATGATATCTGACGTACGGTTCAGGAGCAGATGATATCTGACGTACGGTTCAGGAGGAGGGAGATGATATCTGACGTACGGTTCAGGAGCAGATGATATCTGACGTACGGTTCAGGAGGAGGGAGATGATATCTGACGTACGGTTCAGGAGCAGATGATATCTGACGTACGGTTCAGGAGGAGGGAGATGATATCTGACGTACGGTTCAGGAGGAGGAGATGATATCTGACGTACGGTTCAGGAGGAGGGAGATGATATCTGACGTACGGTTCAGGAGGAGGAGATGATATCTGACGTACGGTTCAGGAGGAGGGAGATGATATCTGACGTACGGTTCAGGAGGAGGGAGATGTTATCTGACGTACGGTTCAGGAGGAGATGATATTTGACGTACGGTTCAGGAGGAGGGAGATGTTATCTGACGTACGGTTCAGGAGGAGATGATATCTGACGTACGGTTCAGGAGGAGAAGAGGATTATGGATGGTTTTGAGCTGCGGTGTTACATACGTACGTAAATAATGCGTTAAATAGGTTTTTTTAGATATCAATACCACGTTCAGGCGATACTTGAGGAAAGAGCTGCAGTACATACAAGGTCTCTGGGTCAAACGAGGCGCCGTATACGAGGGTTGAAGTGAGACGTCTATGAGGGTTTAAGTGAGACGTATACGAGGGTTGAAGTGAGACGTCTATGAGGGTTTAAGTGAGACGTATACGAGGGTTGAAGTGAGACGTCTATGAGGGTTTAAGTGAGACGTATACGAGGGTTGAAGTGAGACGTATACGAGGGTTGAAGTGAGACGTATACGAGGGTTGAAGTGAGACGTATACGAGGGTGAGACGTATACGAGGGTTGAAGTGAGACGTATACGAGGGTTGAAGTGACTGCTTGTAAGAGCACCACCTATAGGCTAATTGGTGACATTATTTTAAACCCTTAAAAATGTTTAAAAAAAATAAAATAACAATAAAAAGAGAGAATACCAATAGTTTCGCTGTGAATATTTATTTATTTATTTATTTATTTATTGACAATTGTTATATAATCATATTGATTTTACATTGGACGGCGTTTAATATTATCGTACACATAAACCGTTTTGTGATGCAGAATATAGCTCTGCTAAGCCAGTAGCGTCCCAAATAGCACCCTATGCGCTACTTTTGACCAGAGCCCATATCTTTGGTCAAAAAGTAGTGCACTATTTAGGGAATAGAGTGCCATTTGGGACACAGCCAATAAATAAATAAATACAAAATTATTCCAATGTGCTGTAGTAAAGAGTTAGAAGGGGAGAATCCCGTGTTTCCTGATTGTGCTGCTGCTGGGGGATATGAGAATCTTCACTCCAGGTGTATCAAATCAATCGTTATAGCTGCTACGTTATCGTAGGATCACTGTAAAAAAAAAAAAAAAATACTCTAGCTTGGGGAATACGTAAACATCAGCCACAACAAACTCATTTGAGGGAGTGCAGATGAGAATCAGCTATGGAGAAATGTTTGTTGTACATGGTCCCTGTCAAATGAGTATAAACAAACAAGACAAGAGAACGAAGAAACAAAACTACTCTTCAAACTTCTATTGTCTTCTTCTACTGTGCATTCGGAAAGTATTCAGACCCCTTCCCCCTTTTTCCACATTTTGTGACGTTACATCCTTGTTAAATATTGTTTCGCTCTCATCAATCTACACACGATACCCCATAATGACATCACAATACCCCATAATGACATCACAATACCCCATAATGACATCACAATACCCCATAATGACATCACAATACCCCATAATGACAAAGCAAAAGCAGGTTTAAAAAAATAAAAAATAAAACAGAAATACCTTATTTACATAACTATTCAGACCTTTTTCCTATGAGACATGAAATTTGAGCTCAGGTGCATCCTGTTTCCATTGATCATCCTTGAGATGTTTCTACGACTTGATTGGAGTCCACCTGCGGTAAATTCAATTGATTGTGTGTAGATTGAATAGGAAACAAAGTTATATTTAATCAGCTTTAGAATAAGGCTGTAAAGGAGCAAAATGTGGAAAAAGTCAAGGAGTCTGATACTCTCTGAATGCACAGTATATTTATATTTATATTTATTTATTTATTTGTTTGTTGTCTTCTTCTATTGTCTCCTATTGTCTCATGTTGTCTTCTTCTATTGTCTCCTAAGTTTTTCATTCTCTTCTTTGTTTTTCTTACCATCTTTCCATGCGTGTGTTTTGTTGTTAAACTTTGCTATAATTAGTTGATATTCTGTGCCAACGTGTGTGGTGATACCTCTCTGTTCTGTGTCTGACTGTGTACTTGTATGTCTCTCTAACAGAGGGCTGCCCTGGTCTGTGTAACGGGAACGGCAGGTGTACCCTGGGTAATAACGGCTGGTACTGTGTGTGTCAGCTTGGCTGGAGAGGAACAGGATGTGACACGTCCATGGAGACGGCCTGCAGCGACGGAAAGGACAACGATGGAGGTAAATTGTCGACTACATTTGGAATAATAACAATGACTATACTATAACACCATAGCCTAACATCAATGACTATACAATAACACCATAGCCTAACACCAATGACTATACTATAACACCATAGCCTAACACCAATGACTATACTATAACACCATAGCCTAACACCAATGACTATACCATAACACCATAGCCTAACACCAATGACTATACTATAACACCATAGCCTAACACCAATGACTATACCATAACACCATAGCCTAACACCAATGACTATACCATAACACCATAGCCTAACACCAATGACTATACCATAACACCATAGCCTAACACCAATGACTATACTATAACACCATAGCCTAACACCAATGACTATACCATAACACCATAGCCTAACACCAATGACTATACCATAACACCATAGCCTAACACCAATGACTATACCATAACACCATAGCCTAACACCAATGACTATACAATAACACCATAGCCTAACACCAATGACTATACCATAACACCATAGCCTAACACCAATGACTATACCATAACACCATAGCCTAACACCAATTATTATACTATAACACCATAGCCTAACACCAATGACTATACCATAACACCATAGCCTAACATCAATGACTATACAATAACACCATAGCCTAACATCAATGACTATACTATAACACCAATGACTATACTATAACACCATAGCCTAACACCATAGCCATGTTATGACCCAGATACCCTACAACTGCAGAGAGATACAGGGAGACTAGCTTATCCATCACTATGCCCTACAACTGCAGAGAGGTACTATACTGTAACACCATAGCCTAACACCAATGACTATACTATAACACCATAGCCTAACACCAATGACTATACTATAACACCAATGACTATATTATAACACCAATGACTATACTATAACACCAATGACTATACTATAACACCAATGACTATATTATAACACCAATGACTATATTATAACACCAATGACTATACTATAACACCATAGCCTAACACCAATGACTATACTATAACACCATAGCCTAACACCAATGACTATAATATAACACCAATGACTATAATATAACACCAATGACTATAATATAACACCAATGACTATAATATAACACCAATGACTATACTATAACACCAATGACTATACTAAAACACCATAGCCTAACACCAATGACTATACTATAACACCATAGCCTAACACCAATTATTATACTATAACACCAATGACTATATTATAACACCAATGACTATACTATAACACCAATGACTATAATATAACATCATAGCCTAACACCAATGATTATACTATAACACCAATGACTATAACATAACACCATAGCCTAACACCAGTGACTATACTATAACACCAATGACTATATTATAACACCATAGCCTAACACCAATGACTATAGTATAACACCAATGACTAGATTACAACACAGATGACTATACTATAACACCATAGCCTAACACCAATGACTATACTATAACACCATAGCCTCACACCAATGACTATATTATAACACCATAGCCTAACACCAATGGCTATATTATAACACCATAGCCTAACACCAATGACTGTACTATAACACCAATGACTATAATATAACACCAATGACTATATTATAACACCAATGACTATACTATAACACCATAGCCTAACACCAATGATTATATTATAACACCACAGCCTAACACCAATGACTGTACTATAACACCAATGACTATATTATAACAGCAATGACTATACTATAACACCATAGCCTAACACCAATGACTATACAATAACACCATAGCCTAACACCAATGACTGTACTATAACACCAATGACTATATTATAACACCAATGACTATATTATAACACCATAGCCTAACACAAATGACTATATTATAACACCAATGACTATACTATAACACCATAGCCTAACACCAATGACTATACTATAACACCATAGCCTAACACCAATTACTATATTATAACACCATAGCCTAACACCAATGACTGTACTATAACACCAATGACTATATTATAACACCAATGACTATACTATAACACCATAGCCTAACACCAATGACTATACCATAACACCATAGCCTAACATCAATGACTATACAATAACACCATAGCCTAACACCAATGACTATACCATAACACCATAGCCTAACACCAATTATTATACTATAGCACCATAGCCTAACACCAATGACTATACCATAACACCATAGCTTAACATCAATGACTATACAATAACACCATAGCCTAACATCAATGACTATACTATAACACCAATGACTATACTATAACACCATAGCCTAACACCATAGCCATGTTATGACCCAGATACCCTACAACTGCAGAGAGATACAGGGAGACTAGCTTATCCATCACTATGCCCTACAACTGCAGAGAGGTACTATACTGTAACAACATAGCCTAACACCAATGACTATACTATAACACCATAGCCTAACACCAATGACTATACTATAACACCAATGACTATATTATAACACCAATGACTATACTATAACACCAATGACTATACTATAACACCAATGACTATATTATAACACCAATGACTATACTATAACACCAATGACTATACTATAACACCATAGCCTAACACCAATGATTATACTATAACACCATAGCCTAACACCAATGACTATAATATAACACCAATGACTATAATATAACACCAATGACTATACTATAACACCATAGCCTAACACCAATGACTATACTATAACACCATAGCCTAACATCAATGACTATACTATAACACCAATGATTATACTATAACACCAATGACTATACTATAACACCAATGACTATAACATAACACCATAGCCTAACACCAGTGACTATACTATAACACCATAACCTAACACCAATGACTATAGTATAACACCAATGACTAGATTACAACACAGATGACTATACTATAACACCATAGCCTAACACCAATGGCTATATTATAACACCATAGCCTAACACCAATGACTGTACTATAACACCAATGACTATATTATAACACCAATGACTATACTATAACACCATAGCCTAACACCAATGACTATATTATAACACCATAGCCTAACACCAATGACTATACTATAACACCATAGCCTAACACCTACTATTAGCACCCGGTGTCCACTCTTACCCCACAGATAACCATTCATTTTTTATTTATTTAACTAGGCAAATCAGTTAAGAACAAATTCTTATTTTACAATGACGGCCTACCCCTTGCCAAACCCAAACCCGGACGACACTGGGCCAATTTTGCGCCGCCTTATGGGACTCCCAATAACAGCCGGTTGTGATACAGCCTGAAATCGAACCAGGGTCTGTGGTGACGCATCTATCGTTGAGATGCAGTGCCTTAAGACCGCTGTGCCACTCGGGAAGCCCCAACTGGTTAGGAGGTCTCGACTAACTGTTCGTGACTCCAGTAGTGTTGAAGAGCAACAACATCCAGTCTATCTACTGTGAATTAGATGTCGATCCAGACGTCTGAAAGGCTCCAGACAGGCCTGTACATATTCTGCTCCACTTAGAACCTGGCTTCTTAGAAAACAAAGAACAGAAACACCCTGTCCTGGTGAGAATTAGTAGTGGGCTGTGAGTTGATCCCTCGTTTCCACGTACACAGGAAGCTGTGTTAGAGCCCAGAGTGGGCATGTCTGGCCCCACCAGTACAGACCTCTTGCTAGGCCCCATCGGGCCCTCTAATCATCCCAGGGCATAGCCAGGCACACCTCTCACCCAGCAGGAGACGCAGGGCCTTCTGGAGAACACGTTGGAGACGTGCCCTGATCCAGCCAGCCGCGTTATGACCCAGATACAGCCCTGATTCAGCCAGCTAGCCGTGTTATGACCCAGATACAGCCCTGATTCAGCCTGCCGCGTTATGACCCAGATACAGCCCTGATTCAGCCAGTCAGCCGCGTTATGACCCAGACACAGCCCTGATTCAGCCTGCCGCGTTATGACCCAGATACAGTCCTGATTCAGCCTGCCGCGTTATGACCCAGATACAGCCCTGATTCAGCCAGCCACGTTATGACCCAGATACAGCCCTGATTCAGCCAGCCGTGTTATGACCCAGATACAGCCCTGATTCAGCCAGCCACGTTATGACCCAGATACAGCCCTGATTCAGCCAGTCAGCCGCGTTATGACCCAGATACAGCCCTGATTCAGCCAGCCGCGTTATGACCCAGATACAGCCCTGATTCAGCCAGCCGTGTTATGACCCAGATACAGCCCTGATCCAGCCAGCCGTGTTATGACCCAGACACAGTCCTGATTCAGCCAGCTAGCCGTGTTATGACCCAGATACAGCCCTGATTCAGTCAGCCGCGTTATGACCCAGATACAGCCCTGATTCAGCCAGCCGTGTTATGACCCAGATACAGCCCTGATTCAGCCAGTCAGCCGCGTTATGACCCAGATACAGCCCTGATTCAGCCAGCCGTGTTATGACCCAGATACAGCCCTGATTCAGCCAGCCGTGTTATGACCCAGACACAGCCCTGATTCAGCCAGCCGTGTTATGACCCAGATACAGCCCTGATTCAGCCAGCCGTGTTATGACCCAGATACAGTCCTGATTCAGCCAGCCGTGTTATGACCCAGATACAGCCCTGATTCAGCCAGCCTGCCGCGTTATGACCCAGATACAGCCCTGATTCAGCCAGCCGTGTTATGACCCAGACACTCTACAACTGCAGAGAGATACAGTCCTGTGTGTGAATCAGTTGGTAGATTACCTGTGTCTGCATTGCAACGGTTTGTGGATTTGATTCCCCGCTGGAGCCATCGATATGAAAACATTTATGCACCTATGACTGTTAAGTCACTTTGGATAAAAGTGCCTGCTAAATGGCATATGTTATGTTGTCTAGGATATATTCACTAGTTTGTACCTCTACACTCCCTGGGCCCAAAATGGCGGAGAGAGAGAGACTATTACATCTACGTCATTTAGCAGACGCTCTTATCCAGAGCGACTTACAGTAGTGAATACGTACATTTCATTAAAAAAAAATTTGTACTGGCCCCTCATGGGAATCGAACCCACAACCCTGGCGTTGCACACACCATGCTCTACCAACTGAGCCACAGGCCCATTGCTTTACCTTTCCTGGGACCAACATGGCAGAGAGAGAGAGAGAGAGAGAGAGCGAGAGAGAGAGAGAGAGAGCTTCAGCCTAGCTAGCTATCATGGATTTGACTTCTAACAGGTACGAGGCAGGCAGTGAGAGTGTTTGTCTACCAGTTGATGTGCCCCTCAATGGCAGAAAAGAGAGCGCTGTAATGCCAGTCAGGAATTGAGCCAGGCAGACAGAAAGGGAGGAAGAAGGAATTAGTATTGGTATCTTCCATCTGGCTAGGATATAGGTATGGGTGGGATAGGAGCTCCTGGAATCGGAGAGCAAGAAAGTGTTGATGACCCAGTTCACATGAAGTAAACTACAGAGCTAACGCACAGACAGGAAGTAAACTACAGAGCTAACACACAGGCAGGAAGTAAAGTGCAGCGCTAACGCACAGACAGGAAGTAAAGTGCAGCGCTAACGCACAGCCAGGAAGTAAAGTGCAGCGCTAACGCACAGACAGGAAGTAAAGTGCAGCGCTAACGCACAGACAGGAAGTAAAGTGCAGCGCTAACGCACAGGCAGGAAGTAAAGTGCAGCGCTAACGCACAGGCAGGAAGTAAAGTGCAGCGCTAACACACAGACAGGAAGTAAAGTGCAGCGCCAACACACAGACAGGAAGTAAAGTGCAGCGCTAACACACAGACAGGAAGTAAAGTGCAGTGCTAACGCACAGACAGGAAGTAAAGTGCAGCGCTAACGCACAGACAGGAAGTAAAGTGCAGCGCTAACGCACAGACAGGAAGTAAAGTGCAGCGCTAATGCACAGACAGGAAGTAAAGTGCAGCGCTAATGCACAGACAGGAAGTAAAGTGCAGCGCTAACACACAGACAGGAAGTAAAGTGCAGTGCTAACGCACAGACAGGAAGTAAAGTGCAGCGCTAACGCACAGACAGGAAGTAAAGTGCAGCGCTAACACACAGACAGGAAGTAAAGTGCAGCGCTAACGCACAGACAGGAAGTAAAGTGCAGCGCTAACACACAGACAGGAAGTAAAGTGCAGCGCTAACGCACAGACAGGAAGTAAAGTGCAGCGCTAACACACAGACAGGAAGTAAAGTGCAGCGCCAACACACAGACAGGAAGTAAAGTGCAGTGCTAACACACAGACAGGAAGTAAAGTGCAGCGCCAACACACAGACAGGAAGTAAAGTGCAGTGCTAACACACAGACAGGAAGTAAAGTGCAGCGCTAACACACAGACAGGAAGTAAAGTGCAGTGCTAACACACAGACAGGAGGTAAAGTGCAGCGCCAACACACAGACAGGAAGTAAAGTGCAGTGCTAACACACAGACAGGAAGTAAAGTGCAGCGCTAACACACAGACAGGAAGTAAAGTGCAGTGCTAACACACAGGCAGGAAGTAAAGTGCAGCGCTAACGCACAGACAGGAAGTAAAGTGCAGCGCTAACGCACAGACAGGAAGTAAAGTGCAGCGCTAACACACAGACAGGAAGTAAAGCGCTAACACACAGACAGGAAGTAAAGTGCTAACACACAGACAGGAAGTAAAGTGCTAACACAGACAGGAAGTAAAGTGCAGCGCTAACACACAGACAGGAAGAAAAGTGCAGCGCTAACACACAGACAGGAAGTGAAGTGCCGTACTAACACACAGACAGGAAGTAAAGTGTAGCGCCAACACACAGACAGTAAGTAAAGTGCAGTGCTAACGCACAGACAGGAAGTAAAGTGCGGTGCTAACACACAGACAGGAAGTAAAGTGCTAACACACAGACAGGAAGTAAAGTGCTAACACACAGACAGGAAGTAAAGTGCAGCGCTAACACACAGACAGGAAGTAAAGTGCAGTGCCAACACACAGACAGGAAGTAAAGTGCAGCGCTAACGCACAGACAGGATGTAAAGTGCAGCGTTAACGCACAGACAGGAAGTAAAGTGCAGCGCTAACACACAGACAGGAAGTAAAGTGCAGCGCTAACACACAGACAGGAAGTAAAGTGCAGCGCTAACACACAGACAGGAAGTAAAGTGCAGCGCCAACACACAGACAGGAAGTAAAGTGCAGCGCCAACACACAGACAGGAAGTAAAGTGCAGCGCTAACACACATCAGCAGGTTCTGGAGTGGTGAATCATTACAGCCCCTAATTACAGCAGGAAGTCAGCTGTGGGCTGGAGGTGCTAAAGGATGGCTGCACTTCCTGGTTTTAGATTTGGTTCATTAAGAAATGCCAGCGGCCGTGACTAAATTCAGATGTGAGTTGTTTGTGGGTGTGATTTGATGTGTGTGTGTGTGTGTTTGTGTGTGTGTGTGTGTGTGTGTGTGTGTGTGTGTGTGTGTGTGTGTGTGTGTGTTCGCAAGGTGGGAAGATTTAGCGAAATTATTTCAGAAATTAAATCAAATCAAATGTATTTGTTACATTCTTCATAAACAACAGGTGTGGACTAACAGTGAATTGCTAACTTACAGGCCCTTCCCAACAACAACACGGTGAATGATGATAACTTGGTTATATACACAGGGTGCCAGTCCCACGTTGATGATAACTTGGTTATATACACAGGGTGCCAGTCCCACGTTGATGATAACTTGGTTATATACACAGGGTACCAGTTCCACGTTGATGATAACTTGGTTATATACACAGGGTACCAGTTCCACGTTGATGATAACTTGGTTATATACACAGGGTACCAGTCCCACGTTGATGATAACCTGGTTATATACACAGGGTGCCAGTCCCACGTTGATGATAACTTGGTTATATACACAGGGTACCAGTTCCACGTTGATGATAACTTGGTTATATACACAGGGTACCAGTTCCACGTTGATGATAACCTGGTTATATACACAGGGTGCCAGTCCCACGTTGATGATAACTTGGTTATATACACAGGGTACCAGTTCCACGTTGATGATAACTTGGTTATATACACAGGGTACCAGTTCCACGTTGATGATAACTTGGTTATATACACAGGGTACCAGTTCCACGTTGATGATAACCACTCAGATATCCTCTAACTCCTCAGATAGCCTCTAACTCCTCAGATAGCCTCTAACTCCTCAGATAGCCTCTAACTCCTCAGATAGCCTCTACTCCTCAGATAGCCTCTACCCCTCAGATAGCCTCTACCCCCTCAGATAGCCTCTACCCCCTCAGATAGCCTCTACCCCTCAGATATGCTCTACCCCTCAGATAGCCTCTACTCCTCAGATAGCCTCTACCCCTCAGATAGCCTCTACCCCCTCAGATAGCCTCTACCCCTTCAGATAGCCTCTACTCCTCAGATAGCCTCTAACTCCTCAGATAGCCTCTACTCCTCAGATATCCTCTACCCCCTCAGATAGCCTCTACTCCTCAGATAGCCTCTACCCCCTCAGATAGCCTCTACCCCTCAGATAGCCTCTACTCCTCAGATAGCCTCTACCCCTCAGATATCCTCTACCCCCTCAGATAGCCTCTACCTCCTCAGATAGCCTCTACCCCTCAGATATCCTCTACCCCCTCAGATAGCCTCTACCCCCTCAGATAGCCTCTACCCCCTCAGATAGCCTCTACCCCCTCAGATAGCCTCTACTCCTCAGATAGCCTCTACCACTCAGATAGCCTCTACTCCTCAGATAGCCTCTACCCCCTCAGACAGCCTCTACCCCCTCAGATAGCCTCTACCCCCTCAGATAGCCTCTACCCCCTCAGATAGCCTCTACTCCTCAGATAGCCTCTACCACTCAGATAGCCTCTACTCCTCAGATAGCCTCTACCCCCTCAGATAGACTGTCTGGGCCCTGACTGCTGTCTGTATAACACTATATTCCCCTTCCAGATGGTTTGGTGGACTGTCTGGACCCTGACTGCTGTCTGTATAACACTATATTCCCCTTCCAGATGGTTTGGTGGACTGTCTGGACCCTGACTGCTGTCTGTATAACACTATATTCCCCTTCCAGATGGTTTGGTGGACTGTATGGACCCTGACTGCTGTCTCTACAACACTATATTCCCCTTCCAGATGGTTTGGTGGACTGTATGGGCCCTGACTGCTGTCTCTACAACACTTTATTCCCCTTCCAGATGGTTTGGTGGACTGTATGGGCCCTGACTGCTGTCTCTACAACACTTTATTCCCCTTCCAGATGGTTTGGTGGACTGTATGGGCCCTGACTGCTGTCTGTATAACACTTTATTCCCCTTCCAGATGGTTTGGTGGACTGTATGGACCCTGACTGCTGTCTGTATAACACTTTATTCCCCTTCCAGATGGTTTGGTGGACTGTACGGACCCTGACTGCTGTCTGTACAACACTTTATTCCCCTTCCAGATGGTTTGGTGGACTGTATGGGCCCTGACTGCTGTCTCTACAACACTTTATTCCCCTTCCAGATGGTTTGGTGGACTGTATGGGCCCTGACTGCTGTCTGTATAACACTATATTCCCCTTCCAGATGGTTTGGTGGACTGTATGGGCCCTGACTGCTGTCTGTATAACACTTTATTCCCCTTCCAGATGGTTTGGTGGACTGTATGGGCCCTGACTGCTGTCTCTACAACACTTTATTCCCCTTCCAGATGGTTTGGTGGACTGTATGGGCCCTGACTGCTGTCTGTATAACACTATATTCCCCTTCCAGATGGTTTGGTGGACTGTATGGGCCCTGACTGCTGTCTGTATAACACTTTATTCCCCGTCCAGATGGTTTGTGGGACTGTATGGACCCTGACTGCTGTCTGTACAACACTTTATTCCCCTTCCAGATGGTTTGGTGGACTGTCTGGACCCTGACTGCTGTCTGCAGGCGTCGTGCCACACCACGGGTCTGTGTGTAGGCTCTCCAGACCCCCTGGACATCATCCAGGAAACGCAGCTCTCCTCCACCCAGAACAATCTGCAGTCCTTCTACGACCGTGTCCGCTTCCTGGTGGGACGGGACAGCACACACGTCATCCCCGGGGCTAACCTCTTTGACGGCAGGTGAGTCAACATGGTCTTGTTCATTAAAATTGACTCACCGAACACAACAGGTGTAGTAGACTTTACCGTGAAATGCTTACTTACAAGCTTTTAAACAACAATGCAGTTCAGAAAATAGAGTTAAGAAAATATTTGCTAAATGAACTAAAGTAAAAAATGTAATAAAAAGTAAGACAATAAGATTACATAACAATAACGAGGCTATTTACAGGGGGTACCGATACCGAGTCAATGTGCGGGGGTACAGGTTAATCGAGGTAATTTGTACATGTAGGTAGAGGTAAAGTGACTAAGCATAGATGATAAACAGCGAGTAGCAGCAGTGTAAAAACAGGGAGGTCAGTGTAAATAGTTCTGGTGGCTATTTGATTAATTGTTCAGCAGTCTATTGGCTTGAGGGTAGAAGCTGTTAAGGAGCCTTTTTGACCTAGGCTTGGCGCTCCGGTACTGCTTGCTGTGCAGTAGCAGAGAGAACAGTTTATGACTTGTGTGACTTTGACAATTTTTTGGGCCTTCCTCTAGTATAGAGGTCCTGGATGGCCGGAAGCTTGGCCCCAGTGATGTACTGGACCGTACGCACTACCTTCTGTAGTGCCTTACAGTCGGATACCAAACAGTTGCCATACAACCGGTGAGAATGCTCTCGATGGTGCTGCTGTGGAACTTTGAGGATCTGGGGACCCATGCCAAATATTTTCAGTCTCCTGAGGGGGAAAGGTGTTTGGACCATAATAGTTTGTTGGTGATGTGGACACCAAGGAACTTGAAACTTTTGACCTGCTCCACTTCAGCCCCATCGATGAGAATGAGGGTGTGCCCGGTCCTCCTTTTCCTGTAGTCCACAATCATCTCCTTTGTCTTGATAACATTGAGGGAGAGGTTGTTGTCCTGGCACCACACGGCCAGGTCTCTGACCTCCTCCCTATAGGTTGTCTCATCGTTGTCGATGATCAGGTCTACCACTGTTGTGTCGTCAGCAAACTTAATGATGGTGTTGGAGTCGTGCCTGGCCGTGCAGTCGAAGGTGAACAGGGAGTACAGGAGGGGACTGAGCACGCACCCCTGAGGGGCCCCTGTGTTGAGGATCAGCGTGGTGGATGTGTTGTTATCTACCCTCACCACCTGGGGGCAGCCCGTCAGGAAGTCCAGGATCCAGTTGCAGAGGGAGGTGTTTAGTCCCAGGGTCCTTAGCTTAGTGATGAGCTTTGAGGGTACTGTGGTGTTGAACGCTGAGCTGTAGTCAATGAACAGCATTCTCACATAGGTGTTCCTTTGTTCAGATGAGACAGGGCAGTGTGGAGTGCGATTGAGATTGCATCATCTGTGGATCTGTTGGGACGGTATGCGAATAGGAGTGGGTCTAGAGTATCCGGGAGGAGTCTGTTGATGTGGGCCATGACCAGCCTTTCAAAGCACTTCATGGCTACGGATGTGAGTGCTACGGGTTGGTAGTCATTTAGGAAGGGTACCTTCGCATCCTTGGGCACAGGGAATATGGTGGTCTGCTTGAAACATGTAGATATTACAGACTCGGTCAGGGAGAGGTTGAAAATGTCAGTGAAAACACTTACCAGTTGGTCCGCGAATGCTCTGAGTACACGCCCTGGTAAACTGTATGGCCCCGATGCCTTGTAAATGTTGACCTGTTTAAAGGTCTTGCTCACATCGGCTACGGAAAGCGTGATCCAGAACAGCTGGTGCTCTCATGATTGCTTCAGTGTTGTTTGCCTCAAAGCGAGCATTAAAGGCATCTAACTCATCTGGTAGGCTTGCGTCACTGGGCAGCTCGCGTCTTGGTTTCCCTTTGTAGTCTGTAATAGTTTTCAGGCCCTGCCACATCCGACGAGCGTCAGAGCCGCTGTAGTAGGATTCAATATTAGTCCTGTATTGATGCTTTGCCTGTTTGATGGTTCATCTGAGGGCATTTCGGGATTTCTTATAAGCGCACAGAGTAGTGTCTCATTCCTTGAGTGGCAGCTCTAGCCTTTAGCTCGATGCGGTTATTGCCTGTATAGCATGGCTTCTAGTTAGGATATGTACGTACGGTCGCTATGGGGACGACGTCCTCAATGCACTTATTGATGAAGCCGGTGACTGATGTGGTGTACTCCTCAATGCCATCGGAGGAATCCCAGAACATATTCCAGTCTGTGCTAGTAAAACAGTCCTGTAGTGTAGCACTTGCGTCATCTGAACACTTCCCTATTGAGCGAGTCACTGGTACTTCCTGCTTTAGTTTTTGCTTGAAAGCAGGAATCAGGACGATAGAATGATGGTCAGATTTGCCAAATGGAGGGCGAGTGAGAGCTTTGTATACGTCTCTGTATGTGGAGTAAAGGTGGTCAAGAGTTATTTTTTTCCTCTGGTTGCACATGTGACATGCTGGTAGAAATGAGGTAAAACGGATTTGTTTGCCCGCGTTAAAGTCCCCGGCCACTAGGAGTGCCATTTTCTTGTTTGTTTACGGCCTTATAACGGAATTAAACAGACTTAGGCCTCCCAGTGTTCTAAGACACTGCTGTGCCAACAAAGAGTCTGGGTTCGAGCCCAGGCTCTGTTGCAGCCGGCCGCAACCGGGAGACCCATGGGCCCAGCATCGTCCGAGTTAGGGGAGGGTTTTTCCGGCAGGGATGTTCCTTGTCCCATCGCGCACATTGGTGCGGCTGGCTTCCGGGTTAAGTTGGCATTGTGTCAAGAAGCGGTGCTGAGCTCAGCACAGCTCTCGACCTTCGCCTCTCCTGAGTCCGTACGGGCGATGAGACAAGACTGTAACTACCTGTTGGATTCCACGAAATTGGGGAGAAACCAGACTGTGAGGGACTGACTACCTGAACTTGTCCAATAAGAAACATTTATTTGCACGTGAGTCACCAACACAAGTATTTATTTTATTTAACTAGGCAAATCATTTAAGAACACATTTTTATTTACAATGACAGCCTAGGAACAGTGGGTTAAACTGCCTTGTTCAGGGACAGAACGACAGATTCTTACCTTGTCTGCTCAGGGGACTCGATCTTTCAACCTTTTGGTTACTGGCCCAACACTCTAACCACTAGGCTACCTGCCTCCTCTAACCACTAGGCTACCTGCCTCCTCTAACCACTAGGCTACCTGCCTCCTCTAACCACTAGGCTACCTGCCTCCTCTAACCACTGGGCTACCTGCCTCCTCTAACCACTAGGCTACCTGCCTCCTCTAACCACTAGGCTACCTGCCTCCTCTAACCACTAGGCTACCTGCCTCCTCTAACCACTAGGCTACCTGCCTCCTCTGACCACAAGGCTACCTGCCTCCTCTAACCACTAGGCTACCTGCCTCCTCTAACCACTGGGCTACCTGCCTCCTCTAACCACTGGGCTACCTGCCTCCTCTAACCACTAGGCTACCTGCCTCCTCTAACCACTAGGCTACCTGCCTCCTCTAACCACTAGGCTACCTGCCTCCTCTAACCACTAGGCTACCTGCTCTAACCACTAGGCTACCTGCCTCCTCTAACCACTAGGCTACCTGCCTCCTCTAACCACTAGGCTACCTGCCTCCTCTAACCACTAGGCTACCTGCCTCCTCTAACCACTAGGCTACCTGCCTCCTCTAACCACTAGACTACCTGCCTCCTCTAACCACTAGGCTACCTGCCTCCTCTAACCACTAGGCTACCTGCCTCCTCTAACCACTAGGCTACCTGCCTCCTCTAACCACTAGGCTACCTGCCTCCTCTAACCACTAGGCTACCTGCCTCCTCTAACCACTAGGCTACCTGCCTCCTCTAACCACTGGGCTACCTGCCTCCTCTAACCACTGAGCTACCTGCCTCCTCTAACCACTGGGCTACCTGCCTCCTCTAACCACTAGGCTACCTGCCTCCTCTAACCACTAGGCTACCTGCTCTAACCACTAGACTACCTGCCTCCTCTAACCACTAGGCTACCTGCCTCCTCTAACCACTAGGCTACCTGCCTCCTCTAACCACTGGGCTACCTGCCTCCTCTAACCACTGAGCTACCTGCCTCCTCTAACCACTGGGCTACCTGCCTCCTCTAACCACTGGGCTACCTGCCTCCTCTAACCACTAGGCTACCTGCCTCCTCTAACCACTAGGCTACCTGCTGCCCCTAAAGGGATTGTAAAGGGATAGTCAAAGTGTGCATCTCTAATGACACCCTTTTCCATAAAAGTGCACTACTTGTCCAGAGTGCCATTTGGGACACACTCACAAGTAGCAGTGTTGGGGAGGGGGACTATGTCTGTCTAGAGCATGTCTAGGCTTGAGGAACACTAGTACAGACGTTATCCATCCTGTCTAGAGCAGGACTAGACTTGAGGAACACTAGTACAGACGTTATCCATCCTGTCTAGAGCAGGACTAGGCTTGAGGAACACTAGTACAGATGTTATCCATCCTGTCTAGAGCAGGACTAGGCTTGAGGAACACTAGTACAGACGTTATCCATCCTGTCTAGAGCAGGACTAGGCTTGAGGGACACTAGTACAGACGTTATCCATCCTGTCTAGAGCAGGACTAGGCTTGAGGGACACTAGTACAGACGTTATCCATCCTGTCTAGAGCAGGACTAGGCTTGAGGAACACTAGTACAGACGTTATCCTACCATCCTGTCTAGAACAGGACTAGGCTTGAGGGACACTAGTACAGACGTTATCCTACCATCCTGTCTAGAACAGGACTAGGCTTGAGGGACACTAGTACAGACGTTATCCTACCATCCTGTCTAGAACAATGCTTGATGAACACTGGCACAGATTTAATCCTACCATCAATCATACTATCAATTAGCATGTTTTTATCTACAGTTAAATCCCTCTGAATATTTATGGTATTATGCAACGGGTCCAAATCAGCAGTGAGGAGTATTTTTCATAATTTTTTAGCAGGAAATCATTTGAGATTAATAAAGTATTTTTTGAATGGGAGATCTGGCCAAGACAGCTGCTGTATACGGCCTAGTTAGTGGGGGAAGCAAATGGAAAGAGAGCACTGGAGCCTCTCCCACTCAGCCACAGCAGCCATCTCATATTCACAGGAGCACTCCCACTCAGCCACAGCAGCCATCTCATATTCACAGGAGCACTCCCACTCAGCCACAGCAGCCATCTCATATTCACAGGAGCACACCCACTCAGCCACAGCAGCCATCTCATATTCACAGGAGCACTCCCACTCAGCCACAGCAGCCATCTCATAATCACAGGAGCACTCCCACTCAGCCACAGCAGCCATCTCATAATCACAGGGGCACTCCCACTCAGCCACATCAGCCATCTCATATTCACAGGAGCCTCACCCACTCAGCCACATCAGCCATCTCATATTCACAGGAGCCTCTCCCACTCAGCCACAGCAGCCATCTCATAATCACAGGAGCACTCCCACTCAGCCACAGCAGCCATCTCATATTCACAGGAGCACTCCCACTCAGCCACAGCAGCCAT
The DNA here is from genome assembly GCF_965601325.2 of Salmo salar. Lineage (NCBI taxonomy): Eukaryota > Metazoa > Chordata > Actinopteri > Salmoniformes > Salmonidae > Salmo > Salmo salar. The sequence goes on from NC_138310.1 coordinate 93,394,262, forward strand.
CTCATATTCACAGGAGCACACCCACTCAGCCACAGCAGCCATCTCATATTCACAGGAGCACTCCCACTCAGCCACAGCAGCCATCTCATAATCACAGGAGCACTCCCACTCAGCCACAGCAGCCATCTCATAATCACAGGGGCACTCCCACTCAGCCACATCAGCCATCTCATATTCACAGGAGCCTCACCCACTCAGCCACATCAGCCATCTCATATTCACAGGAGCCTCTCCCACTCAGCCACAGCAGCCATCTCATAATCACAGGAGCACTCCCACTCAGCCACAGCAGCCATCTCATATTCACAGGAGCACTCCCACTCAGCCACAGCAGCCATCTCATATTCACAGGAGCACTCCCACTCAGCCACATCAGCCATCTCATATTCACAGGAGCCTCACCCACTCAGCCACATCAGCCATCTCATAATCACAGGAGCACTCCCACTCAGCCACAGCAGCCGTCTCAAATTCTCAGGAGCACTCCCACTCAGCCACAGCAGCCGTCACGTATTAAATGTATTGTGATGACATCTAGTGAAATGCATCAGATGCCTTATTCCCTTCTCCCAAAGGCCTAGCTAGCTCGTTGTGCGCTGCCGCCCTCCTGCCGCCCCAGCCGGTGAATCTGAGACGCTCTCCGCAGCATGGCTTTCATATCAGAGAGAAGGGCTGTCCCTGTAGTGTCATGTGATTCCCCTGCTGCCGCTCTTTTCTTCTCG